>NW_027596341.1:0-379541 GCF_964194155.1 Cetorhinus maximus
TCACCGTGATCTCACTCTCAGTCCCTTTAACCTCCCCGTGATCTCACTCTCTGTCCCTTTAACCTCCCCGTGATCTCACTCTCTGTCCCTTTAACCTCCCCGTGATCTCACTCTCTGTCCCTTTAACCTTCCCGTGATCTCACTCTCTGTCCCTTTAAACTCCCTGTGATCTCACTCTCTGTCTCTTTAACCTCTCCGAGATCTCACTCTCTGTCCCTTTAACCTCACCGTGATCTCACTCTCAGTCCCTTTAACCTCCCCGTGATCTCACTCTCTGTCCCATTAACCTCCCCGTGATCTCACTCTCAGTCCCTTTAACCTCCCCGTGATCTCACTCTCTGTCCCTTTAACGTCCCCGTGATCTCACTCTCTGTCCCTTTAACCTCCCCGTGATCTCACTCTCAGTCCCTTTAACCTCCCCATGAACTCACTCTCTGTCCCTTTAAAGTCCCCGTGATCTCACTCTCTGTCCCTTTAACCTCCCCGTGATCTCACTCTAAGTCTCTTTAACCTCACCGTGACCTCACTATCTGTCCCTTTAGCCTCCCCGTGATCTCACTCTCTGTTCCTTCAAGATCCCCGTTATCTCATTCTCTGTCCCTTCAACCTCCCCGTGATCTCAATCTCTGTCCCTTTAACCTACCCGTGATCTCACTCTCTGTCCCTTTAACCTCCCCGTGATCGCACTCTCTTTCCCTTTTAACATCCCCGTGATCTCACTCTCTGCCACTATAAACTCCCCATGATCTCACTTTCTGTCCCTGTAACTGTACCCCTGATCTCACTCTCTGTCCCTCTCACTGTCCACGTGATCTCACTCTCTGTCCCTTTAACGTCCCCGTAAATCCACTCTCAGTCTGTTTAACCAGGCCGTGATCTAACCCTCTGTCCCTTTAACCTCCCCGTGATCGCACACTCTGTCCCTTTAACCTCCCCGTGATCTCACTCTCTGTCCCTTTAAACTCCCCGTGATCTCACACTGTCCCTTTGACCTCCCCGTGATCGCACCCTCTGTCCCTTTAAACTCCCCGTGATCTCACTCTCTGTCCCTTTAACCTCACCGGGATCTCACTCTCTGTCCCTTTAACCTCCCCATGATCTCACTCTCTGTCCATTTAACCTCCCCGTGATCTCACTCTCTGTCCCTTTGACCTCCCCGTGATCTCACTCTCTGTCCCTTTAACCTCCCCGTGATCTCACTCTCTGTCCCTTTAAGCTCCCCGTGATCTCAATCTCTGACCCTTTAACCTCCCAGTGCTCTCACTCTCTGTCCCATCAACATCACCGTGATCTCACTCTCTGCCCCTTTAACCTCCCTGTGATTTCACTCTCTGTCCCTTCAACATCCCCGTGATCTCACTCTCTGTCCCTTTAACCTCCCCGTGATCTCACTCTCTGTCCCTTTAACCTCCCCGTGATCACACCCTCTGTCCCTTTAACGTCCCCGTGATCACACTCTCTGCCCCTATAACCTCCCCATGATCTCACTCTCTGTCCCTTTAACCTCCCCGTGATATCACTCTCTGTCCCTGTAAATGTCCCCCTGATCTCACTCTCTGTCCCTCTCACTGTCCACGTGATCTCACTCACTGCCCCCTAAACTGTCCCCCTGATCTCACTCTCTGTCCCTTTAACGTCCCCCTAAATCCACTCTCAGACCGTTTAACCACCCCGTGATCTCACTCAATGTCCCTTTAACCTCCCTGTGATCTCACTCACTGTCCCTTTAACCTCCCCGTGATCTCACTCTGTCCATTTAATCTTCCCGTGATCTCAATCTCTGTCCCTTTAACCAGCCAGTGATCTCAATCTCTGTCCCTTTAACTTCCCCCTGATCTCACTCTCTGTCCCTTGAACCTCACCGTGATCTCACTCTCTGTCCCTTTAACGTCCCCGTAAATCCACTCTCAGTCCGTTTAACCACCCCGAGATCTCACTCTCTGTCCCTTTAACCTCCCCGTGATCTCACACTGTCCCTTTAACCTCCCCGTGATCTCACTCTCTGTCCTTTTAACGTCCCCGTGATCTCACTCTGTCCCTTTAAGCACACCGTGATCTCACTCTCTGCCCCTATAAACTCCCCGTGATTTCACTCTCTGTCCCTTTAACCTCCCCGTGGTCTCACTCTCTTTCACTTTAACCTCCCCGTGATCTCACTCTCTGTCCCATTAAACTCCTCCTGATCACAATCTCTGTACCTTTAACTGTCTCTGAACTCACTCTCTGTCCCTTTAAATGTCCCACTGATCTCACTGTCTGTATCTTGAACTGTCCCTGATCTCATTCTCTGTCCCTTTAAACTCCCCTTCACCTCACTCTCTGTCCCTTTAACCTCCCCGGCATCTCACTCTCTGTCCCTTTAACCTCCCCGTGATCTCACTCTCTGGCCCATTAACCTCCCTCTGATCTCACTCTCTGTCGCCTTATCTTTCCCGTGATCTCACTCTCTGTCCCTTAAACCTCCCCGTCATATCAATCTCTGTGCCATTAACCTCCCCGTGATCTCACTCTCTGTCCCTTTAACCTCCCAGTGATCTCGCTCTCTGTCCCTTTAACCTCCCCGTGATCTCACACTCTGGCCCATTAACCACCGCCTGATCTCACTCTCTGTCCCCTTAACTTTCCCGTGATCTCACTGTCTATCCCTTTAACCTCCCCGTCATATTCCTCTCTGTCCCTTTAACCTCCCCGTGATCTCACTCCCTGTCCCTTTAACCACCCTGTGATCTCACTCTCTGTCCCTTTAACCTCCCCGTGATCTCACTCTCTGTCCCTTCAACATCCTCGTGATCTCACTCTCTGTCCCTTTAACCTCCACGAGATCTCACTCTCTGTCCCTTTAACCTACCCGTGATCTCACTCTCTGTCCCTTTAACCTCCCCGTGATCTCACTCTCTGTCCCGTTAATCTCCCCCTAATCTCACTCTCTGTCCCTTTAACCTCACCGTACTCTAACCCTCTGTCCCTTTAACATCCCCGTGATCTCACTCTCTGTCCATTTAACCTCCCCGTGATCTCTCTCTCTGTCCCTTTAACCTCCCCCTGATCTCACTCTCTGTCCCCTAAACTGTCCCCCTTATCTCACTCTCTGTCCCTTGAACCTCACCGTGATCTCACTCTCTGTCCCTTTAACGTCCCCGTAAATCCACTCTCAGTCCGTTTAACCACCGCGTGATCTCACTCTCTGTCCCTTTAAACTCCCCGTGATCTCACACTGACCCTTTAACCTCCCCGTGATCTCACTCTCTGTCCCTTTAACGTCCCCGTGATCTCACTCTCTGTCCCTTTAACCTCCCCGTGATCTCACTCTCTGTCCCTTTAACATCCCCATGATCTCACTCTGTCACTTTAACCACCCCGTGATCTCACTCTCTGCCCCTATAACCTCCCCGTGATCTCACTCTCTGTCCCTTTAACCTCCACGTGGTCTCATCTCTGTCACTTTAACTTCCCCGTGATATCGCTCTCTGTCCATTTAACGGTCCCCCTGATCTCAATCTCTGTCCCATTAACTGTCCTCTGATCTCACTCTCTGTCCCTTTAACTGCCCCCCCCGATTTCACTCTCCGCCCCTTTAACTGTCCCTGATCTCACTCTCTGTCCCTTGAACTGTCCCTGATCTCATTCTCTGTCCCTTTAACGTCCCCATAATCTCACTCTCTGTCCAGTTAACCTCCCCGTGATCTTACTCTCTGTCCCTTTAACCTCCCCTTGATCTCACTCTGTCCCTTTAATCTACCCGTGATCTCAATCTCTGTCCCTTTAACCTGTCCGTGATCTCATTCTCTGTCCCTTTAACGTCCCCGTGATCTCACTCTCTGTCCCATTAACCTCCCGGTGATCTCACTCTCTGCCCCTTTAACCTCCCCGTGATCTCACTCTCTGTCCCATTAACTTCCCTGTGACCTCACTTTCGTTCCGATTAACCTCCCCGTGATCTCACTCTCCGTCCCTTTAACCTCCCCATGATCACACTCTGTCCCTTTAAACACCCCGTGATCTCACTCTCTGTCCCTTTAACCTCCCTGTGATCTCACTCTCTGTCCCTTTAACCTCCCCGTGATCTCACTCTGTCCCTTTAATCTACCCGTGATCTCAATCTCTGTCCCTTTAACCTGTCCGTGATCTCATTCTCTGTCCCTTTAACGTCCCTTTGATCTCACTCTCTGTCCCATTAAACTCCCGGTGATCTCACTCTCTGTCCATTTAACCTCCCCGTGATCTCACTCTCTGTCACTTTAACCGCCCCGTGATCTCAATCTCTGTACATTTTAACCTGCCCGTGATATCACACTCTTTCCATTTAATCTTCCCCAGATCTCACTCTGTCCCTTAACCTTCCCTGATCTAATTCTCTGTTCATTTAACTGTCCCCCTGATCTCAATCTCTGTCCCATTAACTGTCCCTTTGATATCACTCTCAGTCCCTTTAACTGGCCCCCGATCTCACTCTCTGTCCCTTTAATAGTCCCTGCTCTCTCTCTGTCCCTTTAGCTGTCCCTGATATCACTCTTTGCCCTTTAACTGTCCCCCTCATCTCCCTCTCAGTCCTTTTAACTGTCCCTGATCTTTCTCTCTGTCCCTATAACTGTCCCTGATCTCAATCTCTATCCCATTAACATTCCCGTGATCTCACCCTTTTTCCCTTTAACCTCCCCGCGATCTCACTCTCTGTCCCTCTAACCTCCCCATGATCTCTCTCTCTGTCCCTTTAACGTCCCCGAGATCTCACTCTCTGTCCTTTTAACCTCCCCGTACTCTAACACTCTGTCCCTTTAACGTCCCCGTGATCTCACTCTCTGCCACTATAACCTCCCCATGATCTCACTCTCTGTCCCTTTAACATCCCCCTGATCTCACTCTCTGTCCCCTAAACTGTCCCCCTGATCTCACTCTCTGTCCCTTGAACCTCACCTTGATCTCACTCTCTCTCCCTTTAACGTCCCCGTAAATCCACTCTCAGTCCGTTTAACCACCGCGTGATCTCACACTCTGTCCCTTTTAACTCCCCGTGATCTCACACTGTCCCTTTAACCTCCCCGTGATCTCACCCTCTGTCCCTTTAACCTCCCCGTGATCTCACACTCTGTCCCTTTAACCTCCCACTGATCTCACTCTCTGTCCCTTTAACGTCCCCGTGATGTCAATCTCTGTCCCTTTAACCTCCCCGTGATCTCACTCAATGTCCCTTTAACGTCCCCGTGATCTCACTCTGTCCCTTTAACCACCCCGTGATCTCACTCTCTGTCCCATTAAACACCCCGTGACCTTAAACTCTGTCCCTTTAACCTTCCCGTGCTCTCACTCTCTGTACCTTTTACCTCCCCGTGATTGCACTCAATGTCCCTTTAACCTCCCTGTGATCTCACTCTCTGTCCCTTTAACCTCCACGTGATCTCACTCTGTCCCTTTAATCTTCCTGTGATCTCAATCTCTGTCCCATTAACCTGCCAGTGATCTCACTCTCTGTCCCTGTAACCTCCCCGTGATCTCGCTCAATGTCCCTTTAACCTCCCTGTGATCTCACTCTCTGACCCTTTAACCTCCCCGTGATCTCACTCTGTCCCTTTAATCTTACCGTGATCTCATTCTCTGTCCCTTTAACCTGCCCGTGATCTCACTCTCTGTCCCTTTAACCTCTCTGATCTATCTCTCTGTCCCTTTAACCTCCCCTTAATCTCACTCACTGTCCCATTAACCTCCCTGTGATCTCACGCACTGTCCCTTTAACTTTCCCGTGATCTCACTCTCTATCTCTTAAACCTCCCCGTAATCTCACTTACTGTATCTTTAACCTGCCCGTGATCTCACTCTCAATCCCTTAAACCTCCCCGTGATCTCACTCTCTGTCCCCTTAACTTTCCCGTGATCTCACTCTCTATCCCTTAAACCTCTCCGTGATCGCACTCTCTGTCCCTTTAACCTCCCCGTGATCTCACTCTCTGTCCCTTTAACCTCCCCTTCATCTCACTCTCTGTCCCTTTAACGTCCCAGTGATCTCACTCTGTCCATTTAATCTTCCCGTGATCTCAATCTCTGTCCATTTAAACTCCCCGTGATCTCATTCTCTGTCGCTTTCACCTCCCCGTGATCTCACTCTCTATCCCTTTAACATCCCCGTGATATCACTCCCTGTGCCTTTAACCTCCCCGTGATCTCACTCCCTGTCCCTTTAACCACCCCGTGATCTCACTCTCTGTCCCTTTAACCTCCCCGTGATCTCACTCTCTCTCCCTTTAACCTCCCCGTGATCTCACTCTCTGTCCCTTCAACATCCCCGTGATCTCACTCTCTGTCCCTTTAACCTCCACGAGATCTCACTCACTGTCCCTTTAACCTCCCCGTGATCTCACTCTCTGCCCCTTTAACCTCCCCGTGATCTCACTCTCTGTCCCTTTAACCTCTTCGTGATCTCACTCTCCTTCCCTTTAACCTCCCCGTACTCTAACACTCTGTCCCTATAACGTGCCCGTGATCTCACTCTCTGTCCCTTTAACCTCCCCTTGATCTCACTCTCTATCCCTTTAACGTTCCCATGATCTCAGTCTGTCCCTTTAACCACCCCGTAAACTCACTCTCTGGACCATTAACCTCTCCTTAATTTCACTCTCTGTCTCTATAACCTCCCCCTGATCTCAATCTCTGTCCCTTTAACTGTCCCTGATCTCACTCTCTGTCCATTTAACGGTCCCCCTGATCTCACTCTCTGTCCCATTAACTGTCCTCTGATCTCACTCTCTGTCCCATTAACGGCACCACTGATCTCACTCTCTGCCCCTTTAACTGTCCCTGATCTACTCTCTGTCCCTTGAACTGTCCCTGATCTCATTCTCTGTTCCTTTAACCTCCCCGTGATCTCACTCTCTGTCCCTTTATATTCCCAGTGATCTTACTCTCTGTCCCTTTAACCTCCCCGTCATCTCACTGTCTGTCCCATTAACCTCCCCGTGATCTCACTCTCTGTCCCTTTATGCACCCCGTGATCTCACTCTCTGTCCCTTTAACCTCCCCGTGATCTCACTCTCTGTCCCTATAACCTCCCCGTCATCTCACTCTCTATCCCTTTAACGTGTCCGTGATCTCACTCTCTGTGCCTCTAACCTCCCCGTGATCTCACTCTCTGTCGCTTTAATGTCCCAGTGATCTCACTCTGTCCATTTTATCTTCCCGTGATCTCAATCTCTGTCAATTTAAACTCCCCGTGATCTCATTCTCGGTCCATTTCACCTCCCCGTGATCTCACTCTCTGTCCCATTAACCTCCCGGTGATCTCACTCTCTGTCCCTTTATTCTCCCTGTGAGCTCACTCACTGTCCCATTAACGTTCCCCTGATCTCACTCTCTATCCCTTTAACCTCCCCGTGATATCATTCCCTGTCTTTTTAACCTCCCAGTGATCTCACTCTCTATCCCTTAAACCTCTCCGTCATATGACTCTCTGTCCCTTAAGCAACCCCGTGATCTCACTCTCTGTCCCTTTAACCTCCCCGTGATCTTACTCTCTGTCCCTTCCACATCCCCGTGATCTCACTCTCTGTCCCTTTAACCTCACCGTACTCTAACCCTCTGTCCCTTTAACATCCCCGTGATCTCACTCTCTGTTCCTTTAACCTCCCCGTGATCTCACTCCCTGTCCCGTTAACCTCCCCGTGTTCTAAATCTCTGTCCCTTTAACTTCCCAGGGACCTCACTCTCTGTCCCATTAACCTCCCCGTGATCTCACTCTCTGTCATTTAACCACCCTGATCTAGCTCTCTGTCCCTTTAACCTCCCCGTGTTCTCCCGCTATGTCCCTTTAAGGTCCCCCTGATCTCTCTCGCCCTTTAACCACCCCCTGATCTCGCTCTCTGTCCAGTTAACCTCCCCGTGATCTTACTCTCTGTCCCGTTAACCTCCCTGTGATCTCACTCTCTTTTCCTTTTCCTTCCCCCTAATCTAACTCTCTGTCCCTTTAACCTTCCCGTGATATCACTCTCTGTCCCTTTAACCTCCCCTTGATCACACTCTGTCCCTTTAAACACCCCGTGATCTCACTCTCTGTCCCTTTAACCTCCCCCTGATCTCACTCTCTGTCCCTTTAACCTCCCCGCGATCTCACTCTCTGTCCCTTTAATCTTCCCGCGATCTCACTCTCTGTCCCTTTAATCTTCCCGTGATCTCACTCTCTGTCCCATTAACTGTCCTCTGATCTCACTCTCTGCCCCTTGAACTGTCCTCCTGATCTCACTCTCTGTCCCTTTAACTAATGCACTAATCTCACACTCTGTCCCTTTAATTGTCCCCGATGATCTCACTCTCTGTTCCTTTAAATGTCCCACTGATCTCACTCTCAGACCCTTTAACTGTCCTCCTGATCTCACTCTCTGTCCCTTTAACTAATGCACTAATCTCACAATCTGTCCCTTTAATTGTCCCCGATGATCTCACTCTCTGTCCCTTTAACTGTCCCCCTGATCTCCCTCTCAGTCTCTTTAACTGTCCCTGATCTGACTCTCTGTCCCTTTAACCTCCCCGTCATCTCACTCTCTGTCCCTTTCATCTCCCTGTGATCTCTCTCTGTCCCTTTAACCTCCCCGTCATCTCACTCTCTCTCCCTTTCATCTCCCTGTGATCTCTCTCTCTGTCCCTTTTACCTCCCCATGATCTCACTCTGTCCCTTTAATCTTCCCGTGATCTCATCCTCTGTCCCTTTCATCTCCCCGTGATCTCACTCTCTGTCCTTTTAACCTCCCTTTGATCTCTGTCTTTCCCTTTGAACTACCCGTGTCTCACTCTCTGTCCCATTAAACACACAGTGATCTCACTCTCTATTGTTTAAACCTCCGCGTGATCTCACTCTCTGTCCTTATAATCTCCCCGTGATCTCACTCTCTGTCCCTTTAACCTCCCTGTGATCTCACTCTCTGTCCCATTAACCTCCCCCGGATGTCACTCTCTGTCCCCTTAACTTTCCCGTGATCTCACTCTCTATCCCTTAAACCTCCCCGTGATCTAACTCTCTGTCCCTTTAACATCACCGTGATCTCACTCTCTGTCTCTTTAATCTCCCCGTGAGCTCAATCTCTGTACCTTTAACGTCCCAGTGATCTCACTCTGTCCCTTTGACCTCCCCGTGATCTCAATCTCTGTCCCTTTAACGTCCCCGTGATCTCACTCTGTCCATTTAATCTTCCCGTGATCTCAATCTCTGTCCATTTAACCTGCCCGTGATCTCTCTCTCTGTCCCTTTAACCTCCCTGTGATCTCATTCTCTGTCCCTTTCACCTCCCCTTCATCTCACTCTCTTTCATATTAACCTCCCCGTTATCTCACTCTCTGTCCCTTTAACGTCCCCTTGATCTCACTCTCTGTCCCTTTAACTTCCCCGTGATCTCACTCTCTGTCCCTTTAACGTCCACGTGATCTCACTCTCTGTCCCATTAACCTCCCCGTCTTCTAACTCTCTGTCGCATTAACCTCCCCGTAATCTCTCTCTGTCCCATTAACCTGACCGTGATCTCACTCTCTGTCCCGTAAACCTCCCCGTGATCTAAATCTCTGTCCCTTTAAATTCCCAATGATGTCACTCTCTGTCCATTTAACCTCCCCGTGATCTCCCTCTCTGTCCCTTTAACCTCCCCGTTATCTCATTCTCTCCCTTTAACCTCCCCGTGATCTCACCCTTTCTCCCTTTAACCTCCATGTGATCTCAATCTCTCTACATTTAACCTGCCCATGATATCTCTCTCTTTCCATTTAACCATCCTGTGATCTCACTCTGTCCCTTCAACCTTCCCTGATCTCATTCTCTGTTCCTTTAACTGTCCCCCTGATCTCAATCTCTGTTCCTTTAATAGTCCCTGCTCTCTCTCTGTACCTTTAGCTGTCCCTGATATCACGTTTTGTCCCTTTAAATGTCCCCCTGATCTCCCTCTCAGTCCCTTTAACTGTCCTTGATCTGACTCTCTGTCCCTATAACTGTTCCTGATCTCAATCTCTGTCCATTTAACATTCCCGTGATCTCACCCTCTTTCCCATTAACCTCCCCGTGATCTCACTCTCTGTCCCTTTAACCTCCCGGTGATCTCAATCTCTGTCCCTTTAACCTCCCCGTGATCTCACACTCTGTCCCTTTAAACTCCCAGGGATCTCACTCTCTGTCCTTATAATCTCCCCGCGATCTCACTCTCTGTCCCTTTAACCTCCCCGTGATCTCACTCTCTGTCCCATTAACCTCCCCCTGATGTCACTCTCTGTCCCCTTAACTTTCCCGTGATCTCACTGTCTACCCCTTAAACCTCCCCGTGATCTAACTCTCTGTCCCTTTAACATTACCGTGATCTCACTCTCTGTCCCTTTAACCTCCCCGCGACCTCACTCTCTGTCCCTTGAACTATCCCCCGGATCTCACTCTCTGTTCCTTTAAATGACCCACTGATCTCATTCTCTGTCCCTTTAACCTCCCCATGATCTCACTCTCTGTCACTTTAACCACCCCGTGATCTCACTTTCTGTCTCTTTAACCTCCCCGTGACCTTACTCTCTGTCCCTTTAACCTCCCCGTGATCTCAATCTCAGTGCCATTAACCTCCCTGTGATCTCACTCTCTGTCCCTTTAACGTCCCAGTGATCTCACTCTGTCCATTTAATCTTCCCGTGATCTCAACCTCTGTCCATTTAAACTCCCCGTGATCTCATTCTCTGTCCCCTTCACCTCCCTGTGATCTCACTCTCTGTCCCATTAACCTCCCCATGATCTCACTCTCTGTCCCATTAACCTCCCCGTCTTCTAACTCTCTGTCGCATTAACCTCCCCGTAATCTCTCTCTGTCCCATTAACCTGACCGTGATCTCACTCTCTGTCCCGTAATCCTCCCCGTGATCTAAATCTCTGTCCCTTTAAATTCCCAATGATCTCACTCTCTGTCCATTTCTCCTCCCCGTGATCTCACTCTCTATCCCTTAAACCTCCCCGTGATCTCAGTCTCTGTCACTTTAACCTCCACATGATCTCTCTCTGTCGCTTTAACCTCCTCATAATCTCTCACTGTCCCTTTAACCACCCCTTGATCTCAAACTCTGTCCCTTTAATCTCCCAGTGATCTCTGTCTTTCCCTTTAAACTCCCCGTGTTCTCACTCTCTATCCCATTAAACTTACCGAGGTATCACTCTCTGCCCCTTTACCCTCCATGTGATCTCACTCTCTTACCATTTAACCTCCCCGTAATCTCACTCATTTTCCCATTAACCTACCTGTGATCTCAAAATCTGTCCCTTTAACCTCCGTGTGATCTCAATCTCTGTCCCTTTAATGTCCCAGTGATCTCACTCTCTGTCCCTTTAACCTCCCCGTAATCTCACTCATTGTCCCGGTAACCTACCCGTAATCTCACGCTCTGTCCCTTTAACCTTCTCGTGATCTCACTCTCTGTCCCTTTAACCTCCCCCTGATCTAGCTCCCTGTCCCTTCACCATCCCCGTAATCTCACACTCTGTCCCTTTAAACTTCCCGTGATCTCACTCTCTGTCTCTTTAACCTCCCCATGATCACACTCTCTGTCCCTTTAAACTCCCCGTGATCTCACTCTCTGTCCCTTTAACCTCCCCGTGCTCTCACTCTCTGTCCCTTTAACCTCCCAGTGATCGCACTCAATGTCCCTTTAAGCTCCCCGTGATCTCACTCTCTGTCCCTTTAACCTCCCCGTGATCTCACTCTGTCCCTTTAATCTTCCCGTGATCTCAATCTCTGTCCCTTTAACCTGCCCGTGATCTCATTCTCTGTCCCTGTAACCTCACCGTGATCTCACTCTCTGTCCCATTAACCTCCCCGTGATCTCACTCTCTGTCCCATTAACCTCCCCCTGATCTCACTCTCTGTCCCATTAACCACCCCGTGATCTCCCTCTCTGTCCCTTTAAACTCCCCGTCATCTCACTCTCTGTCCCTTTAACATCCCCGTGATCTCACTCTCTGTCCCTTGAAATGTCCCCCTGATCTCACTCTCTGTCCCTTGAGCTGTCCGCCGTATGTCATTCTCTGTTCCTTTAAATGTCCCCCTGATCTCACTCTCAGACCCTTTAACTGTCCTCCTGATCTCACTCTCTGTACCTTTAACTAATGCCCTAATCTCACACTCTGTCCCTTCAATTGTCCACGATGATCTCACTATCTGTCCCGTTTACCTCCCCGTGATCTCCTTCTCTGTCCCTTTAACCTCCCTTTGATCTCACTCTCTGTCCCTTTAAACTCCCCGTGTTCTCACTCTCTGTCCGTTTAAACCTCCCAGTGATCTCACTCTCTGTCCCATTAACCTTCCCGTGATCTCACTCTCTGTCCCTTTTACTTCCCCGTGATCTCAATCTCTGTCGCTTTAACCACCCCGTAATCTCTCTCTGTCCCTTTAACCTCCCCGTGATTTCACGTCCTGTCCCGTTAACCTCCCCGTGATCTAAATCTCTGTCGCTTTAACTTCCCAGGGATATCAACCTCTGTCCCTTTAACCTCCCTGATTTAGCACTCTGTCCCTTTAACCTACGTGATCACAGTCTCGGTCCCATTAACCTCCCCGTGATCTCACTCTCTGTCCTTTAACCTCCCTGATCTAGCTCTCTGTCCCTTTAACCTCCCCGTTCTCTCACTCTCTGTCCCTTTAACCTCCCCGTGATCTCGCTCTCTGTCCCTTTGAACTCCCCGTGATCTCACTCTCAGTCACTTTAAACTCCTCGTGATCTCACACTCTGTCCCTTTAACCTGCCCGTGATCTCACTCTCTGTCCCTTTAACTTTCCCTTGATCTCACTCTCTATCCCTTAAACCTCCCCGTGATCTCACTCTCTGTCCCTTTAACCTCCCCATGATCTCACTCTCTGTCACTTTAACCACCCCGTGATCTAACTTTCTGTCCCTTTAACCTCCCCGTGATCTCACTCTCTGTCCCCATAACCTCCCCGTGATCTCAATATCAGTGCCTTTAACCTCCCCGTGATCTCGCTCTCTGTCCCTTGAACTGTCCGCCGGATCTCACTCTCTGTTCCTTTAAATGTCCCACTGATCTCATTCTCTGTCCCTTTAACCTCCCCATGATCTCACTCTCTGTCACTTTAACCACCCCGTGATCTCACTTTCTGTCCCTTTAACCTCCCCGTGACCTTACTCTCTGTCCCTTTAACCTCCCCGTGATCTCAATCTCAGTGCCATTAAACTCCACGTGATCTCACTCTCTGTCCCTTTAACGTCCCAGTGATCTCACTCTGTCCATTTAATCTTCCCGTGATCTCAATCTCTGTCCATTTAAACTCCCCGTGATCCCATTCTCTGTCCCTTTCACCTCCCTGTGATCTCACTCGCTGTCCCATTAACCTCCCCATGATCTCACTCTCTCTCCCATTAACCTCCCCGTGATCCCACTCTCTGTCCCTTTAAATTCCCCTTGATCTCAATCTCTGTCGCTTTAACCTCCCCGTAATCTCTCTCTTTCCCTTTAACCTCCCCCTGAACTCACTCCCTGTCCCGTTAACCTCCCCGTGTTCTAAATCTCTGTCCCTTTAACTTCCCAGGGACCTCACTCTCTGTCCCATTAACCTCCCCGTGATCTCACTCTATGTCATTTAACCACCCTGATCTAGCTCTCTGTCCCTTTAACCTCCCCGTGTTCTCCCGCTATGTCCCTTTAAGGTCCCCCTGATCTCTCTCGCCCTTTAACCACACCCTGATCTCGCTCTCTGTCCAGTTAACCTCCCCGTGATCTTACTCTCTGTCCCTTTAACCTCCCTGTGATCTCACTCTCTTTTCCTTTTCCTTCCCCCTAATCTAACTCTCTGTCCCTTTAACCTTCCCGTGATATCACTCTCTGTCCCTTCAACCTCCCCTTGATCACACTCTGTCCCTTTAAACACCCCGTGATCTCACTCTCTGTCCCTTTAACCTCCCCCTGATCTCACTCTCTTTCCCTTTAACCTCCCCGCGATCTCACTCTCTGTCCCTTTAATCTTCCCGTGATCTCACTCTCTGTCCCATTAACTGCCCTCTGTTCTCACTGTCTGTCCCTTTAACGGCACCCCTGATCTAACTCTCTGTCCCTTGAACTGTCCCTGATCTCACTCTCTGTTCCTTTAACTGTCCCCCTGATCTCACTCTCAGACCCTTTAACTGTCCTCCTGATCTCACTCTCTGTACCTTTAACTAATGCCCTAATCTCACACTCTGTCCCTTTAATTATCCCCAATGATCTCACTCTATGTCCCTTTAACCTCCCCGTGATCTCCTTCTCTGTCCCTTTAACCTCCCTTTGATCTCACTCTATGTCCCTTTAAACTCCCCGTGATCTCACTCTCTGTCCCTTTAAACCTCCCAGTGATCTCACTCTCTGTCCCATTAACCTCCCCGTGATCTCACTCTCTGTTCCTTTTACTTCCCCGTGATCTCAATCTCTGTCGCTTTAACCACCCCGTAATCTCTCCCTGTCCAGTTAACCTCCCCGTGATCTAAATCTCTGTCCCTTTAACTTCCCAGGGATCTCACACTTTGTCCCTTTAATCTCCCTGATTTAGCACTCTGTCCCTTTAACCTCCCCGTGCTCTCACTCTCTGTCCCTTTAACCTCCCCGTGATCTCACTCTCTGTCCCTTTGTGCTCCCCGTGATCTCACTCTCTGTCCCTTTAATATCCCTGTTCTATCTCTCTGTCCCTTCAACCTGCCCGTCATCTCACACTCTGTCCCTTTAACTTGCCCGTGATCTCACTGTCTATCCCTTAAACCTCCCCGTGATCTCACTCTCTGTCCCTTTAACCTCCCCATGATCTCACTCTCTGTCACTTTAACCTCCCCGTGATCTCACTTTCTGTCCCTTTAACCTCCCCGTGACCTTACTCTCTGTCCCTTTATCCTCCCCGTGATCTCACTCTCAGTCCCGATAACCTCCCCGTGATCTCAATCTCAGTGCCTTTAACCTCCCCGTGATCTCACTCTCTGTCCCTTTAACGTCCCAGTGATCTCACTCTTTCCATTTAATCTTCCCGTGATCTCAATCTCTGTCCATTTAAATTCCCCGTGATCTCATTCTCTGTCCCTTTCACCTCCCTGTGATCTCACTCTCTGTCCCATTAACCTCCCCATGATCTCACTCTCTGTCCCATTAACCTCCCCGTGATCTCACTCTCTGTCCCTTTAACTTCCCCGTGATCTCAATCTCTGTCGCTTTAACCTCCCCGTGATCTCACTCTCTGCCCTTTAACCACCCTGATCTAGCTCTCTGTCCCTTTAACCTCCCCGTGTTCTCCCCCTATGTCCCTTTAAGCTCCCCCTGATCTTTCTGGCCCTTTAACCTCCCCCTGATCTCACTCTCTGTCCAGTTAACCTCCCCGTGATCTCACTCTCTGTCCCATTAACCTCCCCGTGATCTCATTCTCTGTCCCATTAACCTCCCCGTGATCTCACTCTATGACCCTTTAATTTTCCCGTGATCTCAATCTCTGTCCCTTTAACCTGTCCGTGATCTCATTCTCTGTACCTTTAACCTCCCCGTGATCTCACTCTCTGTCCCTTTAACCTCCCCGTGATCTCACTCTCTGTACCTTTAACCTCCCCGTGATCTCACTCTCTGTCCCTTTAACCTCCACGAGCTCTCACTCTCTGTCCCTTTAACCTACCCCTGATCTCACTCTCTGTCCCTTTAACCTCCCCGTGATCTCACTCTCTGTCCTTTTAACCTCCCCATGATCACACCCTCTGTCCCTTTAACATCCCCGTGACCTCACTCTCTGTCCCTTTAACCTCCCTGTGATCTCACACTCTGTCCCTTTAACCTCCCCGTGATCTCACTCTCTGCCCCTATAACCTCCCCATGATCTCATTCTCTGTCTCTTTAACCAGCCCCTGATCTCACTCTCTGTCCCTGTAACCGTCCCCCTGATCTCACTCTCTGTCCCTCTCACTGTCCACGTGATCTCACTCTCTGTCCCCTAAACTGTCCCCCTGATCTCACTCTCTGACCCTTTAACGTCCCCGTGATCTCACTTTGTCCCATTAACCTTCCGGTGATCTCATTCTCTGTCCCTTTAACCTCCCCGTGATCTCACTCTCTGTCCCTTTAACGTCCCCGTGATCTCACTTTGTCCCATTAAACTTCCGGTGATCTCATTCTCTGTCCCTTTCACCTCCCCGTGATCTCACTCTCTGTCCCTTTAACCTCACCATGATCTCACTCTCTGTCCCATTAACCTCCCCGTGATCTCACTCTCTGTCCATTTAACCTCCCCGTGATCTCACTCTCTGTCCCTTTAACCGCCCCGTGATATCACTCTCTTTCCATTTAATCTTCCCGAGATCTCACTCTGTCCCTTAACCTTCCCTGACCTCATTATCTGTTCATTTAACTGTCCCCCTGAATACAATCTCTGTCCCTTTAACTGTCCCTTTGATATCACTCTCAGTCCCTTTAACTGGCCCCCGATCTCACTCTCTGTCCCTTTAATAGTCCCTGCTCTCTCTCTGTCCCTTTAGCAATCCCTCATATCACTCTTTGCACTTTAACTCTCCCCCTCATCTCCCTCTCAGTCCCTTTAACTGTCCCTGATCTTTCTCTCTGTCCCTATAACTGTCCCTGATCTCAATCTCATTCCCATTAACATTCCCGTGATCTCACCCTCTTTCCCTTTAACCTCCCCGTGATCTCACTCTCTGTCCCTTTAACCTCCCCGTGATCTCACTCTCTGGCCCATTAACCTCCCTGTGATCTCACTCTCTGTCCCTTTAATCTCCCTGTGATTTCACTCTCTGACCTTCAACATCCCCGTGATCTCACTCTCTGCCCCTTTAACCTCCCTGTGATCTCACTCTCTGTCCCTTTAACCTCCCCGTGATCTCACTATCTCTCCCTTTAACCTCCCCGTGATCTCACTCTCTGTATCTTTAACCTCCCCGTGATCTCCCTCTTTGACCCTTTAACCTCCCCATGATCACACCCTCTGTCCCTTTAATCTCCCCGTGATCTCACTATCTGTCCCTTTAACCTCCCCGTACTCTAACACTCTGTCCCTTTAACGTCCCCGTGATCTCACTCTCTGCCCCTATAACCTCCCCATGATCTCACTCTTTGTCCCTTTAACCTGCCCCTGATCTCACTCTCTGTCCCTGTAACTGTCCCCCTGATCTGACTCTCTGTCCCTCACACTGTCCACATGATCTCACTCTCTGTCCCCTAAACTGTCCCACTGATCTCACTCTCTGACCCTTGAACCTCACCGTGATCTCACTATCTGTCCCTTTAACGTCCCCCTAAATCCACTCTCAGTCCGTTTCACCACCCCGTGATCTCACTCTCTGTCCCTTTAACCTCACCGTGATCTCACTCTCTGTCCCTTTAACGTCCCCGTGATCTCACTCTGTCCCTTTAACCACTCCGTGATCTCACTCTCTGTCCCTTTAAACACCCCATGATCTCACACTCTGTCCCTTTAACCTCCCCGTGCTCTGACTCTCTGTCCCTTTTACCTCCCCTTCATCGCACTCAATGTCCCTATAACCTCCCAGTGATCTCACTCTCTGTGACTTTAACCTCCCCGTGATCTCACTCTGTCCCTTTAACCTGCCAGTGATCTCTCTCTCTGTCCCTGTAACCTCCCCGTGACCTCACTCACTGTCCATTTAACCTCACCGTGATCTCACTCTCTGTCCCTTTAACCGCCCCGTGATCTCAATGTCCGTCCCTTAAACCTCCCCGTGATATCACTCTCTCCATTTAAACATCCCGTGATCTCACTCTGTCCCTTTAACCTTCCCCTGATCTCATTCTCTGTTCCTTTATCTGTCCCCCTGATCTCAATCTCTGTCCCTTTAACTGTCCACTTGATATCACTCTCAGTCCCTTTAACTGGCTCCCGATCTCTCTCTCTGTCCCTTTAGCTGTCCCTGATATCACTCTTTGTCCCTTTAACTGTACCGCTGATCTCCCTCTCAGTCCCTTTAACTGTCCCTGATCTATCTCTCTGTCCCTATAACTGTCCCTGATCTCAATCTCTATCCCATTAACATTCCCGTGATCTCACCCTCTTTCCCATTAACCTCCCCGTGATCTCACTCTCTGTCCCTTTAACCTACCCGTGATCTCACTCTCTGTCCCTTTAACGTCCCCGTGATCTCACTCTCTGTCCCTTTAACCTCCCCGTACTCTAACACTCTGTCCCTTTAACGTCCCCGTGATCTCACTCTCTGTCCCTTTAACGTCCCCGTAAATCCACTCTCAGTCCGTTTAACCACCCCGAGATCTCACTCTCTGACCCTTTAACCTCCCCGTGATCTCACACTGTCCCTTTAACCTCCCCGTGATCTCACACTGTCCGTTTAACCTCCCCGTGATCTCACACTGTCCCTTTAACCTCCCCGTGATCTCACTCTGTCCCTTTAACCTCCCCGTGATCTCACACTGTCCCTTTAACTTCCCCGTGACCTCACTCTCTGTCCCTTTAATCTTCCCGTGATCTCAATCTCTGTCCATTTAACCTGACCGTGATATCACTCTCTGTCCCTTTAACCTCCCCTTGATCTCGTTCTGTCCCTTTAACCTCCCCGTGATCTCACTCACTGTCCATTTAAATTCCCCGCGATCTCACTCTCTGCCCCTTTAACTTCCCCGTGACCTCACTCTCTGTCCCTTTAATCTTCCCGTGATCTCAATCTCTGTCCATTTAACCATCCCGTCATCTCACTCTTTCCCTTTAACCTTCCCTGATCTCATTCTCTGCTCCTTTAACTGTCCCCCTGATCTCAATCTCTGTCCCTTTAACTGTCCACTTGATATCACTCTCAGTCCCTTTAACTGGCCCCCGATCTCACTCTCTGTCCCTTTAATAGTCCCTGCTCTCTCTCTGTACTTTTAGCTGTCCCTGATATCACTCTTTGTCGCGGTAACTGTCCCCCTGACCTCTGTCTCTGTCCCTATAACTGTCCCTGATCTCAATCTCTGTCCATTTATCATTCCCGTGATCTCACCCTCTTTCCCTTTAACCTCCCCGTGATATCACTCTCTGTCCCTTTAACCTCCCTGTGATCTCACTCTGTCCCTTTAATCTTCCCATGATCTCATCCTCTGTCCCTTTAACCTCCCCGTCATCTCACACTCTGTCCCTTTAACCTCCTCGTGATCTCAATCTCTGTGCGTATAAACCTCCCCGTGATTTCACTCTCTGTCCCATTAACGTCCCAGTGATCTCACTCTGTCCATTTAATCTTCCCGTGATCTCAATCTCTGTCCATTTAAACGCCCTGTGATCTCATTCTCTGTCCCTTTCACCTCCCCGTGATCTCACTCTCTGTCCCATTAACCTCCCCGCGATCTCACTCTCTGTCCCATTAACCTCCCCGTGATCTCACTCTCTGTCCCTTTAACCTCCCCGTGATCTCACTCTCTGGCCAATTAACCTCCGCCTGATCTCACTCTCTGTCCCCTTAACTTTCCCATGATCTCACTCTCTATCCCATTAACCTCCTCATGATCTCACTCCCTGTACCTTTAACCAACCCGTGATCTCACTCTCTGTACCTTTAACCTCCCCGTGATCTAACTCTCTGTCCATTTAACCTCCCCTTGATCTCACTCTCTGTCCCTTTAATGTCCCAGTGATCTCACTCTGTCCATTTAATCTTCCCGTGATCTCAATCTCTGTCCATTGAAACTCCCCGTGATCTCATTCTCTGTCCCTTTCAACTCACCGTTTTCTATCTCTCTGTCCCATTAACCTCCCCGTGATCTTACTCTCTGTCCCTTTAACCTCCCCGTGATCTCACTCTCTTTTCCTTTAACTTCACCGTGATATCACTCTCTATCCCTTTAATGTCCACGTGTTCTCACTCTCTGTCCCGTTAACCTCCCCGTGATCTCACTCTCTGTCGCTTTAACCTCCCCGTGATCTCACTCTCTGTCCCTTTAACCTCCCTGCGATCTCATTCTGTCCCTTTAATCTTCCCGTGATCTCATTCTCTGTCCCTTTAACCTTCCCGTGATCTCACTCTCTTTCCCTTTAACCTCTCCATGATCACACTCTCTGTCCCTTTAAACTCCCCGTGATCTCACTCTCTGTCCCTTTAACCTCCCCGTGATCGCACTAAATGTCCATATAACCTCCACGTGATCTCACTCTCTGTCCCTTTAACATCCACGTGATCTCACTCTCTGTCCGTTTAACCTCCCCGTGATCTCACTCTCTGTCCCATTAACTTCCCCGTTACCTCACTCTCTGTCCCTTTAACCTCCCCGTGATCTCATTCTGTCCCTTTCACCTCCCCGTGATCACACTCACTGTCCATTTAACCTCGCCGTGATCTCACTCTCTGTCCCTTTAACCTCCACGTGATCTCATTCTCTTTTCCTTTAACTGTCCCCCTGATCTCAATCTCTGTCCCTTTCACTGTCCCCTTGATATCACTCTTTGTCCCTTTAACTGTCCCCCTGATCTCCCTCTCTGTCCCTATAACTGTCCCTGATCTCAATCTCTGTCCATTTATCATTCCCGTGATCTCACCCTCTTTCCCTTTAACCTCCCCGTGATCTCAATCTCTGTCCCTTTAACCTCCCCGTGATCTCAATCTCTGTCCCTTTAACCTCCCTGCGATCTCATTCTGTCCCTGTAATCTTCCCGTGATCTCATTCTCTGTCCCTTTAACCTCCTCGTGATCTCAATCTCTGTGCGTTTAACCTCTCCGTGATATCACTCTCTGTCCCCTTAACTTTCCCATGATCTCACTCTCTATCCCATTAACCTCCCCGTGATCTCACTCCCTGTACCTTTAACCTCCCCGTCATCTAACTCTCTGTCCCTTTAACCTCCCCTTGATCTCACTCTCTGTCCCTTTAATGTCCCAGTGATCTCACTCTGTCCATTTAATCTTCCCGTGATCTCAATCTCTGTTCATTGAAACTCCCCGTGATCTCATTCTCTGTCCCTTTCATCACCCCGTGATCTCACTCTCTGTCCCATTAACCTCCCCGTGATCTTACTCTCTGTCCCTTTAACCTCCCAGTGATCTCACTCTCTTTCCCTTTAACTTCCCCGTGATATCACTCTCTATCCCTTTAATGTCCACGTGATCTCACTCTCTGTCCCATTAACCTCCCCGTGATCTCACTCTCTGTCGCTTTAACCTCCCCGTAATCTCTCTCTTTCCCTTCAACCTACCCGTGATCTCACTCACTGTCCCGTTAAACTCCCCGTGATCAAAACCTCTGTCCCTTTAACTTCCCAGTGATCGCACTCTCTGTCCCTTTAACCTCTCTGATTTAGCACTCTGTCCCTTTAACCTCCCAGTGATCTCATCTCTGTCCCTTTAACCTCCCCGTGTTCTCACTCTCTGTCCCTTTAACCTCCCCCTGATTTAGCACTCTGCCCCTTTAATATCCCCGTAATCTCACTCTCTGTCACTTTAACCTTCCCGTGATCTCACTCTCTTTCCCTTTAACCTCTCCATGATCACACTCTCTGTCCCTTTAAACTCCCCGTGATCTCACTCTCTGTCCATTTAACCGCCCCGTGATCGCACTAAATGTCCATATAACCTCCACGTGATCTCACTCTCTGTCCCTTTAACCTCCCAGTGATCTTACTCTCTGTCCCTTTAACCTCCCCGTGATCTCACTCTCTGTCCCATTAACTTCCCCGTGACCTCACTCTCTGTCCCTTTAACCTCCCCGTGATCTCACTCACTGTCCATTTAACCTCGCCGTGATCTGACTCTCTGTCCCTTTAACTGCCCCGTGATCTCAATCTCTGTACCTTTAACCTCCCCGTGATATCACTCTCTTTCCATTTAACCTACCCTGATCTCATTCTCTGTCCCTTTAACTGTCCCCTTGATATCACTCTTTGTCCCTTTAACTGTCCCCCTGATCTCCCTCTCTGTCCCTATAACTGTCCCTGATCTCAATCTCTGTCCATTTATAACTCCCGTGATCTCACCCTCTTTCCCTTTAACCTCACCGTGATCTCAATCTCTGTCCCTTTAACCTCCCCGTGATCTCAATCTCTGTCCCTTTAACCTCCCTTTGATCTCTGTCTTTCCCTTTAAACTATCCGTGATCTCACTCTCTGTCCCTTTAACGTTCACATGATCTCACTCTCTGTCCCATTAACCTCCCCGTGTTCTCACTCTCTGTCGCATTAACCTCCCCGTAATCTCTCTCTGTCCCATTAACCTGACCGTGATCTCACTCTCTGTCCCGTAAACCTCCCCGTGATCTAAATCTCTGTCCCTTTAAATTCCCAGTGATCTCACTCTCTGTCCATTTAACCTCCCCGTGATTTCACTCTCTATCCCTTAAACCTCCCCGATATCCCAGTCTCTCTCACTTTAACCTCCACATGATCTCTCTCTGTCACTTTAACCTCCTCATAATCTCTCACTGTCGCTTTAACCACCCCGTGATCTCACTCTCTGTCCCTTTCATGCTGCCTGCTCTCTATCTGTCCCTTCAGCTGTCCCTGATATCACTCTTTGTCCCTTTAACTGTCCCCCTGATCTCCTTCTCAGTCTCTTTAACTGTCCCTGATCTGACTCTCTGTCCCTTTAACCTCCCCGTCATCTCACTCTCTGTCCCTTTCATCTCCCTGTGATCTCTCTCTCTGTCCCTTTTACCTCCACATGTTCTCACTCTGTCCCTTTAATCTTCCCGTGATCTCATCCTCTGTCCCTTTCACCTCCCCGTGATCTCCTCATTAGCTTTAACCTCCCCGTTAACTATCTCCGTCCCTTTAACATCCCCGTGATCTCACTCTCTGTCCCTTTAACCTCCCTATGATCTCTGTCTTTCCCTTTAAACTACCCCTGTTCTCACTCTCTGTCCCATTAAACACACAGTGATCTCACTCTCTATTGTTTAAACCTCCGCGTGATATCACTCTCTGTCCTTATAATCTCCCCGTGATCTTACTCTCTGTCCCTTTAACCTCCCCGTGATCTCACTCTCTGTCCCAATAACCTCCCCCTGATGTCACTCTCTGTCCCCTTAACTTTCCCGTGATCTCACTCTCTATTCCTTAAACCTCCCCGTGATCTAACTCTCTGTCCCTTTAACATCACTGTGATCTCACTCTCTGTCCCTTTAACCGACCCGTGAGCTCAATCTCTGTCCCTTTAACGTCCCAGTGATCTCACTCTGTCCCTTTGACCTCCCCGTGATCTCAATCTCTGTCCATTTAACCTGCCCGTGATCTCTCTCTCTGTCACTTTAACCTCCCTGTGATCTCATTCTCTGTCCTTTCACCTCCCCGTCATCTCACTCTCTGTCACATTAACCTCCCCATGATCTCACTCTCTGTCCCTTTAACCTCCCCATGATCTCACTCTCTGTCCCTTTAACTTCCCCGTAATCTCACTCTCTGTCCCTTTAACGTCCAAGTGATCTCACTCTCTGTCCCATTAACCTCCCCGTGATCTCACTCTCTGTCCCGTAAACCTCCCCGTGATCTAAATCTCTGTCCCTTTAAATTCCCAGTGATCTCACTCTCTGTCCATTTAACCTCCCCGTGATCTCATTCTCTATCCCTTAAACCTCCCCGTGATCTCAGTCTCTCTCACTTTAATCTCCCCATGATCTCTCTCTGTCGCTTTAACCTCCTCATAATCTCTCACTGTCCCATTAACCACCCCGTGATCTCACCCTCTGTCCCTTTAATCTCCCAGTGATCTCTGTCTTTCCCTTTAAACTCCCCGTGTTCTCACTCTCTGTCCCTTTAAACTTACCGAGGTGTCACTCTCTGTCCCTTTACCCTCCATGTGATCTCACTCTCTTACCCTTTAACCTCCCCGTGATCTCAATCTCTATCCCTTTAACGTCCCAGTGATCTCACTCTGTCCCTTTAACCTCCCCGTGATGTCATTCTCTGTCCCTTTAACCTCCGCGTAATCTCAATCTCTATCCCTTTAACGTCCCAGTGATCTCACTCTGTCCCTTTAACCTCCCCGTGATCTCAATCTCTGTCCCTTTAACGTCCCAGTGATTTCACTCTCCGTCCCTTTAACCTCCCCGTGATTTCACTCTATGTCCCTTTAACCTCTCCGTGATTTCACTCTCTGTCCCTTTAACCTCCCCGTAGTCTCACTCATTGTCCCGGTAACCTACCGGTAATCTCACTCTCTGTCCCTTTAACCTTCCCGTGATCTCACTCACTGTCCCTTTAACCTCCCCCTGATATGGCTCTCTGTCTTTTCCCATCCCCGTAATCTCACTCTCTGTCCCTTTAAACTTCCCGTGATCTCGCTCTCTGTCTCTTTAACCTCCCCATGATCACACTCTCTGTCCCTTTAAACTACCCGTGATCTCACTCTCTGTCCCTTTAACCTCCCCGTGCTCTCATTCTCTGTCCCTTTAACCTCCCAGTGATCGCACTCAATGTCCCTTTAACCTCCCCGTGATCTCACTCTCTGTCCCTTTCACGTCCCCGTGATCTCACTCTGTCCCTTTAATCTTCCCGTGATCTCAATCTCTATCCCTTTAACCTGCCCGTGATCTCATTCTCTGTCACTTTAAACTCCCCGTGATCTCACTCTCTGTCCCATTAACCTCCCCGTGATCTCACTCTCTGTCCAAATAACCACCCCGTGATCTCTCTCTGTCCCTTTAACCTCCCCGTGATATCATTCTGTCCCTTTAACCTCCCCGTGATCTCACTCACTGTCCATTTAACCTCCCCGTGATCTCACCCTTTGTCCCTTTAACCGCTATGTGCTCTCAATCTCTCTACATTTAACCTGCCCATCATATCACTCTCTTTCCATTTAACCATCCCGTGATCTCACTCTGTCCCTTTAACCTTCCCTGATCTCATTCTCTGTTCCTTTAACTGTCCCCCTGATCTCAATCTCTGTCCCTTTAATAGTCCCTGCTCTCTCTCTGTACCTTTAGCTGTACCTGATATCACTATTTGTCCCTTTTAATGTCCCCCTGATCTCCCTCTCAGTCCCTTTAACTGTCCCTGATCTGACTCTCTGTCCCTATAACTGTTCCTGATCTCAATCTCTGTCCAATTAACATTCCCGTGATCTCACCCTCTTTCCCATTAACCTCCCCGTGATCTCACTCTCTGTCCCTTTAACCTCCCGATGATCTCAATCTCTGTCCCTTTAAGCTCCCCGTGATCTCACTCTCTGTCCCTTTAACCTCCCTGTGATCTCACTCTCTGTCCCTTTTACCTCCCCGTGATCTCACTCTGTCCCTTTAATCTTCCCGTGATCTCATTCTCTGTCCCTTTTACCTCCCCGTGAACTCACTCTCTGTCCCTTTAAACCCCTAGTGATCTCACTTTCTGTCCCTTTAACCTCCCTGTGATCTCACTCTCTGTCCTTTTAACCTCCCCGTGATCTCACTCTGTCATTTTAACCTCCCCGTTAACTCTCTCTGTCCCTTTAACCTCCCCGTGATCGCTGTTTTTACCTTTAAACTCCCCGTGTTCTCACTCTCTGTCCCTTTAACCTCACCGTGATCTCACTCTCTGTCCCTTTAACCTCCCTGTGATCTCACTCTCTGTCCCATTAACCTCCCCCTGATCTCACTCTCTGTCCCTTTAACCTCCGCGTGATCTAACTCTCTATCCCTTAAACCACCACGTGATATCATTCTCTGTCCCTTTAACCTCCCCCGATCTCACTCTATGTCCCTTTAACTTGCCCGTGATATCACTCTCTATCCCTTAAACCTCCCCATGAACTAATTCTCTGTCCCTTTAACAACCCCGTGATCTCACTCTCTGTCCCTTTAACCTTCCCGTGATCTATCTCTCTGTCCGTTTAACCTCCCCCTGATCACACTCTCTTTACCTTTAACCTCCCTGTGATCTCACTCTCTGTCCCATTAACCTCCCCCTGATCTCACTTCTTTCCCTTTAACCTCCACGTCATCTAACTCTCTATCCCTTAAACCACTGCGTGATATCACACTCTGTCCCTTTAACCTCCCCGTGATCTCACTCTCTGTCCCTTTAACCTCCCCGTGATCTCACTTTCTGTCCCATTAACCTCCCCCTGATCTCTCTCTCTGTCCCCTTAACTTGCCCGTGATATCACTCTCTATCCCTTAAACCTCCCCATGATCGAATTCTCTGTCCCTTTAGCATCCCCGTGATCTCACTCTCTGTCCCTTTAACCTCCCCGTTATCTCAATCTCTGTACCGTTAACGTCCCAGTGATCTCAATCTGTCCCTTTTACCTCCGCGTGACCTCAAACTATGTCCCTTTAACGTCCCAGTGATCACACACTGTCCATTTAATCTTCCCGTGATCTCACTCTCTGTCCCTTTAACCTCCCTGTGATCTCATTCTCTGTCCCTTTCACCTCTCCTTGATCTCACTCTCTGTCCAATAAGCTTCCCCATGATCTCACTCTCTGTCCCTTTAACGTCCACGTGATCTCACTCGCTGTCCCATTAACCTCCACGTGATCTCACTCTCTGTCACGTTAACCTCCCCGTGATCTAAATCTCTGTCCCCTTAATTTCCCAGTGATCTCAATCTCTGTCACTTTAACCTCCCTGATTTAGCACACTGTCACTTTGACCTCCACGTGAACTCAGTCTCTGTCCCTTTAACCTCCCCGTGAACTCTCTCTGTCGCTTTAACCTCCCCATAATCTCTCACTGTCGCTTTAACCTCCCCGTGATCTCACTCTCTGTCCCTTTTATCTCCCAGTGATCTCTGTCTTTCCCTTTAAACTCCAAGTGTTCTCACTCTCTGTCCCTTTAACCTCTCCGTGATCTCACTCTCTGTCCCATTTACCTCCCCGTGATCTCACTCTCTGTCCCTTTAATCACCCCGTGATTTCACTCTCTGTCCCTTTAACCTACCCGTTATCTAACTCTCTGTCCCTTTAACTTCCCCGTGATCTCACTCTCAGTCCCTTTAACATCCACGTGATCTCAATCTCTGTTCATTTAAACTCCCCGTGATCTCACTCTCTTTCCCATTAACCTCCCCTTCATCTCACTCTCTGTCCCTTTAACCTCCCCGTGATCTCACTCTCTGTCCCTTTAACCTCCCCGTGTTCTCACTCTCTGTCCCTTTAACCAGCCCCTGATCTCACTCTCTTTCGCTTTAACTTCCCCGTGATCTCACTCTCCGTCCCTTCAACATCCACGTGATCTCACTCTCTGTCCCATTAACCTCCCCGTGATCTCACTCTCTGTCCCATTAACTTCCCCGTTACATCACTCTCTGTCCCTTTAACCTCCCCGTGATCTCATTCTGTCCCTTTCACCACCCCGTGATCTCACTCACTGTCCATTTAACCTCGCCGTGATCTCACTCTCTGTCCCTTTATCCGCCCCGTGATCTCATTCTCTTTTCCTTTAACTGTCCCCCTGATCTCAATCTCTGTCCCTTTAACCTCCCTGATTTAGCACACTATCACTCTTTGTCCCTTTAACTGTCCCCCTGATCTCCCTCTCTGTCCCTATAACTGTCCCTGAACTCAATCTCTGTCCATTTATCATTCCCGTGATCTCACCCTCTTTCCCTTTAACCTCCCCGTGATCTCAATCTATGTCCCTTTAACCTCCCCGTGATCTAACTCTCTGTCCCTTTAACCTCCCTGCGATCTCACTCTCTGTCCCTTTAATCTTCCCGTGATCTCATTCTCTGTCCTTTTAACCTCCCAGTCATCTCACTCTCTGTCTCTTTGACCTCCTCGTGATCTCAATCTCTGTGCATTTAACCTCCCCGTGATTTCACTCTCTGTCCCTTTAACGTCCCAGTGATCTCACTCTGTCCATTTAATCTTCCCGTGATCTCAATCTCTGTCCATTTAAACGCCCCATGATCTCATTCTCTGTCCCATTAACCTCCCAGCGATCTCACTCTCTGTCCCTTTAACCTCCCTTTGATCTCACTCACTGTCTCATTAACGTCCCCCTGATCTCACTCTCTATCCCTTTAATCTCCCCGTGATCTCACTCTCTGGCCCATTAACCTCCGCCAGATCTCACTCTCTATCCCATTAACTTTCCCATGATCTCACTCTCTATCCCATTAACCTCCCCGTGATCTCACTCCCTGTACCTTTAACCTCCCCGTCATCTAACTCTCTGTCCCTTTAACCTCCCCTTGATCTCACTCTCTGTCCCTTTAATGTCCCAGTGATCTCACTCTGTCCATTTAATCTTCCCGTGATCTCAATCTCTATTCATTGAAACTCCCCGTGATCTCATTCTCTGTCCCTTTCATCTCCCCATGATCTCACTCTCTGTCCCATTAACCTCCCCGTGATCTTACTCTCTGTCCCTTTAACCTCCCAGTGATCTCACTCTCTTTCCCTTTAACTTCCCCGTGATATCACTCTCTATCACTTTAATGTCCACGTGATCTCACTCTCTGTCCCATTAACCTCCCCGTGATCTCACTCTCTGTCGCTTTAACCTCCCCGTAATCTCTCTCTTTCCCTTCAACCTTCCCGTGATCTCACTCTCTGTCCCGTTAAACTCCCCGTGATCAAAATCTCTGTCCCTTTAACTTCCCAGTGATCGCACTGTCTGTCCCTTTAACCTCTCTGATTTAGCACTCTGTCCCTTCAACCTCCCAGTGATCTCAGTCTCTGTCCCTTTAACCTCCCCGTGATCTCACTCTCTGTCCCTTTAACCTCCCCCTGATTTAGCACTCTGCCCCTTTAACATCCCCGTAATCTCTCTCTCTGTCACTTTAACCTTCCCGTGATCTAACTCTCTTTCCCTTTAACCTCTATGTGATCACAATCTCTCTACATTTAACCTTCCCATCATATCACTCTCTTTCCATTTAACCATCCCGTGATCTCACTCAGTCGCTTTAACCTTCCCTGATCTCATTCTCTGTTCCTTTAACTGTCCCCCTGATCTCAATCTCTGTCCCTTTAATAGTCCCTGCTCTCTCTCTGTACCTTTAGCTGTACCTGATATCACTATTTGTCCCTTTTAATGTCCCCCTGATCTCCCTCTCAGTCCCTTTAACTGTCCCTGATCTGACTCTCTGTCCCTATAACTGTTCCTGATCTCAATCTCTGTCCAATTAACATTCCCGTGATCTCACCCTCTTTCCCATTAACCTCCCCGTGATCTCAGTCTCTGTCCCTTTAACCTCCCGGTGATCTCAATCTCTGTCCCTTTAAGCTCCCCGTGATCTCACTCTCTGTCCCTTTAACCTCCCTGTGATCTCACTCTCTGTCCCTTTTACCTCCCCGTGATCTCACTCTGTCCCTTTAATCTTCCCGTGATCTCATTCTCTGTCCCTTTTACCTCCCCGTGAACTCACTCTCTGTCCCTTTAAACCCCTCGTGATCTCACTTTCTGTCCCTTTAACCTCCCTGTGATCTCACTCTCTGTCCTTTTTACCTCCCCGTGATCTCACTCTGTCACTTTAACCTCCCCGTTAACTCTCTCTGTCCCTTTAACCTCCCCGTGATCGCTGTCTTTACCTTTAAACTCCCCGTGTTCTCACTCTCTGTCCCTTTAACCTCATCGTGATCTCACTCTCTGTCCCTTTAACCTCCCTGTGATCTCACTCTCTGTCCCATTAACCTCCCCCTGATCTCACTCTCTGTCCCATTAACCTCCGCTTGATCTAATTCTCTATCCCTTAAACCACCACGTGATATCATTCTCTGTCCCTTTAACCTCCCCGTGATCTCACTCTCTGTCCCTTTAACCTCCCCCTGATCTCACTCTATGTCCCTTTAACTTGCCCGTGATATCACTCTCTATCCCTTAAACCTCCCCATGAACAAATTCTCTGTCCCTTTAACATCCCCGTGATCTCACTCTCTGTCCCTTTTATCTCCCAGTGATCTCTGTCTTTCCCTTTAAACTCCAAGTGTTCTCACTCTCTGTCCCTTTAACCTCCCCGTGATCTCAGTCTCTGTCCTTTTAACCTCCCCGTGATCTCACTCTCTGTTCCTTTTACCCTCCCGTGATCTCACTCTCTGTCCCTTTAACTTCCCCGTGATCTCACTCTCAGTCCCTTTAACATCCACGTGATCTCAATCTCTGTTCATTTAAACTCCCCGTGATCTCATTCTCTGTCCCTTTCACCTCCCCGTGATCTCATTCTCTGTCCCTTTAACTTCCCCGTGATCTCACTCTCAGTCCTTTAACATCCACGTGATCTCACTCACTGTCCCATTAACCATCCCGTGATCTCACTCACTGTCCCTTTAACCTACCCGTTATCTAACTCTCTGTCCCGTTAACTCCACGTGATCTCAATCTCTGTTCATTTAAACTCCCCGTGGTCTCACTCTCTTTCCCATTAACCTCACCTTCACCTCACTCTCTGTCCCTTTAACCTCCCCGTGATCTCACTCTCTGTCCCTTTAACCTCCCCGAGTTCTCACTCTCTGTCCCTTTAACCTGCCCCTGATCTCACTCTCTTTCGCTTTAACTTCCCCGTGATCTCACTCTCTGTCCCTTTAACGTCCACGTGATCTCACTCTCTGTCACATTAACCTCCCCGTGATCTCTCTCTCTGTCGCTTTAAACTCCCCGTGATATCAATGTCTGTGCTTTTAACCTCCCCGTGATCTCACTCTCTGTCCCGTTAACCTCCCTGTGATCTAAATCTCTGTACCATTTACTTCCCAGTGATCTCACTCTCTGTCTCTATAACCTCCCTGATTTAGCACTCTGTCCCTTTAACCTCCCCCTGATCTCACTCTCTTTCCCTTTAACCTCCCCGTGATCTTACTCTCTGTCCCATTAATCTTCCCGTGATCTCAATCTCTGTCCCTTTAACCTCCCCCTGAACTCACTCTCTTTCCCTTTAACCTCCCCGTGATCTTACTCTCTGTCCCATTAATCTTCCCGTGATCTCAATCTCTGTTCATTTAAACTCCCCGTGGTCTCACTCTCTTTCCCATTAACCTCACCTTCACCTCACTCTCTGTCCCTTTAACCTCCCCGTGATCTCACTCTCTGTCCCTTTAACCTCCCCGTCATCTCTCTCTCTGTCCCTTTTACCTCCCCATGATCTCACTCTGTCCCTTTAATCTTCCCGTGATCTCATCCTCTGTCCCTTTCACCTCCCCGTGATCTCACTCTCTGTCCCTTTAACCTCCCTTTGATCTCTGTCTTTCCCTTTAAACTACCCGTGATCTCACTCTCTGTCCCTTTAACGTTCACATGATCTCACTCTCTGTCCCATTAACTGCCCCGTGTTCTCACTCTCTGTCGCATTAACCTCCCCGTAATCTCTCTCTGTCCCATTAACCTGACCGTGATCTCAATCTCTGTCCCGTAAACCTCCCCGTGATCTAAATCTCTGTCCCTTTAAATTCCCAGTGATCTCACTCTCTGTCCATTTAACCTCCCCGTGATTTCACTCTCTATCCCTTAAACCTCCCCGTGATCTCAGTCTCTCTCACTTTAACCTCCACATAATCTCACTCTGTCACTTTAACCTCCTCATAATCTCTCACTGTCGCTTTAACCACCCCGTGATCTCACTCTCTGTCCCTTTCATGGTCCCTGCTCTCTATCTGTCCCTTCAGCTGTCCCTGATATCACTCTTTGTCCCTTTAACTGTCCCCCTGATCTCCTTCTCAGTCTCTTTAACTGTCCCTGATCTGACTCTCTGTCCCTTTAACCTCCCCGTCATCTCACTCTCTGTCCCTTTCATCTCCCTGTGATCTCTCTCTCTGTCCCTTTTACCTCCATAAGTTCTCACTCTGTCCCTTTAATCTTCCCGTGATCTCAACCTCTGTCCCTTTCACCTCCCCGTGATCTCCCTCATTCGCTTTAACCTCCCCGTTAACTATCTCCGTCCCTTTAACATCCCCGTGATCTCACTCTCTGTCCCTTTAACCTCCCCGTGATCTCACTCTCTGTCCCTTTAACCTCCCCGTGATCTCACTTTCTGTCCCATTATCCTCCCCCTGATCTCACTCTCTGTCCCCTTAACTTGCCCGTGATATCACTCTCTATCCCTTAAACCTCCCCATGATCGAAATCTCTGTCCATTTAACATCCTCGTGATCTCACTCTCTGTCCCTTTAACCTCCCCGTGATCTCAATCTCTGTACCGTTAACGTACCAGTGATCTCAATCTGTCCCTTTTACCTCCGCGTGACCTCAAGCTATGTCCCTTTAACGTCCCAGTGATCACACACTGTCCATTTAATCTTCCCGTGATCTCACTCTCTGTCCCTTTAACCTCCCTGTGATCTCATTCTCTGTCCCTTTCACCTCTCCTTGATCTCACTCTCTGTCCAATAAGCTTCCCCATGATCTCACTCTCTGTCCCTTTAACGTCCACGTGATCTCACTCGCTGTCCCATTAACCTCCACGTGATCTCACTCTCTGTCACGTTAACCTCCCCGTGATCTAAATCTCCGTCCCCTTAATTTCCCAGTGATCTCAATCTCTGTCACTTTAACCTCCCTGATTTAGCACACTGTCACTTTGACCTCCCCGTGAACTCAGTCTCTGTCCCTTTAACCTCCCCGTGAACTCTCTCTGTCGCTTTAACCTCCCCATAATCTCTCACTGACCCTTTAACCTCCCCGTGATCTCACTCTCTGTCCCTTTTATCTCCCAGTGATCTCTGTCTTTCCCTTTAAACTCCAAGTGTTCTCACTCTCTGTCCCTTTAACCTCTCCGTGATCACACTCTCTGTCCCATTTACCTCCCCGTGATCTCACTCTCTGTCCCTTTAACCTACCCGTGATCTCACTCTCAGTCCCATTAACATCCACGTGATCTCAATCTCTGTTCATTTAAACTCCCCATGATCTAAAATTCTCTGTCCCTTTCAGCTCCCCATGATCTCACTCTCTGTCCCTTTAACTTCCCCGTGATCTCAATCTCTGTTCATTTAAACTCCCCGTGGTCTCACTCTCTTTCCCATTAACCTCACCTTCACCTCACTCTCTGTCCCTTTAACCTCCCCGTGATCTCACTCTCTGTCCCTTTAACCTCCCCGTGTTCTCACTCTCTGTCCCTTTAACCTGCCCCTGATCTCACTCTCTTTCGCTTTAACTTCCCCGTGATCTCACTCTCTGTCCCTTTAACGTCCACGTGATCTCACTCTCTGTCACATTAACCTCCCCGTGATCTCTCTCTCTGTCGCTTTAAACTCCCCTGATATCAATCTCTGTCCTTTTAACCTCCCCGTGATCTCACTCTCTGTCCCGTTAACCTCCCTGTGATCTAAATCTCTGTCCCATTTACTTCCCAGTGATCTCACTCTCTGTCTCTATAACCTCCCTGATTTAGCACTCTGTCCCTTTAACCTCCCCCTGATCTCACTCTCTTTCCCTTTAACCTCCCCGTGATCTTACTCTCTGTCCCATTAATCTTCCCGTGATTTCAATCTCTGTCCCTTTAACCTCCCCGTAGTCTCACTCTCTTTCCCATTAACCTCCCCTTCATCTCACTCTCTGTCCCTTTAACCTCCCCATGGTCTCACTCTCTGTGCCTTTAACCTCCCCGTGATCTTATTCTGTCCCTTTAACCTCCCCGTCATCTCACTCTCTGTCCCTTTCATCTCCCTGTGATCTCTCTCTGTCCCTTTTACCTCCCCATGATCTCACTCTGTCCCTTTAATCTTCCCGTGATCTCATCCTCTGTCCCTTTCACCTCCCCGTGATCTCACTCTCTGTCCCTTTAACCTCCCTTTGATCTCTGTCTTTCCCTTTAAACTACCCGTGATCTCACTCTCTGTCCCTTTAACGTTCACATGATCTCACTCTCTGTCCCATTAACCGCCCCGTGTTCTCACTCTCTGTCGCATTAACCTCCCCGTAATCTCTCTCTGTCCCATTAACCTGACCGTGATCTCACTCTCTGTCCCGTAAACCTCCCCGTGATCTAAATCTCTGTCCCTTTAAATTCCCAGTGATCTCACTCTCTGTCCATTTAACCTCCCCGTGATCTCACTCTCTGTCCCTTTAACCTCCCCGTGATGTCACTCTCTGTCGCTTTAACCTCCGCGTGATCTCAATCTCTATCCCTTTAACGTCCCAGTGATCTCACTCTGTCCCATTAACCTCCCCGTGATCTCACTCTCTGTCCCTTTAACCTCCCGATGATCTCAATCTCTGTCCCTTTAACGTCCCAGTGATCTCACTCTCTGTCCCATTAACCTCCCCGTGATTTCACTCTATGTCCCTTTAATCTCCCCGTGATTTCACTCTCTGTCCCTTTAACTTCCCCGTAATCTCAATCATTGCCCCGGTAACCTACCCGTAATCTCACTCTCTGTCCCTTTAACCTTCCTGTGATCTCACTCTCTGTCCCTTTAACCACTCCCTGATCTAGCACTCTGTCACTTTACCATCCCCGTAATATCACTCTCTGTCCCTTTAACCTCACAATGATCACACTCTCTGTCCCTTTAACCTCCCCGTGCTCTTACTCTCTGTCCCTTTAACCTCCCAGTGATCACACTCAATGTCCCTTTAACCTCCCCGTGGTATCACTCTCTGTCCCTTTAACCTCCCCGTGATCTCACTCTGTCCCTTTAATCTTCCCGTGATCTCAATCTCAGTCCCTTTAACGTCCCAGTGATCTCACTCTCTGTCTCTTTAACCTCCCCTTGATTTCACTCTCTGTCCCTTTAACCTCCCTGTGATCTCACTCTCTGTCTGTTTATCCTCCCCGTGATCTCAATCTCTTTCCTTTTAACGTCCCAGTGATCTCACTCTAATTATTTAATCTTCCCGTGATCTAAATCTCTGACCATTTAACCTGCCCGTGATCTCACTCTCTGTCCCTTTAACCTCCCTGTGATCTCATTCTCTGTCCCTTTCACCTCCCTGTGATCTTACTCTCCGTGCCATTAACCTCCCCTTGATCTCACTCTCTGTCCCTTTAACTTCCCCGTGACCTCACTCTCTGTCCCTTTAACGTCCACGTGATCTCACTCTCTGTCACACTAATCTCCCCGTGATCTCACTCTCTGTCGCTTTAACTTCCCCGTAATCTCTTTCTGTCCCTTGAACCTCCCCGTGATCTAAATCTCTGTCCCTTTAACTTCCCAGTGATCTTACTCTCTTTCCCTTTAGCCTCCCCATGATCTCACTCCCTGTCCCTTTAGCCACCCCGTGATCTCACTCTCTGTCCCTTTAACCTCCCCGTGCTCTCACTCTCTGCCCATTAACCTCTTCGTGATCGCACTCACTTTCCAGTTATCCTCCCCGTGATCTTAATCTCTGTCCCTTTATCCTCCCCGTGATCTCAATCTCTTTCCATTTAACGTCCCAGTGATCTCACACAATCCATTTAACCTCCCCGTGATCTGACTCTCTGTCCCATTAACATCCCCTTGATCTCACTCTCTGTCCCTTGAACATCCCCGTGATCTCACTCTCTGCCCATTAAGCTCTTCGTGATCGCACTCACTTTCCAGTTATCCTCCCCGTGATCTCAATCTCTGTCCCTTTAACTTCCCAGTGATCTCACTCTCTGTCCCATTAATCTCCCTGATGTAGCACTCTGTCCCTTAACCTCCCCGTGATTTCAGTCTCTGTCCCTTTAACCTCCCCGTGATCTCTCTCTGTCACATTAACCTCCCCATAATCTCTCACTGTCCCTTTAACCGCCCGGTGATCTCACTCTCGGTCCCTTTAACTTCACCGTGATATCACTCTCTGTCCCTTTAACCTCCCCGTGATCTCATTCTCTGTCCCTTTAACCTCCCCGTGATCTCAATCTCTGTCCATTTAAGGTCCCAGTGATCTCACTATGTCCCTTTAACCTCCCCATGATCTCAATTTCTGTCCCTTTAACGTCCCCGTGATCACACTCTCTGTCCCATTAACCTCCCCGTGGTCTGACTCTCTGTCCCTTTAACCTCCCCGTGATCTTACTCTCTGTCCCTTTAACTTCCCCGTGATCTCACTCTCTGTCCCTTTAACGTCCAAGTGATCTCACTCTCTGTCCCTTTAACCTCCCCGTGATCTCACTCTCTGTCCCTTTAACATCCACCTGTTCTCACTCTCTGTCACACTAATCTCCCCGTGATCTCACTCTCTGTCGCTTTTACCTCCCCGTAATCTCTCTCTGTCCCTTTAACCTCCCCGTGAACTCACTCTCTGTCCCGTTAACCTCCCCTTGATCCAAATCTCGGTCCCTTTAACTTCCCAGTGATCTCACTCTATTTCCCTTTAGCCTCCCTATGATCTCACTCCCTGTCCCTTTAACCACCCCGTGATCTCACTCTCTGTCCCTTTTACCTCCCCGTAATCTCACTCTCTGTCCCTTTAACCTTCCCGTGATCACACTCTCTGTCCTTTTAACCTCCCCGTGATCACACTCACTTTCACTTTAAAATCCCCGTGATCTCTCTCTGTCGCTTTAACCTCCCCATAATCTCTCACTGTCCCTTTAACCTCCCGGTGATCTCACTCTCTAACTCTTTAACTTCACCGTGATATCACTCTCTGACCCTTTCAACTCACCGTGATATCACTCTCTGTCCCTTTAACCTCCCCGTGATCTCAATCTCTGTCCCTTTAAGGTCCCAGTGGTCTCACTATGTCCCTTTAACCTCCCCATGATCTCAATTTCTGTCCCTTTAACGTCCCCGTGATCACACTCTCTGTCCCATTAACCTCCCCGTGATCTGACTCTCTGTCCCTTTAACTTCTCCGTGATCTCACTCTCTGTCCCTTTAACCTCCCCGTGATCTCACTCTCTGTCACATTAACCTTCCCATGATCTCACTCTCTGTCCTTTTAACCTCCCCGTGATCACACTCTCTTTCACTTTAAACTACCCGTGATTTCAATCTCTGTCCCTTTAACCTCCCCGTGATCTCAATCTCTGTCCCTTTAACCGACCTGTGAACTCAAACACTGTTCCTTTAAACTTCCCGTGATCTCACTCTCTGTCCCATTAACGTCCCTGTGCTCTCATTCCCTGTCCCTTTAAGCTCACCGTGAACTCATTCTCTGTCCCTTTAACTTCCCCGTGATCTCACTCTCTGTCCCTTTATACTCCCTGTGATCTCACTTTCTCTCCCTTTAACCTCCCTATGATCTCACTCTCTGTCCCTTTAACCTCCACTTGATCTCACTCTCTGTCCCATTAACCTCCCCGTGATCTCACTCTCTCTCCTTTTAACCTCCCCGTGATCTCACTCTGTCTCCCTTTAACCTCGACGTGGTGTCACTCTCTGTCCCTTTTACCTCCCCGTGATCTCACTATCTCTCCCTTTAACCTCCCTGTGATCTCACTCTCTGTCCCTTTAACCTCCACGTGATCTCACTCTCTGTCCCATTAACCTCCCCGTGATCTCACTCTCTGTCGCTTTAACCTCCCCGTAATCTCTCTCTGTCCCTTTAACCTGCCCTTGATCTCACTCTCTGTCCCGTTAACCTCCCCGTGATCTCAATCTCTGTCCCTTTAACGTCCCAGTGATCTCACTCTCTGTCCCTTTAACCTCCCCGTGATCTCACTCTCTGTCCCGTTAACCTCCCCGTGATCTCAATCTCTGTCCCTTTAACGTCCCAGTGATCTCAATCTCTGTCCCTTTAACCTCCCCGTGATCTCACTCTCTGTCCCTTTATCCTCCCCGTGATCTAAATCTCATTCCATTTAACGTCCCAGTGATCTCACACAATCCATTTAATCTTCCCGTGATCTAAATCTCTGTCAATTTAACCTGCCCGTGATCTCACTCTCTGTCCATTTAACCTCCCTGTGATCTCATTCTCTGTCCCTTTCACCTCCCCGTGATCTCACTCTCCGTCCCATTAACCTCCCCGTGATCTGACTCTCTGTCCCATTAACAACCCCTTGATCTCACTCTCTGTCCCTTTAACTTCCCATTGATCTCACTCTATTTCCCTTTAGCCTCCCCATGATCTCACTCCCTGTCCCTTTAACCACCCCGTGATCTCACTCTCAGTTCCTTTTACCTCCCCGTAATCTCACTCTCTGTCCCTTTAACCTTCCCGTGATCACACTCTCTGTCCTTTTAAACTCCCCGTGATCTCAATCTCTGTCTCTTTAACTTCCCCGTGATCTCACTCGCTGCCCATTAACCTCTTCGTGATCGCACTCACTTTCCAGGTATCCTCCCAGTGATCTCACTCTCTGTCCCTTTAATCTCCCTGATGTTGCACTCTGTCCCTTTAACCTCCCCGTGATTTCAGTCTCTGTCCCTTTAACCTCCCCATGAACTCTCTCTGTCGCTTTAACCTCCCCATAATTTCTCACTGTACCTTTAACCTCCCGGTGATCTCACTCTCGGTCCCTTTAACTTCACCGTGATATCAGTCTCTGTCCCTTTAACCTCCCCGTGATCTCACTCTCTGTCCCTTTAACCTCCCCGTGATCTCAATCTCTGTCCCTTTAAGGTCCCAGTGATCTCACTATGACCCTTTATCCTCCCCATGATCTCAATTTCTGTCCCTTTAACGTCCCCGTGATCTCACTCTCTGTTCCCATTAACCTCCCTGCGATCTGACCCTCTGTCCCATTAACCTCCCCGTGATCTCACTCTCTGTCCCGTTAACCTCCGCGTGATCTCAATATCTATCCCTTTAACGTCCAAGTGATCTCACTCTGTCCCTTTAACCTCCCCGTGATCTCAATCTCTGTCCCTTTAACATCCCAGTGATCTCACTCCCTGTCCCTTTAACCTCCCCGTGATCTCACTCTCTGCCCCGTTAACCTCCCCGTGATCTCAATCTCTGTCCTTTTAACGTCCCAGTGATCTCACTCTGTCCCTTTCTCCTCCCCGTGATCTAAATCTCTTTCCATTTAACGTCCCAGTGATCTCACACAATCCATTTAATCTTCCCGTGATCTAAATCTCTGTCAATTTAACCTGCCCGTGATCTCACTCTCTGTCCCTTTAACCTCCCTGTGATCTCATTCTCTGTCCCTTTCACCTCCCCGTGATCTCACTCTCCGTCCCATTAACCTCCCCGTGATCTGACTATCTGTCCCATTAACATCCCCTTGATCTCACTCTCTGTCCCTTTAACTTCCCCGTGATCACACTCTCTGTCCCTTTTACCTCCCCGTAATCTCTCTCTGTCCCTTTAACCTCCCCGTGAACTCACTCTCTGTCCCGTTAACCTCACCTTGATCTAAATCTCTGTCCCTTTAACTTCCCAGTAATCTCAGTCTATTTCCCTTTAGCCTCCCCATGATCTCAGTCCCTGTCCCTTTAACCACCCCGTGATCTCACTCTCTGTCCCTTTTACCTCCCCGTAATCTCACTCTCTGTCCCTTTAACCTCCCCGTGATCTCACTCTCTTTCCATTTAGCCTCCCCGTGATCTCACTCTCAGTCCCATTAACCTCCCCGTGATGTCACTCTCTGTCCCTTTAACCTCCCGTGATCTCACTCTCGGTCCCTTTAACCACCCCGTGATCTCAATCTCTGTCCCTTTAACGTCCCCATGATCTCACTCTGTCCCTTTAACCTCCCCGTGATCTCTCACTCTGTCCCTTTAACCTCCCCGGGATCTCACTCTCAATCCCTTTAACCTCCCCGTGATTTCACTCTCTGTACCTTTAACCTCCCGGTATTCTCACTCTCTGTCCCTTTAAACTCCCCATGATCTCAATCTCTGTCCCTTTAATATGGCCGTGATCTCATTCTCTTTCGCTTTATCCTCCCCGTGATCTCATTCTCTGTCCCTTTAACCTCCCCGTGATCTCACTCTATGTCCCTTTAACCTCCTCGTGATCTCACTCTCTGTCCCTTTAACCTCCCCGTGATCTCACTCTGTCGCGTTCACCTCCCCGTTAACTCTCTCTGTCCCCTTTACCTCCTCGTGATCTCACTCTCTGTCCCTTTAACCTCCCCGTGATCTCTGTCTTTCCCTTTAAACTCCCCGTGATCTCACTCACTGTCCCCTTCACCTCCCAGTGATCTCACTCTCTGTCCCATTAACCTCCCCCTGATCGCACTCTCTGTCCCTTTAACCTCCCCGTGATCTCACTCTCTGTCCCGTTAACCTCCCCGTAATCTCACTCTCGGTCCCTTTAACCTCCCCGTGATCTAACTCTCTGTCCCATTAACCTCCCCGTGATCTCACTCTCTGTCCCTTTAAGCTCCCCGAGATATCAATGTCTCTCCCTTTAACGCCCCAGTGATCTCACTCTGTCCCTTAAACCTCCCCGTGATCTCAATCTCTGTCCATTTAACCTGCCAGTGATCTCACTCTCTGTCCCGTTAACCTTCCCGTAATCTCACTCTTGTCGCTTTAACCTCACCGTAATCTCTCTCTGTCCCTTTAACCTGCCAGTGATCTCACTCTCTGTCCCATTAACCTCACGGTGATCTCACTCTCTATCCCATTAACCTCCTCGTGGTCTCGCTCTCTGTACCTTTAACATCCCCGTGATCTCACTCTCTGTCCCGTTAACCTCCCCGTGATCTCACTCCCTGTCCCTTTAACCTCCCCGTGATCTCACTCTCTGTCCCGTTAACCTTCCCGTAATCTCACTCTCTGTCCCGTTAACCTCCCTGTGATCAAAATCTCTGTCCCTTTAACTTCCCAGTGATCTCACTCTCTGTCCCTTTAACCTCCCTGATTTAGCACTCTGTCACTTTAACCTCCCCGTGATCTCACTCTCAGTCCCTTTAACCACCCCATTACTCTCTCTGTCGCTTTAACCTCCCCGTCATCTAAATCTCTGTCCCTTTAAGTTCCCATTGATCTCACTCTCTTTCCTTTTAGCCTCCCCGTGATCTCACTCCCTGTCCCTTTAGCCTCCCTGTGATCTCGCTCTCTGTCCCTTTAACCTTCCCGTGATCACACTCTCTGTCCTTTTAAACTCCCCGTGATCTCAATCTCTGTCTCTTTAACTTCCCCGTGATCTCACTCGCTGCCCATTAACCTCTTCGTGATCGCACTCACTTTCCAGGTATCCTCCCAGTGATCTCACTCTCTGTCCCTTTAATCTCCCTGATGTTGCACTCTGTCCCTTTAACCTCCCCGTGATTTCAGTCTCTGTCCCTTTAACCTCCCCATGAACTCTCTCTGTCGCTTTAACCTCCCCATAATTTCTCACTGTACCTTTAACCTCCCGGTGATCTCACTCTCGGTCCCTTTAACTTCACCGTGATATCAGTCTCTGTCCCTTTAACCTCCCCGTGATCTCACTCTCTGTCCCTTTAACCTCCCCGTGATCTCAATCTCTGTCCCTTTAAGGTCCCAGTGATCTCACTATGACCCTTTATCCTCCCCATGATCTCAATTTCTGTCCCTTTAACGTCCCCGTGATCTCACTCTCTGTTCCCATTAACCTCCCTGCGATCTGACCCTCTGTCCCATTAACCTCCCCGTGATCTCACTCTCTGTCCCGTTAACCTCCGCGTGATCTCAATATCTATCCCTTTAACGTCCAAGTGATCTCACTCTGTCCCTTTAACCTCCCCGTGATCTCAATCTCTGTCCCTTTAACATCCCAGTGATCTCACTCCCTGTCCCTTTAACCTCCCCGTGATCTCACTCTCTGCCCCGTTAACCTCCCCGTGATCTCAATCTCTGTCCTTTTAACGTCCCAGTGATCTCACTCTGTCCCTTTCTCCTCCCCGTGATCTAAATCTCTTTCCATTTAACGTCCCAGTGATCTCACACAATCCATTTAATCTTCCCGTGATCTAAATCTCTGTCAATTTAACCTGCCCGTGATCTCACTCTCTGTCCCTTTAACCTCCCTGTGATCTCATTCTCTGTCCCTTTCACCTCCCCGTGATCTCACTCTCCGTCCCATTAACCTCCCCGTGATCTGACTATCTGTCCCATTAACATCCCCTTGATCTCACTCTCTGTCCCTTTAACTTCCCCGTGATCACACTCTCTGTCCCTTTTACCTCCCCGTAATCTCTCTCTGTCCCTTTAACCTCCCCGTGAACTCACTCTCTGTCCCGTTAACCTCACCTTGATCTAAATCTCTGTCCCTTTAACTTCCCAGTAATCTCAGTCTATTTCCCTTTAGCCTCCCCATGATCTCAGTCCCTGTCCCTTTAACCACCCCGTGATCTCACTCTCTGTCCCTTTTACCTCCCCGTAATCTCACTCTCTGTCCCTTTAACCTCCCCGTGATCTCACTCTCTTTCCATTTAGCCTCCCCGTGATCTCACTCTCAGTCCCATTAACCTCCCCGTGATGTCACTCTCTGTCCCTTTAACCTCCCGTGATCTCACTCTCGGTCCCTTTAACCACCCCGTGATCTCAATCTCTGTCCCTTTAACGTCCCCATGATCTCACTCTGTCCCTTTAACCTCCCCGTGATCTCTCACTCTGTCCCTTTAACCTCCCCGGGATCTCACTCTCAATCCCTTTAACCTCCCCGTGATTTCACTCTCTGTACCTTTAACCTCCCGGTATTCTCACTCTCTGTCCCTTTAAACTCCCCATGATCTCAATCTCTGTCCCTTTAATATGGCCGTGATCTCATTCTCTTTCGCTTTATCCTCCCCGTGATCTCATTCTCTGTCCCTTTAACCTCCCCGTGATCTCACTCTATGTCCCTTTAACCTCCTCGTGATCTCACTCTCTGTCCCTTTAACCTCCCCGTGATCTCACTCTGTCGCGTTCACCTCCCCGTTAACTCTCTCTGTCCCCTTTACCTCCTCGTGATCTCACTCTCTGTCCCTTTAACCTCCCCGTGATCTCTGTCTTTCCCTTTAAACTCCCCGTGATCTCACTCACTGTCCCCTTCACCTCCCAGTGATCTCACTCTCTGTCCCATTAACCTCCCCCTGATCGCACTCTCTGTCCCTTTAACCTCCCCGTGATCTCACTCTCTGTCCCGTTAACCTCCCCGTAATCTCACTCTCGGTCCCTTTAACCTCCCCGTGATCTAACTCTCTGTCCCATTAACCTCCCCGTGATCTCACTCTCTGTCCCTTTAAGCTCCCCGAGATATCAATGTCTCTCCCTTTAACGCCCCAGTGATCTCACTCTGTCCCTTAAACCTCCCCGTGATCTCAATCTCTGTCCATTTAACCTGCCAGTGATCTCACTCTCTGTCCCGTTAACCTTCCCGTAATCTCACTCTTGTCGCTTTAACCTCACCGTAATCTCTCTCTGTCCCTTTAACCTGCCAGTGATCTCACTCTCTGTCCCATTAACCTCACGGTGATCTCACTCTCTATCCCATTAACCTCCTCGTGGTCTCGCTCTCTGTACCTTTAACATCCCCGTGATCTCACTCTCTGTCCCGTTAACCTCCCCGTGATCTCACTCCCTGTCCCTTTAACCTCCCCGTGATCTCACTCTCTGTCCCGTTAACCTTCCCGTAATCTCACTCTCTGTCCCGTTAACCTCCCTGTGATCAAAATCTCTGTCCCTTTAACTTCCCAGTGATCTCACTCTCTGTCCCTTTAACCTCCCTGATTTAGCACTCTGTCACTTTAACCTCCCCGTGATCTCACTCTCAGTCCCTTTAACCACCCCATTACTCTCTCTGTCGCTTTAACCTCCCCGTCATCTAAATCTCTGTCCCTTTAAGTTCCCATTGATCTCACTCTCTTTCCTTTTAGCCTCCCCGTGATCTCACTCCCTGTCCCTTTAGCCTCCCTGTGATCTCGCTCTCTGTCCCTTTAACCTGCCCGTGATCTCACTCGGTCCCTTTAACCTCCCCGTGATCTCACTCTCTGTCCCCTTAACTTTCCCGTGATCTCACTCTCTATCCCTAAAACCTCCCCGTGATAGCACTCTCTGTCCCATTAACCTCCCCGTGATCTCACTCTCTGACCCTTTAACCTCCCCGAGAACTCACTCTCTGTCCCTTTAACCTACTCGTGATATCACTCTCTGTCACTTTAACCTCCCACTGATCTCACTCTCTGTCCATTTAGCCTCCCCGTGATCTCACTCTCTGTCCCTTTAACCTCCCCGTAATCTCACTCTCTGTCCCTTTTACCTTCCCGTGATTTCACTCTCTGTCCCTTTTACCTTCCCGTGATATCACTCTCTGCCCCTTTAACCTCCCACTTGCGACGGTTTACTGCTATTCCCAAATTATGTGAGAGGGACCCTGCTCATTCCTTTAGCTACAAGAGGTGTTCTCAGGCTAAGTTCAAGCTCGAGGGCTTTCTTGATAGTCACTAAAGGGAGTAGAGGAATTAGTCTATTTTCTCAGGTAAATAAAGGGGGCTTCTTTCAGCAACGCACTCTTTCTATCCGGCTAAGGTCGAGGGTCTACCCGTATTAGAAACCTGCTACGGCTCTTAAAGGTCGAGATAAGTATATAAGTGCAAAGTCTACAATTTAACTTATTTCTATTATCTAGGAGGGAAGTAAATAACTATCTCAGACATGGGTCACAGTATATGAATTTCAAAGAGGATCTTTGAGGTTTATTTGTTTTCTCAGAGTTACATCCAATTATCTAAACATACACAAGTGATTCTTATACTTTATACATTCGGTATTGATGCGAATATACTTAGTACTTTAAATAATAGATTTAAGTATTTAGCTTAATAAAGCACGCTTACCAGCAAGTAAAACTTGATCTGGAGTTTAGAAGCTGAAGCTTAAGTCAGGATCAGTAGGGCAGAAATTGTATAACAATTACTGCATGGAGAGTCTAGGAGAGGTCTCTCAGTCCTCAGTCTCGAAGTGCTAGGTGGCTATAAGCTTGCTAGCGAGGTCGTCTCTCAAGGAGTCTATCTGAAGGTCGTGCCCAATGTACAAACTAGTGCCCTTTTATTAGGCCCAAGTAGGTCATTAATGCACGTCAGAAATGCATATAGGATGTCAGTCTACCACTATGATTTGACTGTATCCTATTTTTAGGTAATATCGTGCAGTGCTTTAGTTTAAAACCATAAGTGGTTTAGAGCAAAATCAGTCTTTCTAATAAGGTCAGGGCCAGTAATGGCCATTACCGTGACACACTGATCTCACTCACTGTCCCTTTAACCTCCCCGAGAACTCACTCACTTTCCCTATAACCTCCCCCAGATCACACTCTCTGTTCATTTAACCTCCCCGTGATCTCATCCTCTGTCCGCTTATACTCCCCGTGATCTCACTCTCTCTCCCTTTAACATCTCCGCGTTCTCACTCTCTATCACTTTAACGTCCCTGTGTACTTACTCTCTGCCCCTTTAAACTCCCCGTGATCTCACTCTCTGTCCCTTTGACCTCCCCGTGATCTCACTCTCTGTCCCTTTTACCAGCCCATGATCTCATTCTCTGTCCCTTTAACCTCTCCGTGATCTCACTCTTTGTACGTTTAACCTCCCCTTGATCTCTCTCTCTGTCCCTTTAACCTCCCTGTAATCTCAGTGTCTGTCCTTTTAAACTCCCCGTGATCTCTCTCTCTGTCCCTATAACCTCCCCGTGATCTCATTCTCTGTCCTTTTAACCTCCCCGTCATCTAACTATCTGGCCCTTTAACCTCCCCGTGATATCACTCTCTGTCCCTTTAACCCACCCGTGATCTCACTCTCTGTCCCTATAACATCCCCGTGATCTCACTCTCTGTCCTTTTAAACTCCCCGTCATCTCACTCTCTCTCCCTTTAACATCTCCGCGTTCTCACTCTCTATCACTTTAACGTCCCTGTGTACTTACTCTCTGCCCATTTAAACTCCCCGTGATCTCACTCTCTGTCCCTTTTACCAGCCCATGATCTCATTCTCTGTCCCTTTAACCTCTCCGTGATCTCACTCTTTGTACGTTTAACCTCCCCTTGATCTCTCTCTCTGTCCCTTTAACCTCCCTGTAATCTCAGTCTCTGTCCTTTCAAACTCCCCGTGATCTCTCTCTCTGTCCCTATAACCTCCCCATGATCTCACTCTCTGTCCTTTTAAACTCCCCGTCATCTCTCTCTCTGTCCCTTTAACCTCCCCGTCATCTAACTCTCTGTCCCTTTAACCTCCCCGTGAACTCACTCATTTTCCCTATAACTTCCCCCAGATCACACTCTCAGTTCATTTAACCTCCCCGTGATCTCACCCTCTGTCCCCTTAACCTCGCCGTGATCTCCCTCTCTGTCCATTGAACATCTCCGCGTTCTCACTCTCTGTCACTTTAACCTCCCCGTGTACTCACTCTCTGCCCATTTAACCTCCCCATGATCACACTCTCTGTCCCTTTAACTCCCCATGATCTCACTCTCTGTACCAATAACTCCCCGTGATCTCAATCTCTGTCCATTTAACCTCCCCGTTATCTAACTCGCTGTCCCTTTAACCTCCCCGTGATCTCACTCTCAGTCCCTTTAACCTCCCGTGAACTCACTATCAGTCCCTTTAGCCTCCCCGTGATCTCACTCAGTATCCCTTTAACATCTCCGTGATCGCACTCTCTGTCACTTTAACCTCCCCGTGAACCCACACTCTGCCCCTTTAAACTCCCCGCGATCTCACTCTCTGTCCCTTTAACCTCCCCGTGATTTCACTCTCTGTCCCTTTAACCTCCCGTGATCTCAATCTCTGGCCCTTTAGCCTTCCCGTGATCTCACGCTCTGTCCCTTTAACATACCCGTGATCTCAATCTCTGGCCCATTAGCCTTCCCGTGATCTCACTCTCTGTCCCATTAACCTCCCCGTGATCTTACTCTCTGTCCCTTTAAACTCCCTGTGATCTCACTCTCTGTCCCTTTAACCTGCCCGTGATATCATTCTCTGTCCCTTTAACCTTCCCGTGATCTCACTCTCATTCCTATTAACCACCCGGTGATCTCACTCTCTGTCCAACTAACCTCACGGTGATCTCACTCTCTGTCCCTTTAACCTCCCCGTGATCTCACTCTCTATCCCGTTAACCTTCCCGTGATCTCACTCTCTGTCCCTTTAAACTCCCCGTGATCTCACTCTCTGTCCCTTTAACCTCCCCGTGATCTCACTCTCATTCCTATTAACCTCCCCGTGATCTCACTCTCTGTCCAATTAACCTCACGATGATCTCACTCTCTGTCCATTTAACCTCCCCGTGATCTCACTCTCTATCCCGTTAACCTTCCCGTGTCCTCACTCTCTGTCCCTTTAAACTCACCGAGATATCAATCTCTGTCCCTTTAAACTCCCCGTGATTTCACTCTCAGTCCCTTTAACCTCCCCGTGATCTCTCTTTCTGTCCCCTTTACCTCCCGGTGATCTCACTCTCTGTCCCTTTAACCTCCCCGGGATCTCACTCTCTGTCCCTTTAACCTCCCGGTAATCTCACTCTCTGTACCTTTAAATTCCCCATGATATCAATCTCTGTCCCTTTAATCTGCCCGTGTTCTCATTCTCTGTCCCTTTAACCTCCCCGTGATGTCACTCTCTGTCCCTTTTACCTCCTCGTGATCTTACTCTCTGTCCCTTTAAACTCCCCGTGTTCTCACTCTCTGTCCCCTTAACCACCCTGTGATCTCACTCTCTTCCCTTTAACCTCCCCGTGATCTCACTCTCTGTCCCTTTAACCTCTCCGTGATCTAACTCTCTGTCCCTTTAACCGCCCCGTGATCTCACTCTCTGTCCCTTTAACTTCCCCGTGATCTCACTCTCTGTCCCATTAATCTCCCCGTGATCTCACTCTCTGTCACTTAATCGTCCCCGTGTACTTACTCTCTGCCCCTTTAAACTCCCCGTGATCTCACTCTCTGTCCCTTTGACCTGCCCGTGATCTCACTCTCTGTCCCCTTTACCTCCCCGTGATCTCTCTCTCTGTCCCTTTAACCACCCTGTGATTTCAGTCTCTGTCCTTTTAAACTCCCCGTGATCTCTCTCTCTGTCCCGATAACCTCCCCGTGATCTCATTCTCTGTCCTTTTAACCTCCCAGACATCTAACTCTCTGGCCCTTTAACCGCCCCGTGAGCACACTATCTGTCCTTTTAAACTCCCCGTAATCTAACTATCTCTCCCTTTAACCTCCCCGTGATCTCACTCTCTGTACGTTTAACCTCCCCGTGATTTCACTCTCTGTCCCTTTAACCTCCCCGTTATTCACTATCTGGCCCTTTAACCTCCCATTGATCTCATCCTCTGTCCCCTTAACCTCCCCGTGATCTCACTCTCTGTCCCTTTGACCTCCCAGTGATCTCACTCTCTGCCCCTTTAAACTCCCCGTGATCTCACTCTCTGCCCCTTTGACCTCCCCGTGATCACTCTCTGTCCCTTTAACCTCCCTGTGATTTCAGTCTCTGTCCTTTTAAACACCCCGTGATCTCTCTCTCTGTCCCGATAACTCCCCGTGATCTCATTCTCTGCCCTTTTAACCTCCCAGACATCTAACTCTCTGGCCCTTTAACCTCCCCGTGATCTCACTCTCTGTCCCTTTAACCCACCCGTGATCTCACTCTCTGTCCCTTTAACATCCCCGTGATCTCACTCTCTGTCCTTTTAAACTCCCCGTCATCTCTCTCTCTGTCCCTTTAACCTCCCCGTGATCTCAGTCTCTGTCCCTTTAACCTCCCCGTGAACTCACACACTTTCCCTATAACCTCCCCCAGATCACACTCTCTGTCCCTTTAACCTCCCCATGATCTCAGTCTCGTCCTTTTAAACTCCTCGTGATCTCACGCTCTGTCCCTTTAACCTCCCCGTGATCTCACTTTCTGTCCCTTTAACCTCCCCGTAATCTCACTCTCTGTCCCTTTAAACTCCCCGTTAATTCAATCTCTTCCCTTTAACAGTCCCTGTTCTCAATTTTTGTCCGTTTGACTGTCCCCGATCTCAATCTCTGTCCCTTTAACAGCCCCGTGATATCAATCTCTGTCCCTTTAACATCCCCGTGATCGCACTCTCTGTCCCTTTAACCTCCCCGTGATCTCACTCTCTGTCACTTTAACCCTCCCGTGATCTCACTCCCTGTCCCTTTAACCACCCCGTGATCTCACCCTCTGTCCCTATAACATCCCCGTGATCTCACTCACTGTCCCTTTAACCTCCCCGTGATCTCACTCTCTGTCCCTTTACCTCCCCGTGATCTCACTCTCTGTCCCTTTAACCTCCCCGTGATCTCACTCTCTGTCCCTTTAACCTCCCCCTGATCTCACTCACTGTCCCTTTAACCACCCTGCGAACTCACTCTCTGTCCCTTTAACATGCCCGTGATCTCACTCTCTGTCCATTCAACCTCCCCGTGATCTCACTCTCAGTCCCTTTAACCTCCCTGTGATCTCACTCTCTGTCACTTTAACCTCCCCGTGAACTCACTCTGTGTACGTTTAACCTCCCCGTGATCTCTCTCTCTGTCCCTTTAATCTCCCCGTGATATCAGTCTCTGTCCATTTAACCTCCCCGTCATCTAACTCTCTGGCCCTTTAACCGCCCCGTGAACACACTATCTGTCCTTTTAAACTCCCAGTAATCTAACTATCTCTCCCTTTAACCTCCCCGTGATCTCACTCTCTGTACGTTTAACCTCCCCGTGATTTCACTCTCTGTCCCTTTAACCTCCCCGTTATTCACTATCTGGCCCTTTAACCTCCCATTGATCTCATCCTCTGTCCCCTTAACCTCCCCGTGATTTCACTCTCTGTCCCTTTAACATCTCCGAGATCTCACTCTTTGCCACTTTAACCTACCCGTGATCTCACTCCAAGTCCCTTTAACGCCCCGTGATCTCACTCTCTGTCCCTTTAACTCCCCGTGATCTCACTCTGAGTGCGTTTAACCTCCCCGTGATCTCACTCTCTGTCCCTTTAACTTCCCCGTGATCTCACTATCTGTCGCTATAACCTCCCTGTTTCTCACTCTCTGTCCCTTTAAACTTCCCGTGATCTCAATCTCTGTCCCTTTAACAGTCCCTGTTCTCACTTTTTATCCGTTTGACTGTCCCCGATCTCAATCTCTGTCCCTTTAACCTCCCCGTGGTCTCAATCTCTGTCCCTTTAACCTCCCCGTGGTCTCAATCTCTGTCCCTTTAACCTCCCCGTGACCACACTCTCTGTCCCTTTAACATCCCGTGATCTCACTCTCTGTCCCTTTAACCTCCCCGTGATCTAACTCTCTGTCCCCTTAAACTCCCCATGATCTTACTCTCTGTTCCTTTCACTGTACCTGTTCTCACTCTCTGTCCCTTTAAATGTGCCCGATCACAATCTCTGTCCCTTTATCCTCCCCGTGATCTCACTCTCTGTCCCTTTAACCCTCCCGTGATCTCACTACCTGTCCCTTTAACCTCCCCGTGATCTCACTCTCTGACCCTTAAACCTCCCCGTGATCTTACTCTCTGTCCATTTAACCTCCCCGTGATCTCTCTCTCTGTCCCTTTCACCTCCCTGTGATCTTACTATCTGTCCATTAAATATCCCCGTGATCTCACTCTCTGTCCCTTTAACCTCCCCGTGAACTCACTCTCTGTCCCTATAACCTCCCCGTGATATTACTCACTTTCCCTTTAACCTCCCCGTGATCTCACTCTCCGTCTGTTTAACCTCCCTCTGATCTCACTCACTTTCCCTTTAACCTCCCCGTTATCTCACTCTCTGTCCCTTTAACCTCACCGTGATTTCACTCACTTTCCCTTTAACCTCTCCGTGATCTCACTCTCGGTCCCTCTAACCTCCTCGTGATCTCACTCTCTATCCCTTTTAACACCCTGTGATCTCTTTCACTGTCTCTTTAACCTCCCCGTGATCTCACTCTGTTTATGTTTAACCTTCCCGTGATCTCTCTCTCTGTCCCTTTAACCTCCCCGTGACCTCACTCTCTGTCCATTAAACATCTCAGTGATCTCACTCTCTGCCCCTTTAACGTCCCCGTGATCTAACTCTCTGTCCCCTTAAACTCTCCATGATCTTACTCTCTGTTCCTTTCACTGTACCCGTTTTCACTCTCTGTCCCTTTAAATGTGCCCGATCACAATCTCTGTCCCTATATCCTCCCCGTGATCTCACTCTCTGTCCCTTTAACCCTCCCGTGATCTCACTACCTGTCCCTTGAACCTCCCCGTGATCTCACCCTCTGTCCCAATAACATCCCCGTGATCTTACTCACTGTCCCTTTAAACTCCCCGTAATCACACTCTCTGTCCCTTTAACCTCTCCGTGATCTCACTCTCAGTCCCTTTTACCTCCCCGTGATCTCACTGTCTGTCTCTTTAATATCCCCGTCATCTCGCTCTATGTCCCTTTAACCTCCCCGTGATCCCACTCTCTGTCCCATTAACCTCCCCGTGATCTCAGTCTCTATCCCTTTTAACTCCGCGTGAACTCAGTCACTGTCCCTTTAACCTCCCCGTGATCTCACTCTGTGTACGTTTAACCTCCCCGTGATTTCACTCTCTGTCCCTTTAACAGCCCCGTGATCTCACTCTCTGTCCCTTTAACCTCCCAGTGATCTCAATCTCTGTCCCTTTAACCTCCCCGTAATCTCAATCTCTGTTACTTTAACCCTCCCGTGATCTAACTTACTTTCCCTTTAACCTCCCCGTGATCTCACCCTCTGTCCCTATAACATCCCCATGATCTCACTCTCTGTCTCTTTAACCTCCCCGTGATCTCACTCTCTGTCCTTTTAACCTCCCCGTGATCTCACTATCTGTCCATTTAATATCCCCGTGATCTCACTCTCTGTCCCTTTAACCTACCCGTGAACTCACTCTCTGTCCCTTTAACCTCCCCGTGATCTCAGTCTCTGTCCTTATAAACTCCCCGTGATCTATCTCTCTGTCCCTTTAACCTCCCCGTGATCTCTCTCTCTGTCCCTTTAACCTCCCCGTGATCTCAGTCTCTGTCCTTTTAACCTCCCCGTCATCTAACTCTCTGGCCCTTTAACCTCCCCGTGATGTCACTTTCTGTCCTTTTAAACTCCGGGTAATCTAACTATCTCTCCCTTAAACCTCCCCGTGATCTCACTCTGTGTACGTTTAACCTCCCCGTGATTTCACTCTCTGTCCCTTTAACATCTACGAGATCTCACTCTCTGCCCCTTTAACCTCCCTGTGATCTCACTCCATGTCCCTTTAACTCCCCGTGATCTCAGTCTCTGTCCTTATAAACTCCCCGTGATCTCTCTCTCTGTCCCTTTAACCTCCCCGTGATCTCAGTCTGTGTGCGTTTAACCTCCCCGTGATCTCTCTCTCTTTCCCTTTAACCTCCCCATGATCTCAGTCTCGTCCTTTTAAACTCCCCGTGATCTCACTTTCTGTCCCTTTAACCTCCCCGTTATCTCACTCTCTGTCCCTTTAACCTCACCGTGATTTCACTCTCTGTCCCTTAAACCTCCCCGTGATCTAACTCTCAGTCCCTTTAAACTCCCCGAGTTCTCACTCACTCTCCCTTTAACCTCCCCATAATCTCACTCTCTGTCCCTTTAACCTCCCCGTGATCTCAATCTCAGTCCCTTTAACCTCCACGTGATCTCACTGTCCGTCCTTTAAAACTCCCCGTGATCTCACTCTCTGTCCCTTTAACCTCCCCGTAATCTCACTCTCTGTTCCTTTAACCTCCACGTGATCTCACTGTCCGTCCTTTAAAACTCCCCGTGATCTCACTCTCTGTCCCTTTAACCTCCCCGTGATCTCAATCTCAGTCCCTTTAACCTAACCGTGATCTCACTCTCTGTTCCTTTTACTCTCCCGTGATCTCACTCTCTGTTCCTTTAACTCCCCGTGATCTCACTCTACGTGCGTTTAACCTCCCCGTGATCTCTCTCCCTGTCCCTTTAACCTCCCCATGATCTCAGTCTCTGTCCATTTAAACTACCCGTGATCTCTCTCTCTGTCCCTTTAACCACCCCGTGATCTCTCTCTCTGTCCCTTTAACCTCCCCGTGATCTCAGGCTGTGTGCGTTTAACCTCCCCGTGATCTCTCTCCCTGTCCCTTTAACCTCCCCATGATCTCAGTCTCTGTCCATTTAAACTACCCGTGATCTCCCTCTCTTTCCCTTTAACCACCCCGTGATCTCAATCTCAGTCCATTTAACATCCCAGTGATCTCACTCACTGTCCCTTTAAACTCCCCGCGATCTCACTCTCTGTCCCTTTAACATCTCCGTGATCTCACTCTATGTTCCCTTAACCTCGCCGTGTTCTCAATCTCTGGCCCTTTAACCTCCACTTAACTCACTCTCTGTCCCTTTAACCTCCAAGTGATCTCAATCTCTGTCCCTTTAACCTCCCCTTGATCTTACACTCTGTCCCTTTAACTTCCCCGTGATCTCACTCTCTGTCCCTTTAACCCTCCCGTGATCTCACTCTCTGTCCCTTTAACCTCCCCGTGAGCTCACTCTCTGTCCATTTAACCTCCCTGTGATCTTACTCTCTTTCCATTCAACCTCCCCGTGATCTCACTCTCAGCCACTTTAACCTCCCCGTGATCTCGCTTTCACACTTTTTAACCTTCCAGTGATCTCACTCTCAGTCCCTTTAACCTCCCCGTGATCTCACTCTCTGTCACTTTAACCTCCCCGTGATCTCTCTCTCTGTCCATTTAATCTCCCCGTGATCTCACTCTCTGTCCCTTTAACCTCCCCGTGATCTCAATCACTGTCCCTTTAACCTCCCCGTAATCTCACTCTCTGTCCCTTTAACCTGTCCGTGATCTAACTCTCAGTCCCTTTTACCTCCCCGTGATCTCACTTTCAGTCCCTTTAACCTCCCAGTGATCTCACTCTCATTCCCTTTAACCTCCTGTGATCTCCCTCTCTGTCACTTTAACGTCCCTGTGAACTCACTCTCTGTCCCTATAACTCACCGTGATCTCACTCACTGTCCATTTAATATCCCCGTTTTCTCGCTCTATGTCCCTTTGAACTCCCCGTGATCTCACTCTCTGTCCCTCTAACCTCCCCGTGATCTCACTCTCTGTCCCTTTTAACTCCCCGTGATCTCACTCACTGTCCCTTTAACCTCACCGTGATCTCTCTATCCGTCCCTTTAACCTCCCCGTGATCTCAGTCTCTGTCCTTATAAACTCCCCGTGATCTCTCTCTCTGTCCCTTTAACCTAGCCGTGATCTCAGTCTCTGTCCTTTTAACCTCACGTCATCTAACTCTCTGGCCCTTTAACCTCCCCGTGATGTCACTTTCTGTCCTTTTAAACTCCCCGTAATCTAACTATCTCTCCCTTAAACCTCCCCGTGATCTCACACTGTGTACGTTTAACCTCCCCGTGATTTCGTTCTCTGTCCCTTTAACATCTCCGAGATCTCACTGTCTGCCCCTTTTAACCTCCCCGTGATCTCACTCACAGTCCCTCTAACCTCGCCGTGATCTCACTCTCTGTCCCTTTTAACTCCCCGTGATCTCGCTCACTGTCCCTTTAACCTCCCCGTGATCTCTCTCTCCGTCCCTTTAACCTCCCCGTGATCTCAGTCTCTGTCCTTATAAACTCCCCGTGATCTCTCTCTCTGTCCCTTTAACCTCCCCGTGATCTCTCTCTCCGTCCCTTTAACCTCCCCGTGATCTCAGTCTCTGTCCTTATAAACTCCCCGTGATCTCACTCCATGTCCCTGTAACTCCCCGTGATCTCACTCTCTGTCCCATTAACTCCCCGTGATCTCATTCTGTGTGCGTTTAACCTCCCGGTGATCTCTCTGTCTGTCCCTTTAACCTCCCCATGATCTCAGTCTCATCCTTTTAAACTCCCCGTGATCTCACTTTCTGTCCCTTTAATCTCCCCGTGATCTCAATCTCTGTCCCTTTAAACTCCCCGTGACCTCACTCTCTGTCCCTTTAACCTCCCCGTGGTCTCACTCTCTGTCCCTTTAACCTCCCCGTGATCTCACCCTCTGTCCCTATAACATCCCCGTGATCTCACTGTCTGTCCCATAAACTCCCCGTGATCTCACTCTCTGTCCCATTTACCTCCCCGTGATCTCACTCACTGTCCCTTTGACCTTCCCGTGATCTCACTCAATGTCCCTTTATTCTGCCCGTGATCTCACTCTCTGTCCCTTTAACCTCCCCGTGATCTCACTCTCTGTCACTTTAACGTCCCCGTGAAATCACTCTCTGCCCCTTTAACCTCCCCATGATCACACTCTCTGTCCCTTTAACCTCCCCCTGATCTCACTGTTTCTCCTTTTAACCTCCCCGTGATCTCACTCTCTGTCCCTTTAACATCCCCATGATCTCACTCTCTGTCCCGTTAACCTCCCCGTGATCTCACTCTCTGTCCCTTTAACCACCCCGTGATCTGACTCTCTGTCCCTTTTATCTCCCCGTGATCTCACTCTCTGTCCCTTTTATCTCCCCGTGATCTCACTCTCTGTCCCTTTAACCTCCCCGTGATCTCACTGCCTGTCCCTTTAACATCCCCGTCATCTCACTCTCTGTCCCTTTAACATCCCCGTGATCTCACTCTCTGTCCCTTTAACCTCTAAGCGATTTCACTCTGTGTACGTTTAACCTCCCAGTGATCTCTCTCTCTGTCCCTTTAACCTCCCCATGATCTCAGTCTCTGTCCCTTTAACCTCCCCGTGATCTCACTCTCTGTCCGTTTAACCTCCCCGTGATCTCAGTCTCTGTAAATCTAACCTCCCCGTCATCTAAATCTCTGGCCCTTTAACCGCCCCGTGATCTCATTCTCTGTCTCTTTAACCTCCACATGTTCTCAATCTCTGTCGCTTTTACCTCCCCTTAACTCACTCTCTGTCCGTTTAACCTCCTCGTGATCTCAATCTCTGTCCCTTTAACAGTCCCTGTTCTCACTTTCGGACCTTTTGACTGTCCCCGATCTCAATCTCTGTCCCTTTAACCTCCCCGTGATCTCACTCTCTGTCCCTTTAACCACACCGTGCTCTCACTCACTGTCCCTTTAACCCACCCGTGATCTCACTCTTTGTACTTTTAACCTCCCCGTGATCTCTCTCTCTGTCCCTTTAACCTCCATGTGATCTCATTCTCTGTCCTTTTATCCTCCCCGTCATCTAAGTCTCTGGCCCTTCAACCGCCCCGTGATATTTTACCTGCCCATGATCTCACTCTCTGTCTCTTTAACATCCCCATGTTCTCAATCTCTGTCATTTTAACCTCCCCTTAACTCACTCTATTTCCCATTTACCTCCCCGTGATCTCAATCTCTGTCCCTTTAACCTCCCCGTGATCTCACTGTCTGTCCCTTTAACCCAACCGTGCTCTCACTCTCTGTCCCTATAAAATCCCCGTGATCTCACTCTCTGTCCCTTTAACCTCCCCGTGATCTCAGTCTCTGTCCCTTTAACCTCACCGTAATCTCACTCTCTGTCCTTTTGACCTCCCCGTCATCTAACTCTCTGTCCCTTTAACCTCCCCGTGATCTCACTCTCTGTCCCTTTAACCTCCCCGTGATCTCACTATCTGGCCGTTTAACCTCCCCGTGATCTCACCCACTGTCCCTTTAACCTCCCCGAGATCTCACTATCTGGCCGTTTAACCTCCCTGTGATCTCACTCTCCGTCCCTTTTACCTCCACGTGATCTCACACTCTGTCCCTTTAACCTCCCCGTGATCTCATTCTAACCCTTTAAACTCACCGTGTTCTCAATCTCTGTCCCTTTAAACTCCCAGTGATCTCACTCCCTGTCCATTTAAAAATTCCAGTGATCTCACTCTCTGTCCCTTTAACCTTCCCGTGATATCACTCAGTGTCCCTTTTAAATTCCAATAGTGCAGCACACCCTCAATTACTGACACTCCAATAGTGCAGCACACCCTCAATTACTGACACTCCAATAGTGCAGCACACCCTCAATTACTGACACTCCAATAGTGCAGCACACCCTCAATTACTGACACTCCAATAGTGCAGCACACCCTCAATTACTGACACTCCAATAGTGAAGCACACCCTCAATTACTGACACTCCAATAGTGCAGCACACCCTCAATTACTGACACTCCAATAGTGCAGCAAAACCTCAATTACTGACACTCCAATAGTGCAGCACACCCTCAATTACTGACCCTCCAATAGTGCAGCACACCCTCAATTACTTACACTCCAATAGTGCAGCACACCCTCAATTACTGACCATCCAATAGTGCAGCACATCCTCAATTACTGACACTCCAATAGTGCAGCACACCCTCAATTACTAACACTCCAATAGTGCAGCAAACCCTCAATTAATGATAGTCCAATAATGCAGCACACCCTCAATTACTGACACTACAATAGTGCAGCATAACCTCAATTACTGACACTCCAATAGTGCAGCACAACCTCAATTACTGACCCTCCAATAGTGCAGCACACCCTCAATTACTTACCCTCCAATAGTGCAGCACAGCCTCAATTACTGAGCCTACAATAGTGCAGCACACCCTCAATTACTGATTCTCCAATAGTGCATCACAACCTCAGTTACTGACACACCAATAGTGCAGCACACCCTCAATTACTGACCCTCCAAAAGTGCAGCACAGCCTCAATTACTGAGCCTACAATAGTGAAGCACACCCTCAATTACTGACCCTCCAATATTGCAGCACACCCTCAAATACTGACACTCCAATAGTGCAGCACACCCTAAATTACTGACACTCCAATAGTGCAGCACACCCTCAAATACTGACTCTCCAATAGTGCAGCACACCATGAATTACTGACACTCCAATCGCGCAGCACACCATCAATTACTGACCCTCAAATAGTGCAGCACACCCTCAATTACTGACACTCTAATAGTGCAGAACACCCTCAATTACTGACACTCCAATAGTGCAGCACACCTTCAATTACTGACACTCCAATAGTGCAGCACACCCTCAAATACTGACCCTCCATAGTGCAGCACACCCTCAAATACTGACACTCCCATAGTGCAGCACACCCTCAAATACTGACTCACCAATAGTGCAGCACACCCTCAATTACTGACCCTCCAATAGTGCAGCACTCCCTCAATTACTGACACTCCAAACGCGCAGCACACCCTCAAATACTGACACTCCAATAGTGCAGCACACCCTCAATTACTGACACTCCAAAAGTGCTGCTTACCCTCAATTAATGACACTCCAATAGTGCAGCACACCCTCAATTACTGACCCTCCAATAGTGCAGCACACCCTCAATTACTGACCCTCCAATAGTGCAGCACATCCTCAATTACTGACCCTCCAATAGTGCAGCACACCCTCAATTACTGACACTCCAATAGTGCAGCACACCCTCAATTACTGACACTCCAATAGTGCAGCACACCCTCAATTACTGACACTCCAATAGTGCAGCACACCCTCAATTACTGACACTCCAATAGTGCAGCACACCCTCAATTACTGACACTCCAATAGTGCGGAACACCCTCAATTACTGACACTCCAATAGTGCGGAACATCCTCAATTACTGACACTCCAATAGTGCAGCACACCCTCAATTACTGACACTCCAATAGTGCAGCACACACTCAATAACTGAAACTCCAATAGTGCAGCACAACCTCAATTACTGACCCTCCAATAGTGCAGCACACCCTCAATTACTGACACTCCAATAGTGCAGCACACCCTCAATTACTGACACTCCAATAGTGCAGCACACCCACAGTTACTGACACTCCAATAGTGCAGCACATCCTCAATTACTGACACTCCAATAGTGCAGCACACCCTCAATTACTGACACTCCAATAGTGCAACACACCCTCAATTACTGACACTTCAATAGTGCGGAACACCCTCAATTACTGACACTCCAATAGTGCAGCACACCCTCAATTACTGACACTCCAATAGTGCGGAACACCCTCAATTACTGACACTCCAATAGTACAGCACATCCTCAATTACTGACCCTCCAATAGTGCAGCACACCCTCAATTACTGATTCTCCAATAGTGCATCACAACCTCAATTACTGACACTCCAATAGTGCAGCACAACCTCAATTACTGACCCTCCAAAAGTGCAGCACAGCCTCAATTACTGAGCCTACAATAGTGAAGCACACCCTCAATTACTGACCCTCCAATATTGCAGCACACCCTCAAATACTGACACTCCAATAGTGCAGCACACCCTCAATTACTGACACTCCAATAGTGCAGCACACCCTCAAATACTGACTCTCCAATAGTGCAGCACTCCCTCAATTACTGACACTCCAATAGTGCAGCACACCCTCAATTACTGACACTCCAATAGTGCAGCTCACCCTCAATTACTGACCCTCCAATAGTGCAGCACACCCTCAATTACTGACACTCCAATAGTGCAGCACACCCTCAATTACTGACTCTCCAATAGTGCAGCACACCCTCAATTACTGACTCTCCAATAGTGCAGCACACCCTCAATTACTGACACTCCAATAGTGCAGCTCACCCTCAATTACTGACCCTCCAATAGTGCAGCTCACCCTCAATTACTGACCCTCCAATAGTGCAGCACACCCTCAATTACTGACACTCCAATAGTGCAGCACACCCTCAATTACTGACTCTCCAATAGTGCAGCACACCATCAATTACTGACCCTCCAATAGTGCAGCCCACCCTCAATTACTGAGAATCCATTAGTGCAGCACACCCTCAATAACTGACACTCCAATAGTGCAGCACACCCTCAATTACTGACACTCCAATAGTGCAGCACACCCTCAATTACTGACCCTCCAATAGTGCAGCACACCCTCAATTACTGACACTCCAATAGTGCAGCACACCCTCAATTACTGACCCTCCAATAGTGCAGCACACACTCAATTAGTGACACTCCAATAGTGCAGCACACCCTCAATTACTGACACTCCCAAAGTGCAGCACACACTCAATTACTGACACCGCAATAGTGCAGCACACCCTCAATTACTGACGCTCCAATAGTGCAGCACACCCTCAATTACTGACACTCCAATAGTGCAGCACACCCTCAAGTACTGACCCTCCAATAGTGCAGCACAACCTCAATTACTGACCCTCCAATAGTGCAGCACAAACTCAATTACTGACACTCCAATAGTGCAGCACACCCTCAATTACTGACCCTCCAATAGTGCAGCACACCCTCAATTACTGACCCTCCAATAGTGCAGCACAAACTCAATTACTGACACTCCAATAGCGCAGCACACCCTCAATTACTGACACTCCAATAGTGCAGCACACCCTCAATTACTTACACTCCAATAGTGAAGCACACCAACAATTAATGACACTCCAATAGTGAAGCACAGCCACAATATAGTGACCCACTAATAGTGCAGCACACCCTCAATATAGTGACCCTCGAATAGTGCAGCACACACTAAATAACTGAAACTCCAATAGAGCATCACACCCTCAATTACTGACCCTCCAATAGTTCAGCACACCCTCAATTACTGACACTCCAACAGTGCAGCACACCCTCAATTACTGACACTCCAATAGTGCAGCACACTCTCAATTACTGATACTCCAATAGTGCAGCACACCCTCAATTACTGACACACCAATAGTGCAGCACACCCTCAATTACTGACACTCCAATAGTGCAGCACACCCTCAATTACCAGCACTCCAATAGTGCAGCACACCCTCAATTATTGACACTCCAATAGTGCAGCACACCCTCAATTACTAACACTCCAATAGTGCAGCACACCCTCAATTACTGAAACTCCAATAGTGCAGCAAACCCTCAATTAATGATAGTCCAATAGTGCAGCACACCCTCAATTACTGACCCTCCAATAGTGCAGCACACCCTCAATTACTGACACACCTATAGTGCAGAACACCCTCAATTACTGACACTGCAATTGTGCAACACACACTCAATAACTGACACTCCAATAGTGCAGCACACCCACAATTACTGACCCTCCAATAGTGCAGCATACCCTCAATTACTGACACTCCAATAGTGCAGAAAAACCTCAATTACTGACACTCCAATAGTGCAGCAAACCCTCAATTACTGACACTCCAATATTGCAGCAAACCCTCAATTTCTGACGCTCCAATAGTGCAGCACACCCCCAGTTACTGACACTGCAATAGTGCAGCAAACACTCAATTACTGACCGTCCAATAGTGCAGAACACCCTCAATTAATGACACTCCAATAGTGCAGCACACTCTCACTTACTGACTCTCCAATAGTGCAGCACACCCTCAATTACTGACACTCCAATAGTGCAGCACACCCTCAATTACTGACTCTCCAATAGTGCAGCACATCCTCAATTACAGACACTCCAATAGTGCAGCACACCCTCAATTACTGACACTCCAATAGTGCAGCACACCCTCAATTACAGACCCTCCAATAGTGCAGCACACCCTCAATTACTGATTCTCCAATAGTGCATCACAACCTCAATTACTGACACTCCAATAGTGCAGAACACCCTCAATTACTGACACTCCAATAGTGCAGCACACCCTCAATTACTGACACTCCAATAGTGCAGCACACCCTCAATTACTGACCCTCCAATAGTGCAGCACACCCTCAATTACTGACCCTCCAATAGTGCAGCACACCCTCAATTACTGACACTCCAATAGTGCAGAACACCCTCAATTACTGACACTCCAATAGTGCAGCACAGCCTCAATTACTGAGCCTACAATAGTGCAGCACACACTAAATTACTGACACTCCAATAGTGCAGCACACCCTCAAATACTGACTCTCCAATAGTGCAGCACACCCTCAATTACTGACCCTCCAATAGTGCAGCACTCCCTCAATTACTGACACTCCAATCGCACAGCACACCCTCAAATACTGACCCTCCAATATTGCAGCACACCCTCAATTACTGACCCTCCAATAGTGCAGCACACCCTCAATTACTGACCCTCCAATAGTGCAGCTTGCCCTCAATTACTGACACTCCAATACTGCAGCACACACTCAATAACTGAAACTCCAATAGTGCAGCACACCCTCAATTACTGACCCTCCAATAGTGCAGCACACCCTCAATTACTGACACTCCAATAGTGCAGCACACCCTCAATTACTGACACTCCAATAGTGCAGCACACCCACAGTTACTGACACTCCAATAGTGCAGCACACCCTCAATTACTGACACTCCAATAGTGCAGCACACCCTCAATTACTGATACTCCAATAGTGCGGAACACCCTCAATTACTGACACTCCAATAGTGCAGCACATCCTCAATTACTGACACTCCAATAGTGCAGCACACCCTCAATTACTAACACTCCAATAGTGCAGCAAACCCTCAATTAATGATAGTCCAATAGTGCAGCACACCCTCAATTACTAACACTCCAATAGTGCAGCAAACCCTCAATTAATGATAGTCCAATAGTGCAGCACACCCTCAATTACTGACACTACAATAGTGCAGCACACCCTCAATTACTGACACTCCAATAGTGCAGCACAACCTCAATTACTGACCCTCCAATAGTGCAGCACACCCTCAATTACTGACCCTCCAATAGTGCAGCACAGCCTCAATTACTGAGCCTACAATAGTGCAGCACACCCTCAATTACTGACCCTCCAATAGTGCAGCACACCCTCAATTACTGACACTCCAATAGTGCAGCACACCCTCAATTACTGACACTCCAATAGTGCAGCACAACCTCAATTACTGACACTCCAATAGTGCAGCACACCCTCAAATACTGACCCTCCAATAGTGCAGCACACCCTCAAATACTGACCCTCCAATAGTGCTGCACACCCTCAATTACTGACATTCCAAAAGTGCAGCACACCCTCAATTACTGACACTCCAATAGTGCAGCACACCTTCAACTACTGACACTCCAATAGTGCAGCACACCCTCAATTACTGACACTCCAATAGTGCAGCACACCCTCAATTACTGACACTCCAATAGTGCAGCACACCCTCAATTACTGACACTCCAATAGTGCAGCACACCCTCAATTATTGACCCTCCAATAGTGCAGCACACCCTAAATTACTGACCCTCCAATAGTGCAGCACACCCTCAATTACTTACCCTCCAATAGTGCAGCAAACCTTCAATAACTGACACTCCAATAGTGCAGCACACCCTCAATTATTGACCTCCAATAGTGCAGCACACCCTCAATTATTGACCCTCCAATAGTGCAGCAAACACTCAATTACTGATTCTCCAATAGTGCAGCACACCCTCAAGTACTGACACTCCAATAGTGCAGCACACCCTCAGTATCTGAGACTCCAATAGTGCAGCACACCCTCAATTACTGACACTCCAATAGTGCAGCACACCCTGCGGGTGTAGTGTAGGCAATGGTGTAGCGCTGTGGGTGTAGTGTGGGCAGTGGTGTAGCGCTGTGGGAGTGGTGTGGGCAGTGGTGTAGTGCTGTGGGAGTGGTGTGGGCAGTGGTGTTGCGCTGTGGGAGTGGTGTGGGCAGTGGTGTAGCGCTGTGGGAGTGGTGTGGGCAGTGGTGTAGCGCTGTGGGACTGGGGTAGGCAACGGTTTAGTGCTCTGGGTGTGGTGTGGGTTGTGGTGTAGTGCTGTGGGTGTAGTGGGGGTTGTGGTGTAGCGCTGCGGGAATGGTGTGGGCAGTGTTGTAGCGCTGTTGGAGTGGTGTGGGCAGTGGTGTAGCACTGTGGGTGTAGTGTTGGCAGTGGTGTAGCGTTTTGGGAGTGGTGTGGGCAGTGGTGTAGTGCTGTGGGAGTTGTGTGGGCAGTGGTGTAGTGCTGTGGGAGTGGTGTGGGCAGTGGTGTAGCGCTGTGGGAGTGGTGTGGGCAGTGGTGTAGCGCTGTGGGTGTAGTGTGGGCAGTGGTGTAACGCTGTGGGAGTGGTGTGGGCAGTGGTGTAGCGCTGTGGGAGTGGTGTGGGCAGTGGTGTAGCGCTGTGGGATTAGTGTGGGCAGTGGTGTAGTGCTGTGGGAGTGGTGTGGGCAGTGGTGTAGCGCTGTGGGAGTGGTCTGGGCAGTGGTCTAGTGTTGTGGGAGTGGTGTGGGCAGTGGTGAAGTGCTGTAGGAGTGGTGTGGGCAGTGCTGTAGCGCTGTGGGACTGGGGTAGGCAACGGTTTAGTGCTCTGGGTGTGGTGTGGGTTGTGGTGTAGTGCTTTGGGTGTGGTGTGGGTTGTGGTGTAGCGCTGAGGGGTTGATGTGGGCAGTGGTGTAGCGCAGTGGGAGTGGTGTGGGCAGTGGTGTAGCGCTGTGGGAGTGGTGCGGGCAGTGGTGTAGTGCTGTGGGAGTGGTGTGTGCAGTGGTGTAGCGCTGTGGGAGTGGTGTGGGCAGTGGTGTAGCGCTGTGGGAGTGGTCTGGGCAGTGGTCTAGCGCTGTGGGAGTGTTGTGGGCAGTGGTGTAGTGCTGTGGGTGTGGTGTGGGCAGTGGTGTAGTGCTGTGGGAGTGGTGTGTGTTGGGGTGTAGTGCTGCTGGAATATTGTGGGCAGTGGTGTAGCGCTGTGGGAGTGGTGTGGGCAGTGGTGTAGTGCTGTGGGAGTGGTGTGGGCAGTGGTGTAGCGCTGTGGGAGTCGTGTGGACAGTGGTGAAGTGCTGTGGGAGTGGTGTGGGCAGTGGTGTAGCGCTGTGGGAGTGGTGTGGGCAGTGGTGTAGCGCTGTGGGAATCGTGTGGACAGTGGTGTAGCGCTGTGGGAGTCGTGTGGACAGTGATGTAGCGCTGTGGGAGTGGTATTGGGCAGTGGTGTAGCTCTGTGGGTGTGGTGTGGGCAGTGGTGTAGCGCTGTGGGACTGGGGTAGGCAACGGTTTAGTGCTCTGTGTGTGGTGTGGGTTGTGGTGTAGTGCTGTGGGAGTGGTGTGGGCAGTGGTGTACTGCTGTGGGCAGTGGTGTGGGCAGTGGTGTAGCGCTTTGGGAGTGGTGTGGGCAGTGGTGTAGCGCTTTGGGATTGGTGTGGGCAGTGGTGTAGTGCTGTGGGAGTTGTGTGGGCAGTGTTGTAGCGCTGTAGGAGTGGTGTGGGCAGTGGTCTGGTGCTGTGGGAGTGGTGTGGGTTGTGGTGTAGCGCTGAGGGAGTAGCGTTGGCAGAGGTGTTGCGCTGTGGGAGTGGTGTGGCCAGTGGTGTAGTGCTGTGGGAGTGGTGTGGGCAGTGGTGTAGTGCTGTGGGAGTGGTGTGGGCAGTGCTGTAGCGCTGTGGGACTGGGCTAGGCAACGGTTTAGTGCTCTGGGTGTGGTGTGGGCAGTGGTGTAACGCTGTGGGAGTGGTGCGGGCAGTGGTGTAGTGCTGTGGGAGTGGTGTTGACATTGGTTTAGTGCTGTGGGAGTGGTGTGGGCAGTGGTGTAGTGCTGTGGGAGTGGTGTGGGCAGTGGTGTAACGCTGTGGGAGTGGTGTGGGCAGTGGTGTAGTGCAGTGGGAGTGGTGTGGGCAGTAGTGTAGTGCTGTGGGAGTGGTGTTGGCAGTGGTGTAGTGCTTTGGGAGTGTTGTGGGCAGTGGTTTAGCGCTGTGGGAGTGGTGTGGGCAGTGGAGTAGCGCTGTGCGAGTGGTGTGGGCAGTGGTGTAGCGCTGAGGGAGTGGTGTGGGTTGTGGTGTAGCGCTGTGCGAGTGGTGTGGGCAGTGGTGTAGCACTGAGGGAGTGGTGTGGGTTGTGGTGTAACGCTGTGGGAGTGGTGTGGGCAGTGGTGTAGCGCTGTGGGAGTGGTGTGGGCAGTGGTGTCGCGCTGTGGGGGTGGTGTGGGCAGTGGGGTAGTGCTGTGGGAGTGCTGTGAGTAGTGGTTTAATGCTGTGGGAGTGGTGTGGACAGTGGTGTAGCGCTATGGGAGTGGTTTGGGCAGTGGTGTAATGCTGTGGGAGTGATCTCGGCAGTGGTGTAGCGCTGTGGGAGTGGTGTGGGCAGTGGTCTAGCGCTGTGGGAATGGTGTGTGCAGTGGTGTAATGCTGTGGGAATGATGTGGGCAGTGGTGTAGCGCTGTGGGAGTGGTCTGGGCAGTGTTGTAGCGCTGTGGTAATGGTGTGGGCAGTGGTGTAGCACTGTGGTAGTGGTGTGGGCAGTGGTGCAACTTTGTGGGAGTGGTGTGGGTTGTGGTGTAGCGCTGTGGGAGTTGTCTGGGCAGTGGTGTAGCGCTGTGGGAGTGGTATGGGCTGCGGTGTAGCGCTGTGGGAGTTGTCTGGGCAGTGGTGTTGCGCTGTGGGAGTGGTATGGCCAGTGGTGTAGTGCTGTGGGAATGGTGTGGGCAGTGGTTTAGTGCTCTGGGAGTGTTGTGTGCAGTGGTGTAGGGCTGTGGGGGTGGTGTGGGCAGTGGTGTAGTGCTGTGGGTGTGGTGTGGGCAGTGGTGTAGCGCTGTGGGAGTTGTGTGGGCACTGGTGTAGCGCTGTGGGAGTGGTGCGGGCAGTGGTGTAGCACTGTGGTAAATTTTGGGTAGTGGTGTAGCGCTGTGGGAGTGGTGTGGGCAGTGGTGTAGCGCTGTGGGAGTGGTGTGGGTAGTGGTGTAGCACTGTGGGAGTGGTGTTGGCAGTGGTGTAGCGCTGTGGGAGTGTTGTGGGTAGTGGTGTAGCACTGTGGGAGTGGTGTTGGCAGTGGTGTAGCGCTGTGGGAGTGGTGTGGGCAGTGGTGTAGCGCTGTGGGAGTGGTGTGGCAGTGGTGTAGCACAGTGGGAGTGTGTGGGCAGTGGTGTAGCGCTGTCGGAGTGGTGTGGGCAGTGGTGTAGCGCTGCGGGTGTGATCTGGGCCGTGTTGTAACGCTGTGGGAGTAGTGTGGGCATTGGTGTAGCGCTGTGGGAGTGTTGAGGGCAGTTGTGTAACGCTGTGGGAGTGGTGTGGGCAGTGGTGTCGCGCTGTGGGAGTGGTGTGGGCAGTAGTGTAGTGCTGTGGGAGTGGTGTGGGCAGTGGTGTAACGCTGTGGGAGTGGTGTGGGGTGTGGTGTATTGCTTTGGGAGAGGTTTGGGCAGTGGTGTAGTGCTGTGGGAGTGCTGTGGGCAGTGGTGTGGGTTGTGGTGTAGCGCTGTGGGAGTGGTGTCGGCAGTGGTGTGGGTTGTGGTGTAATGCTGTGGGAGTGGTGTGGGCAGTGGTGTAGCGCTGTGGGAGTGGTGTGGGCATTGGTGTGGGTTGTGGTGTAGCGCTGTGGGAGTGGTGTGGGCAGTGGTGTTGCGCTGTGGGAGTGGTCTGGGCAGTGGTGTAGCGCTGTGGTAGTGGTGTGGGCAGTGGTGTAGCACTGTGGGAGTGGTGTGGGAGTGGTGTGGGTTGTGGTGTAGCGCTGTGGGAGTGGTGTGGGCAGTGGTGTAGCGCTGTGGGAGTGGTGTGGGCAGTGGTGTAGCGCTGTGGGTGTGGTGTGGGCAGTGGTGTAGGGCTGTGGGAGTGGTGAGGCAGTGGTGTAGCGCTGTGGGAGTGGTGTGGGCAGTGGTTTAGCGCTGTGGGAGTGGTGTGGGCAGTGGTGTAGCGCTGTGGGAGTGGTGTGGGCTGTGGTGTAGCGCTGTCGGAGTGGTGTGGGCTGTGGTGTAGTGCTGTGGGAGTGGTGTGGGTAGTGGTCTAGCGCTGTGGGAGTGGTGTGGACAGTGGTGTAGCGCTGTGGGAGTGTTGTGTGCAGTGGTGTAGTGCTGTGGGAGTGGTGTGGGTAGTGGTTTAGTGCTGTGGGAGAGGTATGGGTTGTTGTGTAGCGCTGTGTGAGTGGTGTGGGCAGTGGTGTAGCGCTGTGTGAGTTGTGTGGGCAGTGGTGTAGCGCTGTGGGAGTGGTGTGGGCAGTGGTGTAGCGCTGTGTGAGTTGTTTGGGCAGTGGTGTAGCGCTGTGTGAGTGGTGTGGGCAGTGGTGTAGCGCTGTGTGAGTGGTTTGGGCAGTGGTGTAACGCTGTCGGAGTGGTATGGGCAGTGGTGTAGCGTTGTGGGAGAGGTGTAAGCAGTGGTGTAGTGCTGTGGGAGAGGTGTGGGCAGTGGTCTAGCGCTGTGGGATTGATGTGGGCAGTGGTGTAGTGCTGTGGGAGTGGTGTGGGCAGAGGTGTAGCGCTGTGGGAGTGGTGTGGGCAGTGCTGTAGCGCTGCGGGTTTGGTGTGGGAGTGGTGTGAGTTGTGGTGTAGCGCTGTGGGAATGGTGCGGGCAGTGGTGTAGTGCTGTGGGGGTGATATGGGCAGTGGTGTAGTTCTGTGGGGGTAGTGTGGGCAGTGATGTAGTCCTGTGGGTGTGGTGTGGGCAGTGGTGTAGCGCTGTGTGAGTGGTGTGGGCAGTGGTGTAGCGCTGCGGGAATGGTGTGGGCAGTGGTGTAGCGCTGTGGGAGTGGTGTGGACAGTGGTGTATTGCTGTGTGAGTGTTGTGGGCAGTGGTGTAGCGCTGTGGGAGTGTTGTGGGCAGTGGTGTAGCGCTGCGGGAATGGTGTGGGCAGTGGTGTAGCGCTGTGGGAGTGGTGTGGGCAGTGGTGTAGTGCTGTGGGAGTAGTGTGGGCAGTGGTGTAGCGCTGCGGGAATGGTGTGGGCTGTGGTGTAGCGCTGTGGGAGTGGTGTGGGCAGTGGTGTAGTGCTGTGGGAGTGGTGTGGGTAGTGGTTTAGTGCTGTGGGAGAGGTATGGGTTGTTGTGTAGCGCTGTCGGAGTGGTGTGGGCATCAGTGTAGCGCTGTGGGATTGGTGTGGGCAGTGGTGAAGCGCTGTGGGAGTGGTGTGGGCAGTGGTGTAGCGCTGTGGGAGTGGTGTGGGTTGTGGTGTAGCGCTGTGGGAGTGGTGTGGGTTGTGGTGTAGCGCTGTGGGAGTGGTGTGGGCAGAGGTGTAGCGCTGTGGGAGTGGTGTGGGCAGTGGTGTAGCGCTGTGGGAGTGGTGTGGGTTGTGGTGTAGCGCTGTGGGAGTGGTGTGGGCAGAGGTGTAGCGCTGTGGGAGTGGTGTGGGCAGTGGTGTAGCGCTGTGGGAGTGATGTGGGCATTGGTTAAATGCGGCGGGATTGGTGTGGGCAGTGGTGTAGCGCTGTCGGAGTGGTGTGGGCAGTGGTGTAGTGCTGTGGGAGTGGTGTGGGCAGTGGTGAAGCGCTGTGGGAGTGGTGTGGGCAGTGGTGTAGTGCTGTGGGAGTGATGTGGGCAGTGGTGTAGCGCTGTGGGAGTGGTGTGGACAGTGGTGTAGTGCTGTGGGAGTGATGTGGGCAGTGGTGTAGCGCTGTGGGAGTGGTGTGGACAGTGGTGTAGCGCTGTGGGAGTCGTGTGGACAGTGGTGTAGTGCTGTGGGAGTGATGTGGGAAGTGGTGTAGCGCTGTGGGATTGATGTGGGCAGTGGTTTAGCGCTGTGGGAGTGTTGTGTGCAGTGGTGTAGAGCTGTGGGGGTGGTGTGGGCAGTGGTGTAGCGCTGTGGGAGTGGTGTGGGAAGTGGTGTAGAGCTGTGGGGGTGGTGTGGGCAGTGGTGTAGCGCTGTGGGAGTCGTGTGGGCAGTGGTGTAGCTCTGTGGGAGTGGTGTGGGCAGTGGTGTAACACTATGGGAGTGGCATGGTCAGTGGTGTAGCGCTGCGGGAGTGATGTGGGCAGTGGTGTAACGCTGTGGGAGTGGTGTGGGATGTGGTGTAGTTCTGTGGGAGTGGTGTGGGCAGTGAGTTGGCGCTGTGGGAGTGGTGTGGGCATTCGTCTAGCGCTGTGGGAGTGTTGTGTGTAGTGGAGTATTGCTGTGGGAATGGTGTGGGCAGTGGTGTAGCGCTGTGTGAGTGGTGTGAGCAGTGGTGTAGCGCTGTGGGAGTGGTGTGGGCAGTGGTGTAGCGCTGTGGGAGTGGTGTGAGCAGTGGTGTAGCGCTGTGGGAGTGGTATGGGCAGTGGTGTAGTGCTGTGGGAGTGGTGTGGGCAGTGGTGTTACGCTGTGGGTGTTGTGTGGGCAGTGGTGTAGTGCTGCAGGAATGGTGTGGGCAGTAGTGTAGAGCTGTGGGAGTGGTGTTGCCAGGGTGTTGTGCTGTGGGAGTGGTGTGGGCAGTGGTGTAGCGCTGTGGGATTGTTGTGGGCAGTGGTGTAGTGCTGTGGGAGTGGTGTGGGCAGTGGTGTTACGCTGTGGGTGTTGTGTGGGCAGTGGTGTAGTGCTGCAGGAATGGTGTGGGCAGTAGTGTAGAGCTGTGGGAGTGGTGTTGCCAGGGTGTTGTGCTGTGGGAGTGGTGTGGGCAGTGGTGTAGCGCTGTGGGAGTGGTGTGGGCAGTGGTGTAGCGCTGCAGGAGTTGTGTACGCAGTTGTGTAGCGCTGTGGGAGTGGTGTGGGGTGTGGTGTAGTGCTGTGGGAGTGGTGTGGGCATTGATGTAGCGCTGTGGGAGTCGTGTGGGCAGTGGTCTAGCGCTATGGGAGTGGTGTTGACAGTGGTGTAGTGCTGTGGGAGTGGTTTGGGCGGTGGTGTAGTGCTGTGGGAGTGGTGTGGGCAGTGATGTAGCGCTGTGGGAGTCGTGTGGGCAGTGGTCTAGCGCTATGGGAGTGGTGTGGCCAGGGGTGTATTGCTATGGGAGTGGTGTGGGCATTGGTGTCGTGCTTTGGGAGTGTTGTGGTCAGTGGTGTAGCACTGTGGGAGTGGTGTGGGCAATTCTGTATTGCTGTGTGAGTTGTGTGGGTTGTGGTGTAGCGCTGCGGGAGTTGTGTGGGCAGGGGTGTAGCGCTGTGTGAATGTTGTGGGCAGTTGTGTATGGCTGTGGGAGTGATGTGGGCAGTGTTTTAGCGCTGTGGGAGTGGTGTGGGCAGTGGTGTAGTGCTGTGGGAGTGGTGTGGGCAGTGGTGTAGAGCTGTGGGAGTGTTGTGGGATGTGGTGTAGCGCAGTGGGTGTATCGTGTGCATTAGTGTAGAGCTTTGGGTGTGGTGTGGGATGTGGTGTAGCGCTGTAGGAGTGGTGTGGGCAATGGTGTATTGCTGTTGGAGTGGTGTGGGCAGTGGTGTAGCGCTGTGGCAATGGTGTGGGCAGTGTTGTAGTGCTATGGGACTGTTGTGGGCAGTGGTGTAGCGCTGTAGGAGTGGTGTGGGCAATGGTGTAGCGCTGTGGGACTGGTGTGGGCATCAGTATTGTGCTGTGGGAGTGGTGTGGGCAGTGGTGTTGTGCTGTGGGAGTGATGTGGGCAGTGGTGTAGTGCTGTGGGAGTTGTGTGGGTAGTGGTGTAGCGCTTTGGGTGTGGTGTGGGCAGTGGTGTAGCGCTGTGGGTGTGGTGTGGGCAGTGCTGTAGTGCTGTGGGTGTGGTGTGGGCAGAGGTGTAGCGCTGTGGGAGTGGTGTAACGCTGTGGGTGTGGTGTGGGCAGTGGTGCAGTGCTGTGGGAGAGGTGTGGGATGTGGTGTAGCGCAGTGGGTGTTTCGTGGGCATTAGTGTAGTGCTTTGGGTGTGGTGTGGGCTGTGGTGTAGAGCAGCGTGAGTGGTGTGGGCAGTGGTGTAGCGCTGCGGGAGTGCTGTACGCAGTTGTGTAGTGCTGTGGGAGTCGTGTGGGCAGTGGTGTAGTGCTGTGGGAGTGGTTTGGGCGGTGGTGCAGTGCTGTGGGAGTGGTGTGTCCAGGGGTGTAGTGCTGTGGGAGTGCTGTGGGCAGTGGTGTGGCCAGGGGTGTAGCGCTGTTGGAGTGGTGTGGTCAGTGGTGTTGAGCTGTTGGAGTGGTGTGGGCAGTGGTGTAGCGCTGTGGAAGTGGTGTGGGTTCTGGAGTAGCGCTGTGGGAGTGGTGTGGGCAGTGGTGTAGTGCTGAGGGAGTGGTGTGGGCAGTGGTGTCGCGCTGTGGGAGTGGTGTGGGCAGTGCTGTCGCGCTGTTGGAGTGGTGTGGGTTGTGTTGTAGCGCTGTGGGAGTGGTGTGGGCACTGGTGTGGTGCTGTGGGTGTGTTGTGGGCAGTGGTGTAGTGCTGTGGGTGTGGTGTGGGCAGTGGTGTCGCGCTGTGGGAGTGGTGTGGGCAGTGGTGTGGTGCTGTGGGTGTGTTGTGGGCAGTGGTGTAGTGCTGTGGGTGTGGTGTGGGCATTGGTTTAATGCGGCGGGAGTTGTGTGGGCAGTGGTGTAGCGCTGTTGGAGTGGTGTGCGCAGTGGTCAAGCGCTGTGGGAGTGGTGTGGGCAGTGGTGTTATGCTGTGGGAGTGTTGTGGTCAGTGGTGTAGTGCTGTGGGAGTGATGTGGGTTGTGGTGTAGCGCTTTGGGATTGGTGTGGGCAGTGGTCAAGCGCTGTGGGAGTGGTGTGGGCAGTGGTGTTATGCTGTGGGAGTGTTGTGGTCAGTGGTGTAGTGCTGTGGGAGTGGTGTGTGTAGTGGTGTAGCGCTGTGGGACTAGTGAGGGCAGTGGTGTAGCGCTGTGGGAGTGGTGTGGGATGTGGTGTAGTGCTGTGGGTGTGGTGTGGGCTGTGGTGTAGCGCTGTGGGAGTGGTGTGGGCAGTGGTGTAGTGCTGTGGGAGTGGTGTGGGATGTGGTGTAGCGCTGTAGGAGCGGTGTGGGCAATGGTGTATTGCTGTTGGAGTGGTGTGGGCAGTGGTGTAGCGCTGTGGGAGTGGAGAGGGCTGTGGTGTAGTGCTGTGGGAGTGGTGTGGGCAGTGGTCTAGCGCTGTGGGAGTGGTGTGGGCAATGGTGTATTGCTGTGTGAGTTGTGTGGGCAGTGGTGTAGTGCTGTGGAATTGGTGTGGGTTGTGGTGTAGCGCTGTGGGGAGTGGTTTAGGCAGTGGTGTAGTTCTGTGGGGGTGGTGTGGTCAGTGGTGTATTGCTATGGGAGTGTTGTGGTCAGTGGTGTAGCACTGTGGGAGTGGTGTGGGCAATTCTGTATTGCTGTGTGAGTTGTGTGGGTTGTGGTGTAGCGCTGCGGGAGTGGAGTGGGCAGTGGTGTAGGGCTGTGGGAGTGATGTGGGCAGGGGTGTAGTGCTGTGGGAGTGGTGTGGGCAGTGGTTTAGCGCTGTGGGACTGGTGTGGGCAATGGTGTATTGCTGTGTGATTTGCGTGGGCAGTGGTGTAGCGCTGTGGGAATGGTGTGGGCAGTGGTGTAGCGCTGTGGGAGTGGTGTGGGCAGTGGTGTAGCGCTGTGGGAGCTCTGTGGGCAGTGATGTAGCGCTGTGGGAGTGTTGTGTGCAGTGGTGTAGGGCTGTGGGGGTGGTGTGGGCAGTGGTGTAGTGCTTTGGGAGTGTTGTGGGCAGTGGTGTAGTGCTGTGGGAGTGGTGTGGGCAGTGGTGTAGGGCTGTGGGAGTGGTGTGGGCTGTGGTGTAGAGCTGTGGGTGTGGTGTGGGCAGTGGTTTAGCGCTGCGGGAGTGGTTTGGGCAGTGGTGTAGGGCTGTGGGAGTGGTGTGGGCAGTAGTCTAGCGCTGTGGGAGTGGTGTGGACAGTGGTGTAGTGCTATGGGAGTGGTGTGGGCAGTGGTCTAGCGCTGTGGGAGTGGTGTGGACAGTGGTCTAGCGCTGTGGGAGTGGTGTGGGCAGTGAGGTGGCGCTGTGGGTGTGGTGTGGGTTGTGGTGTAGCGCTGCGGGAGTGGTGTTGGCATTAGAGTAGCACTGTGGGAGAGGTGTGGGCAGTGGTGTAGCACTGTGGGAGTGGTGTGGGCAGTGAGGTGGCGCTGTGGGAGTCGTGTGTGCAGTGGTGTAGTGCTGTGGGAGTGGTGTGGGTAGTGGTTTAATGCTGTGGGAGAGGTATGGGTTGTTGTGTAGCGCTGCAGGAGTGGTGTTGCCATTAGAGTAGCGCTGTGGGAGTGGTGTGGGCATTAGTGTGGCGCTGTGGGAGAGGTGTGGGCATTAGAGTAGCGCTGTCGGAGTGGTATGAGCATTGGTGTAGCGCTGTGGGAGTGGTGTGGGCAGTGTTGTAGCGCTGTGGGAGTGGTGTGGACAGTGGTGTAGTGCTGAGGGAGTGGTGTGGGCAGTGGTGTAGCGCTGTGGGAGTGGTGTGGGCAGTGGTGTAGCGCTGAGGGAGTGGTGTGGGCAGTGGTGTAGCGCTGTGGGAGTGGTGTGGACAGTGGTGTAGTGCTGAGGGAGTGGTGTGGGCAGTGGTGTAGCGCTGTGGGAGTGGTGTGGACAGTGGTGTAGTGCTGAGGGAGTGGTGTGGGCAGTGGTGTAGCGCTGTGGGAGTGGTGTGGACAGTGGTGTAGTGCTGAGGGAGTGGTGTGGGCAGTGGTGTAGCGCTGTGGGAGAGGTGTGGGCAGTGGTGTAGCGCTGTGGGAGTGGTGAGGACAGTGGTGTAGTGCAGAGGGAGTGGTGTGGGCAGTGGTGTAGCGCTGTGGGTGTGGTGTGGGCAGTGGTGTAGCGCTGTGGGACTAGTGAGGGCAGTGGTGTAGTGCTGTGGGAGTGGTGTGGGCAGTGGTGAAGCGCTGTGGGAGTGGTGTGGGCAGTGGTCTAGCGCTGTGGGAGTGGTGTGGGCAGTGGTGTAGCGCTGTTGGTGTGGTGTAGACAGTGGTGTAGCGCTGTGGGAGTGGTTTGGGCAGTGGTGTAGCGTTGTGGGTGTGTTGTGGGCATTAGTGTAGTGCTGTGGGAGTGGTGTGGGCAGTGGTGTAGCGCTGTGGGAGTGGTGTGGGCAGTGGTCTAGCGCTGTGGGAGTGGTTTGGGAAGTGGTGTAGCGCTGTGGGAGTGGTTTGGGAAGTGGTGTAGCGCTGGGGGTGTGTTGTGGGCAGAGGTGTAGCGCTTAGGGAGAGGTGTAGGCAGTGGTGTAGCGCTGTGGGAGTGGTGTGGGTTGTGGTGTATTGCTGTGGGAGTGGTGTGGGCAGTGGTGTAGCGCTGTGGGAGTGGCATGGGCAGTGGTGTAGCGCTGCGGGAGTGATGTGGGCAGTGGTGTAACGCTGTGGGTGTGGTGTGGGCAGTGGTGTAGTGCTTTGGGTGTGGTGTCGGCAGTGGTGTAGGTCTGTGGGCGTGGTGTGGGCAGTGGTGTAGCGCTGTGGGAGTGGTGTGGTCAGTGGTGTAGTGCTGTGGGAGTGGTGTGGGCAGTGGTGTAGTGCTGTGGGAGTGATGTGGGCTGTGGTCTAGCGCTGTGGGAGTTTTGCGGGCAGTGGTGTAGCGCTGTGGGAGTGGTGTGGACAGTGGTGCAGTGCTGTGTGAGTGTTGTGGGCAGTGGTGTAACTCTGTGGGAGTGGTGTGGGCATCAGTGTTGTGCTGTGCGAGTGGTGTGGGCAGTGGTGCAGCGCTGTGGGAGTTGTTTGGGCAGTGGTGTAGTGCTGCAGGAGTGGTGTGGTTTGTGGTGTAGCGCTGTGGGAGTGGTGTGGGTAGTGGTGTAGTGCTGTGGGAGTTGTTTGGGCATTAGTGTAGTTCTACGGGAGTGGTGTGGGCAGTAGTGTAGCGCTGTGGGAGTGGTGTTGGCAGTGGAGTAGCGCTGTGGGAGTGGTGTGGGCATTCGTCTAGCGCTGTGGGAGTGTTGTGCGTAGTGGTGTAGTGCTGTGGGTGTGGTGTGGGTTGTGGTGTAGCGCTGTGGGAGTGGTGTGGGTTGTGGTGTAGCGCTGTGGGAGTGGTGTGGGCAGTGGTGTCTTGCTGTGTGAGTTGGGTGGGCAGAGGTGTAGTGCTATGGGAATGGTGTGGGCAGTGGTGTAGCGCTGTGGGAGTGGTGTGGACAGTGGTGTAGTGCTGAGGGAGTGGTGTGGGCAGTGGTGTAGCGCTGTGGGAGAGGTGTGGGCAGTGGTGTAGCGCTGTGGGAGTGGTGAGGACAGTGGTGTAGTGCTGAGGGAGTGGTGTGGGCAGTGGTGTAGCGCTGTGGGTGTGGTGTGGGCAGTGGTGTAGCGCTGTGGGACTAGTGAGGGCAGTGGTGTAGTGCTGTGGGAGTGGTGTGGGCAGTGGTGAAGCGCTGTGGGAGTGGTGTGGGCAGTGGTCTAGCGCTGTGGGAGTGGTGTGGGCAGTGGTGTAGCGCTGTTGGTGTGGTGTAGACAGTGGTGTAGCGCTGTGGGAGTGGTTTGGGCAGTGGTGTAGCGTTGTGGGTGTGTTGTGGGCATTAGTGTAGTGCTGTGGGAGTGGTGTGGGCAGTGGTGTAGCGCTGTGGGAGTGGTGTGGGCAGTGGTCTAGCGCTGTGGGAGTGGTTTGGGAAGTGGTGTAGCGCTGTGGGAGTGGTTTGGGAAGTGGTGTAGCGCTGGGGGTGTGTTGTGGGCAGAGGTGTAGCGCTTAGGGAGAGGTGTAGGCAGTGGTGTAGCGCTGTGGGAGTGGTGTGGGTTGTGGTGTATTGCTGTGGGAGTGGTGTGGGCAGTTGTGTAACGCTGTGGGTGTGGTGTGGGCAGTTGTGTAGCGCTGTGGGAGTGGCATGGGCAGTGGTGTAGCGCTGCGGGAGTGATGTGGGCAGTGGTGTAACGCTGTGGGTGTGGTGTGGGCAGTGGTGTAGTGCTTTGGGTGTGGTGTCGGCAGTGGTGTAGGTCTGTGGGCGTGGTGTGGGCAGTGGTGTAGCGCTGTGGGAGTGGTGTGGGCAGTGGTGTAGCGCTGTGGGAGTGGTGTGGGTTGTGGTGTAGCGCTTTGGGATTGGTGTGGGCAGTGGTCAAGCGCTGTGGGAGTGGTGTGGGCAGTGGTGTTACGCTGTGGGAGTGTTGTGGTCAGTGGTGTAGTGCTGTGGGAGTGGTGTGGGCAGTGGTGTAGTGCTGTGGGAGTGATGTGGGCTGTGGTCTAGCGCTGTGGGAGTTTTGCGGGCAGTGGTGTAGCGCTGTGGGAGTGGTGTGGACAGTGGTGCAGTGCTGTGTGAGTGTTGTGGGCAGTGGTGTAACTCTGTGGGAGTGGTGTGGGCATCAGTGTTGTGCTGTGCGAGTGGTGTGGGCAGTGGTGCAGCGCTTTGGGAGTGGTGTGGGCAGTGGTGTAGTGCTGTGGGAGTGGTGTGGGTAGAGGTGTAGCGCTGTGGGAGTTGTTTGGGCAGTGGTGTAGTGCTGTGGGAGTGGTGTGGGTAGAGGTGTAGCGCTGTGGGCGTGGTGTGGGAGGAGGTGTAGCACTGTGGGAGTTGTGTGGATTGTGGTGTAGTGCTGTGGGAGTGGTGTGGGCAGTGGTGCAGCGCTGTGGGAGTGGTGTGGGCAGTGGTGTAGCGCTGTGGGAGTGGTGTGAGCAGTGGTGTAGTGCTGTGGAAGTTGTTCGCGCAATGCTGTATTGCTGTGTGAGTTGTGTGGGCAGTGGTGTGGTGCTGTGGGAGTGGTGTTGCCAGGGTGTTGTGCTGTGGGAGTGGTGTGCGCAGTGGTGTGGAGCTGTGTGAGTTTTGTCGGCAGTGGTGTTGGGCTGTGGTAGTGGTGAGGGCATTGGTGTAGTGCTGTGGGTGTGGTGTGGGCAGTGGTGTAACGCTGTGGGAGTGGTGAGGGCAGTGGTGTAGCGCTGTGGGAGTGGTGAGGGTAGTGGTGTAGCGCTGTGGGAGTGGTGAGGGCAGTGGTGTAGTGCTGGAGGACTGGAGTGCGCAGTGGTGTAGTGCTGTGGGTGTGGTGTGGGCAGTGGTGTAGCGCTGTGGGAGTGGTGTGGGCATCAGTGTTGTGCTGTGCGAGTGGTGTGGGCAGTGGTGCAGCGCTGTGGGAGTTGTTTGGGCAGTGGTGTAGTGCTGCAGGAGTGGTGTGGTTTGTGGTGTAGCGCTGTGGGAGTGGTGTGGGTAGTGGTGTAGTGCTGTGGGAGTTGTTTGGGCATTAGTGTAGTTCTACGGGAGTGGTGTGGGCAGTAGTGTAGCGCTGTGGGAGTGGTGTTGGCAGTGGAGTAGCGCTGTGGGAGTGGTGTGGGCATTCGTCTAGCGCTGTGGGAGTGTTGTGCGTAGTGGTTTAGTGCTGTGGGTGTGGTGTGGGTTGTGGTGTAGCGCTGTGGGAGTGGTGTGGGTTGTGGTGTAGCGCTGTGGGAGTGGTGTGGGCAGTGGTGTCTTGCTGTGTGAGTTGGGTGGGCAGAGGTGTAGTGCTATGGGAATGGTGTGGGCAGTGGTGTAGCGCTGTGGGAGTGGTGTGGGTTGTGGTGTAGCACTGTGGGAGTGGTGTGGGTTGTGGTGTCGCGCTGTGGGAGTGGTGTGGGTTGTGGTGTAGCGCTGTGGGAGTGGTGTGGGCATTTATTAAATGCGGCAGGAGTGGTGTGGGCAGTGGTGTAGCGCTGTCGGAGTGGTGTTGGCAGTGGTGTAGCGCTGTCGGAGTGGTGTGGGCAGTGGTGTAGCGCTGTCGGTGTGGTGTGGGCAGTGGTGTAGCGCTGCCGGAGTGGTGTGGGCAGTGGTTTAGCGCTGTCGGTGTGGTGTGGGCAGTGGTGTAGCGCTGTCGGAGAGGTGTGGGCAGTGGTGCAGCGCTGTGGGAGTGGTGTGGGCAGTGGTGTAGCGCTGTGGGAGTGGTGTGGGCAGTGGTGTAGCGCTGTTTGTGTGGTGTAGACAGTGGTGTAGCGCTGTGGGAGTGGTTTGGGCAGTGGTGTAGCGTTGTGGGTGTGTTGTGGGAATTAGTGTAGTGCTGTGGGAGTGGTGTGGGCAGTGGTGTAGCGCTGGGGGAGTGGTGTGGGCAGTGGTGTAGCGCTGTGGGATTGGTGTGGGCAGTGGTCTAGCGCAGTGGGAGTGGTTTGGGAAGTGGTGTAGCGCTGTGGGAGTGGTTTGGGAAGTGGTGTAGCGCTGTGGGTGTGTTGTGGGCATTAGTGTTGTGCTGTGGGAGTGGTGTGGGTTGTGGTGTAGCGCTGTGGGAGTGGCATGGTCAGTGGTGTAGCGCTGCGGGAGTGATGTGGGCAGTGGTGTAACGCTGTGGGAGTGGTGTCGGCAGTGGTGTAGGTCTGTGGGCGTGGTGTGGGCAGTGGTGTAGCGCTGTGGGAGTGGTGTGGGCAGTGGTGTAGCGCTGTGGGAGTGGTGTGGGTTGTGGTGTAGCGCTTTGGGATTGGTGTGGGCAGTGGTCAAGCGCTGTGGGAGTGGTGTGGGCAGTGGTGTTACGCTGTGGGAGTGTTGTGGTCAGTGGTGTAGTGCTGTGGGAGTGGTGTGGGCAGTGGTGTAGTGCTGTGGGAGTGATGTGGGCTGTGGTCTAGCGCTGTGGGAGTTGTGCGGGCAGTGGTGTAGCGCTGTGGGAGTGGTGTGGACAGTGGTGCCGTGCTGTGTGAGTGTTGTGGGCAGTGGTGTAACTCTGTGGGAGTGGTGTGGGCATCAGTGTTGTGCTGTGCGAGTGGTGTGGGCAGTGGTGCAGCGCTTTGGGAGTGGTGTGAGCAGTGGTGTAGTGCTGTGGGAGTGGTGTGGGTAGAGGTGTAGCGCTGTGGGAGTTGTTTGGGCAGTGGTGTAGTGCTGTGGGAGTGGTGTGGGTAGAGGTGTAGCGCTGTGGGAGTGGAGTGGGAGGAGGTGTAGCGCTGTGGGAGTTGTGTGGATTGTGGTGTAGTGCTGTGGGAGTGGTGTGGGCAGTGGTGCAGCGCTGTGGGAGTGGTGTGGGCAGTGGTGTAGCGCTGTGGGAGTGGTGTGGGCAGTGGTGTAGTGCTGTGGAATTTGTTCGCGCAATGCTGTATTGCTGTGTGAGTTGTGTGGGCAGTGGTGTTGTGCTGTGGGAGTGGTGTGCGCAGTGGTGTGGAGCTGTGTGAGTTTTGTCGGCAGTGGTGTTGGGCTGTGGGAGTGGTGAGGGCATTGGTGTAGTGCTGTGGGTGTGGTGTGGGCAGTCGTGTAACGCTGTGGGAGTGGTGAGGGCAGTGGTGTAGCGCTGTGGGAGTGGTGAGGGCAGTGGTGTAGCGCTGTGGGAGTGGTGAGGGCAGTGGTGTAGCGCTGGAGGACTGGAGTGCGCAGTGGTGTAGTGCTGTGGGTGTGGTGTGGGCAGTGGTGTAGCGCTGTGGGAGTGATGTGGGCATCAGTGTTGTGCTGTGCGAGTGGAGAGGGCAGTGGTGCAGCGCTGTGGGAGTTGTTTGGGCAGTGGTGTAGTGCTGCAGGAGTGGTGTGGTTTGTGGTGTAGCGCTGTGGGAGTGGTGTGGGTAGTGGTGTAGTGCTGTGGGAGTTGTTTGGGCATTAGTGTAGTTCTACGGGAGTGGTGTGGGCAGTAGTGTAGCGCTGTGGGAGTGGTGTTGGCAGTGGAGTAGCGCTGTGGGAGTGGTGTGGGCATTCGTCTAGCGCTGTGGGAGTGTTGTGTGTAGTGGTGTAGTGCTGTGGGAGTGGTGTGGGTTGTGGTGTAGCGCTGTGGGAGTGGTGTGGGTTGTGGTGAAGCGCTGTGGGAGTGGTGTGGGCAGTGGTGTCTTGCTGTGTGAGTTGGGTGGGCAGAGGTGTAGAGCTATGGGAGTGGTGTGGGCAATGGTGTAGCGCTGTGGGAGTGGTGTGGGTTGTGGTGTAGCGCTGTGGGAGTGGTGTGGGTTGTGGTGTCGCGCTGTGGGAGTGGTGTGGGTTGTGGTGTAGCGCTGTGGGAGTGGTGTGGGCATTTATTAAATGCGGCAGGAGTGGTGTGGGCAGTGGTGTAGCGCTGTCGGAGTGGTGTGGGCAGTGGTGTAGCGCAGTCGGAGTGGTGTGGGCAGTGGTGTAGCGCTGTCGGCGAGGTGTGGGCAGTGGTGTAGCGCTGCCGGAGTGGTGTGGGCAGTGGTTTAGCGCTGTCGATGTGGTGTGGGCAGTGGTGTAGCGCTGTCGGAGTGGTGTGGGCAGTGGTGTAGCGCTGTCGGTGTGGTGTGGGCAGTGGTGTAGCGCTGTGGGAGTGGTGTGGGCAGTGGTGTAGCGCTGTGGGAGTGGTGAGGGCAGTGGTGTAGCGCTGTGGGAGTGGTGTGGGCAGTGGTCTAGCGCAGTGGGAGTGATGTGGGCAGTGGTGTAGCGCTGTGGGAGTGGTGTGGACAGTGGTGTAGTGTTGTGGGAATGGTGTGGGCAGTGGTGTAGCGCTGTGGGAGTGATGTGGGCAGTGGTGTAGCGCTGTGGGAGCGATGTGGGCAGTGGTGTAGCGCTGTGGGAGTGGTGTGGGCAGTGGTGTAGTGCTGTGAGAGTGTTGTGGGCATTAGTGTATCGCTGTGGGAGTGGTGTGTGCAGTGGTGTAGCGCTGTGGGAGTGGGGTGTGCAGTGGTGTAGCGCTGTGGGTGTGGTGTAGGCAGTGGTGTTGAGCTGTGGGAGAGGTGTAGGCAGTGATGTAGCGCTGTGGGTGTGGTGTAGGCAGTGGTGTAGAGCTGTGGGAGTTTTTTGGGAAGTGGTTTAGTGCTGTGGGAATGGTTTGGGAAGTGGTGTGGTGCTGTGGGAGTGGTTTGGGCAGTGGTGTAGTGCTGTGGGAGTGATGTGGGCAGTGGTGTAGTGCTGTGGGTGTGATGTGGGCAGTGGTGTAGAGCTGTGGGAGTGGTGTGGGCAGTGGTGTAGTGCTGTGGGAGTGATGTGGGCAGTGGTGTAGTGCTGTGGGTGTGATGTGGGCAGTGGTGTAGAGCTGTGGGAGTGGTGTGGGCAGTGGTGTATTGCTGTGGGAGTGGTGTAGGCAGTGGTGTAGCGCTGTGGGAGTGGTGTGGGCAGTGGTGTAACGCTGTGGGAGTGGTGTAGGCAGTGGTGTAACGCTGTGGGAGTGGTGTGGGCAGTGGTGTAGTGCTGTGGGAGTGGTGTGGGCAGTGGTGTAACGCTGTGGGAGTGGTGTGGGCAGTGGTGTAGTGCTGTGGGAGTGATGTGGGCAGTGGTGTAGTGCTGTGGGTGTGATGTGGGCAGTGGTGTAGAGCTGTGGGAGTGGTGTGGGCAGTGGTGTATTGCTGTGGGAGTGGTGTAGGCAGTGGTGTAGCGCTGTGGGACTAATGAGGGCAGTGGTGTAGTGGTGTGGGAGTGGTCTGGGCATTGGTTAAATGAGGTGGGAGTGGTGTGGGCAGTGGTGTAGTGCTGTGGGAGTGGTGTGGGCAGTGGTGTAGCGCTGTGGGAGTGGTTTGGGCATTAGTTTAGTGCTGTGGGATTGGTGTGTGCAGTGGTGTAGCGCTTTGGGAGTGGTGTGGGCAGTGGTTTTGCGCTGTTGGAGTGGTGTGGGTTGTGGTGTAGCGCTGTGGGAGTGGTGTGGGCAGTGGTGTAGCCCTGTGGGAGCGTTTTGGGAAGTGGTGTAACGCTGTGGGAGTGGTGTAGGCAGTGGTGTAGCGCTGTGGGAGTGGTGTGGGTTGTGGTGTAATGCTGTGGGAGTGGTGTGGGCAGTGGGGTAGCGCTGTGGGAGTGGTGTGGGCAGTGGTGTAGCGCTGTGGGAGTGGTGTGGGCAGTGCTGTAGCGCTGTGGGAGTGGTGTGTGCAGTGGTGTAGGGCTGTGGGTGTGGTGTGGGCAGTGGTTTAACGCTGTGGGAGTGGTGTGGGCAGTGGTGTAGGGCTGTGGGAGTGGTGTGGGCAGTGGTTTAGCGCTGTGGGAGTGGTGTGGGTTGTGGTGTAGCGCTGTGGGAGTTGTGTGGGTAGTGGTGTAGCGCTGTGGGAGTTGTGTGGGTAGTGGTGTAGCGCTGTGGGAGTTGTTTGTGCAGTGGTGTAGTGCTGTGGGAGTGGTGTGGGCAGAGGTGTAGCGCTGTGGGAGTGGTGTGGGCATTAGTGTAGTTCTGCGTGCGTGGTGTGGGCAGTGGTGTAGCGCTGTGGGACTGGTGTGGGCAGTGGTTTAACGCTGTGGGAGTGGTCTGGGCAGTGGTGTAGCGCAGTGGGAGTGGTGTGGGCAGTGGTGTAGCGCTGTGGGAGTGGTGTGGGCAGTGGTGTAGCGATGCGGGTGTGGTGTTGGCAGTGGTGTAGCGCTGTGGGAGTGGTGTGGGCAGTGGTGTAGCGCTGTGGGAGTGGTGTGGGATGTGGTGTAGCGCTGTGGGAGTGTTGTGGGCAGTGGTGTAGCGCTGTGGGAGTGGTGTGGGCAGTGGTATAGGGCTGTGGGAGTGGTCTGGGCTGTGGTGAAGCGCTGTGGGAGTGGTGTGGGCAGTGGTGTAGCGCTGTGGGACTGGTGTGGGCAGTGGTCTAGCGCTGTGGGAGTGGTGTGGGCAGTGGGGTTGCGCTGTGGGAGTGGTGTGGGCAGTGGTGTCGCGCTGCGGGAGTGATGTTGGCAGTGGTGTAGCGCTGTGGGAGTGGCATGGTCAGTGGTGTAGCGCTGCGGGAGTGATGTGGGCAGTGGTGTAGCGCTGTGGGAGTGGCGAGGGATGTGGTGTAGTTCTGTGGGGGTGGTGTGGGCAGTGGTGTAGTGCTATGGGAGTGGTGTGGGCAGTGGAGTAGCGCTGTGGGAGTCTTGTGGGCAGTGGTGTAGGGCGGTGGGGGTGGTGTGGGCAGTGGTGTAACGCTGTGGGTGTGGTTTGGGCAGTGGTGTAGTGCTGTGGGTGTGGTGTGGGCAGTGGTGTAGGTCTGTGGGCGTGGTGTGGGCAGTGGTGTAGCGCTGTGTGAGTGGTGTGGGTTGTGGTGTAGCGCTTTGGGATTGGTGTGGGCAGTGGTCAAGCGCTGTGGGAGTGGTGTGTGCAGTGGTGTTACGCTGTGGGAGTGTTGTGGTCAGTGGTGTAGTGCTGTGGGAGTGGTGTGGGCATTGGTTTAATGCGGCGGGATTCGTGGGGGAAGTGGTGTAGCGCTGTGGGAGTGGTGTGGGCAGTGCTGTAGTGCTGTGGGAGTGATGTGGGCTGTGGTCTAGCGCTGTGGGAGTTGTGCGGGCAGTGGTGTAGCGCTGTGGGAGTGGTGTGGACAGTGGTGCAGTGCTGTGTGAGTGGTGTGGGCAGTGGTGTAACTCTGTGGGAGTGGTGTGGGCATCAGTGTTGTGCTGTGCGAGTGGTGTGGGCAGTGGTGCAGCGCTTTGGGAGTGGTGTGGGCAGTGGTGTAGCGCTGTGGGAGTTGTTTGGGCAGTGGTGTAGTGCTGTGGCAGTGGTGTGGGTAGAGGTGTAGCGCTGTGGGAGTGGTGTGGGAGGAGGTGTAGCGCTGTGGGAGTTGTGTGGATTGTGGTGTAGCGCTGTGGGAGTGGTGTGGGCAGTGGTGCAGCGCTGTGGGAGTGGTGTGGGCAGTGGTGTAGCGCTGTGGGAGTGGTGAGGGCATTGGTGTAGTGCTGTGGGTGTGGTGTGGGCAGTGGTGTAACGCTGTGGGAGTGGTGAGGGCAGTGGTGTAGCGCTGTGGGAGTGGTGAGGGCAGTGGTGTAGCGCTGTGGGAGTGGTGAGGGCAGTGGTGTAGCGCTGTAGGACTGGAGTGCGCAGTGGTGTAGTGCTGTGGGTGTGGTGTGTGCAGTGGTGTAGCGCTGTGGGAGTGGTGTGGGCATCAGTGTTGTGCTGTGCGAGTGGTGTGGGCAGTGGTGCAGCGCTGTGGGAGTTGTTTGGGCAGTGGTGTAGTGCTGTGGGTGTGGTGTGGGCAGTGGTGTTGTGCTGCAGGAGTGGTGTGGTTTGTGGTGTAGCGCTGTGGGAGTGGTGTGGGTAGTGGTGTAGTGCTGTGGGAGTTGTTTGGGCAGTGGTGTAGTGCTGTGGGAGTCGTGTGGGCAGTGGTGTAGTGCTGTGGGAATGGTGTTGGCAGTGGAGTAGCGCTGTGGGAGTGTTGTGGGCATTCGTCTAGCGCTGTGGAAGTGTTGTGTGGACAGTGGTGTAGCGCTGTGGGAGTGGTGTTGGCAGCGGTCAGTGCTGTGGGAGTGGTGTGGGCATTGGTTTAATGCGGCGGGAGTCGTGTGGGCAGTGGTGTAGCGCTGTGGGAGTGATGTGGGCTGTGGTCTAGCGCTGTGGGAGTGGTGTGGGTAGTGGTCTAGCGCTGTGGGAGTTTTTTGGGCAGTGGTGTCGCGCTGAGGGAGTGGTGTGGGCAGTGGTGTAGTGCTGTGGGACTGGTGTGGGCAGTGGTGTAGCGCTGTGGGAGTTGTTTGGGCAATGCTGTATTGCTGTGTGAGTTGTGTGGGCAGTGGTGTAGTGCTGCGGGAGTGGTGTGGGCAGTACTGTAGAGCTGTGGGAGTGGTGTTACCAGGGTGTTGCGCTGTGGGAGTGGTGTGGGTAGTGGTGTGGAGCTGTGTGAGTTTTGTCGGCAGTGGTGTAGTGCTGTGGGAGTGGTGTGGGCAGTGGTGTAGCGCTGTGGGAGAGGTGAGGGCAGTGGTGTAGCGCTGTAGGACTGGAGTGAGCAGTGGTGTAGTGCTGTGGGTGTGGTGTTGGCAGTGGTGTAACGCTGTGGGAGTGGTGTGGTCATCAGTGTTGTGCTGTGGGTGTGGTGTGGGCAGTGGTGCAGCGCTGTGGGAGTGGTTTGGGCAGTGGTGTAGTACTGTGGGTGTGGAGTGGGTTGTGGTGTAGCGCTGTGGGAATGGTGTGGGCAGTGGTGTAGTTCTACGGGAGTGGTGTGGGCAGTAGTGTTGCGCTGTGGGAGTGGTGCGGGCATTCGTCTAGCGCTGTGGGAGTGTTGTGTGTAGTGGTGTAGTGCTGTGGGAGTGGTGTGGGCAGTGGTGTAGCGCTTGTGGGACAGGTGTGAGCAGTGGTGTAGCGCTGTGGGAGTGGTGTTGGCAGTGGTGAAGCGCTGTGGGAGTGGTGTGGGCAGTGGTGTCTTGCTGTGTGAGTTGGGTGGGCAGAGGTGTAGTGCTATGGGAGTGGTGTGGGCAGTGGTGTAGCGCTGTCGGTGTGGTGTGGGCAGTGGTGTAGCGCTGTGGGAGTGGTGTGGGCAGTGGTGTATCGCTGTGGGAGTGGTGAGGGCAGTGGTGTAGCGCTGTGGGAGTGGTGTGGGCAGTGGTGAAGCGCTGTGGGATTGGTGTGGGCAGTGGTGTCTTGCTGTGTGAGTTGGGTGGGCAGAGGTGTAGTGCTATGGGAGTGGTGTGTGTTGTGGTGTAGCGCTGTGGGAGTGGTGTGGGTTGTGGTGTAGCGCTGTGTGAGTTGTGTGGGCAGTGGTGTAGCACTTTGGGAGTGGTGTGGGCATTTATTAAATGCAGCGGGAGTGGTGCGGGCAGTGGTGTAACGCTGTCAGAGTGGTGTGGGCAGTGGTGTAGCTCTGTTGGAGTGGTGTGGGCAGTGGTGTAGCGCTGTCGGTGTGGTGTGGGCAGTGGTGTAGCGCTGCCGGAGTGGTGTGGGCAGTGGTGTAGCGCTGTCGGTGTGGTGTGGGCAGTGGTGTAGCGCTGTGGGAGTGGTGTGGGCAGTGGTGTAGCGCTGTGGGAGTGGTGAGGGCAGTGGTGTAGCGCTGTGGGAGTGGTGTGGGCAGTGGTGAAGCGCTGTGGGAGTGGTGTGGGCAGTGGTGTAGCGCAGTGGGAGTGGTGTGGACAGTGGTGTAGTGCTGTGGGAGTGGTGTGGGCAGTGGTGTAGCGATGTGGGAGTGATGTGGGCAGTGGTGTAGCACTGTGGGAGTGGTGTAGGCAGTGGTGTAGTGGTGTGGGAGTGGTCTGGGCATTGGTTAAATGCGGCGGGAGTGGTGTGGGCAGTGGTGTATCGCTGTGGGAGTGGTGTGGGCACTGGTGTAGCGCTGTTGAACTGGTGTGGGCAGTGGTTTTGCGCTGTGGGAGTGGTGTGGGTTGTGGTGTAGCGCTGTGGGAGTGGTGTGGGCAGTGGTGTAGTGCTGTGGGAGTGGTGTGAGTAGAGGTGTAGCGCTGTGGGAGTGATGTGGGCTGTGGTCTAGCGCTGTGGGAGTTGTGCGGGCAGTGGTGTAGCGCTGTGGGAGTGGTGTGGACAGTGGTGCAGTGCTGTGTGAGTGGTGTGGGCAGTGGTGTAACTCTGTGGGAGTGGTGTGGGCATCAGTGTTGTGCTGTGCGAGTGGTGTGGGCAGTGGTGCAGCGCTTTGGGAGTGGTGTGGGCAGTGGTGTAGCGCTGTGGGAGTTGTTTGGGCAGTGGTGTAGTGCTGTGGCAGTGGTGTGGGTAGAGGTGTAGCGCTGTGGGAGTGGTGTGGGAGGAGGTGTAGCGCTGTGGGAGTTGTGTGGATTGTGGTGTAGCGCTGTGGGAGTGGTGTGGGCAGTGGTGTAGTGCTGCGGGAGAGGTGTGGGCAGTAGTGTAGAGCTGTGGGAGTGGTGTTACCAGGGTGTTGCGCTGTGGGAGTGGTGTGGGTAGTGGTGTAGCGCTGTGGGAGTGGTGTGGGCAGTGGTGTGGAGCTGTGTGAGTTTTGTCGGCAGTGGTGTAGTGCTGTGGGAGAGGTGTGGGCAGTGGTGTAGCGCTGTGGGAGAGGTGAGGGCAGTGGTGTAGCGCTGTAGGACTGGAGTGGGCAGTGGTGTAGTTCTGTGGGTGTGGTGTTGGCAGTGGTGTAACGCTGTGGGAGTGGTGTGGTCATCAGTGTTGTGCTGTGGGTGTGGTGTGGGCAGTGGTGCAGCGCTGTGGGAGTGGTTTGGGCAGTGGTGTAGTGCTGTGGGTGTGGAGTGGGTTGTGGTGTAGCGCTGTGGGAGTGGTGTGCGTAATGGTGTAGTGCTGTGGGAGTGGTGTGGGCAGTGGTGTAGTTCTACGGGAGTGGTGTGGGCAGTAGTGATGCGCTGTGGGAGTGGTGTGGGCATTCGTCTAGCGCTGTGGGAGTGTTGCGTGTAGTGGTGTAGTGCTGTGGGAGTGGTGTGGGCAGTGGTGTAGCGCTTGTGGGACAGGTGTGGGCAGTGGTGTAGCGCTGTGGGAGTGGTGTTGGCAGTGGTGAAGCGCTGTGGGAGTGGTGTGGGCAGTGGTGTCTTGCTGTGTGAGTTGGGTGGGCAGAGGTGTAGTGCTATGGGAGTGGTGTGGGCAGTGGTGTAGCGCTGTTGGAGTGGTGTGTGTTGTGGTGTATCGCTGTGGGAGTGGTGTGGGTTGTGGTGTAGCGCTGTGTGAGTTGTGTGGGCAGTGGTGTAGCCCTGTGGGAGTGGTGGGGCATTTATTAAATGCAGCGGGAGTGGTGTGGGCAGTGGTGTAACGCTGTCGGAGTGGTGTGGGCAGTGATGTAGCGCTGTTGGAGTGGTGTGGGCAGTGGTGTAGCGCTGTCGGTGTGGTGTGGGCAGTGGTGTAGCGCTGCCGGAGTGGTGTGGGCAGTGGTGTAGCGCTGTCGGTGTGGTGTGGGCAGTGGTGTAGCGCTGTGGGAGTGGTGTGGGCAGTGGTGTATCGCTGTGGGAGTGGTGAGGGCAGTGGTGTAGCGCTGTTGGAGTGGTGTGGGCAGTGGTGTAGCGCTGTGGGAGTGGTGTGTGTTGTGGTGTAGCGCTGTGTGAGTTGTGTGGGCAGTGGTGTAGCCCTGTGGGAGTGGTGTGGGCATTTATTAAATGCAGCGGGAGTGGTGTGGGCAGTGGTGTAACGCTGTCGGAGTGGTGTGGGCTGTGGTGTAGCGCTGTCGGTGTGGTGTGGGCAGTGGTGTAGCGCTGCCGGAGTGGTGTGGGCAGTGGTGTAGCGCTGTCGGTGTGGTGTGGGCAGTGGTGTAGCGCTGTGGGAGTGGTGTGGGCAGTGGTGTAGCGCTGTGGGAGTGGTGAGGGCAGTGGTGTAGCGCTGTGGGAGTGGTGTGGGCAGTGGTGAAGCGCTGTGGGAGTGGTGTGGGCAGTGGTGTAGCGCTGTGGGAGTGTGTGGACAGTGGTGTAGCGCTGTAGGAGTGGTGTGTGCAGTGGTGTAGGGCTGTGGGTGTGGTGTGGGCAGTGGTTTAACGCTGTGGGAGTGGTGTGGGCAGTGGTGTAGGGCTGTGGGAGTGGTGTGGGCAGTGGTTTAGCGCTGTGGGAGTGGTGTGGGTTGTGGTGTAGCGCTGTGGGAGTTGTGTGGGTAGTGGTGTAGCGCTGTGGGAGTTGTGTGGGTAGTGGTGTAGCGCTGTGGGAGTTGTTTGTGCAGTGGTGTAGTGCTGTGGGAGTGGTGTGGGCAGAGGTGTAGCGCTGTGGGAGTGGTGTGGGCATTAGTGTAGTTCTGCGTGCGTGGTGTGGGCAGTGGTGTAGCGCTGTGGGACTGGAGTGGGCAGTGGTTTAACGCTGTGGGAGTGGTCTGGGCAGTGGTGTAGCGCAGTGGGAGTGGTGTGGGCAGTGGTGTAGCGCTGTGGGAGTGGTGTGGGCAGTGGTGTAGCGATGCGGGTGTGGTGTTGGCAGTGGTGTAGCGCTGTGGGAGTGGTGTGGGCAGTGGTGTAGCGCTGTGGGAGTGGTGTGGGATGTGGTGTAGCGCTGTGGGAGTGTTGTGGGCAGTGGTGTAGCGCTGTGGGAGTGGTGTGGGCAGTGGTATAGGGCTGTGGGAGTGGTCTGGGCTGTGGTGAAGCGCTGTGGGAGTGGTGTGGGCAGTGGTGTAGCGCTGTGGGACTGGTGTGGGCAGTGGTCTAGCGCTGTGGGAGTGGTGTGGGCAGTGGGGTTGCGCTGTGGGAGTGGTGTGGGCAGTGGTGTCGCGCTGCGGGAGTGATGTTGGCAGTGGTGTAGCGCTGTGGGAGTGGCATGGTCAGTGGTGTAGCGCTGCGGGAGTGATGTGGGCAGTGGTGTAGCGCTGTGGGATTGGCGAGTGATGTGGTGTAGTTCTGTGGGGGTGGTGTGGGCAGTGGTGTAGTGCTATGGGAGTGGTGTGGGCAGTGGAGTAGCGCTGTGGGAGTCTTGTGGGCAGTGGTGTAGGGCGGTGGGGGTGGTGTGGGCAGTGGTGTAACGCTGTGGGTGTGGTTTGGGCAGTGGTGTAGTGCTGTGGGTGTGGTGTGGGCAGTGGTGTAGGTCTGTGGGCGTGGTGTGGGCAGTGGTGTAGCGCTGTGTGAGTGGTGTGGGTTGTGGTGTAGCGCTTTGGGATTGGTGTGGGCAGTGGTCAAGCGCTGTGGGAGTGGTGTGTGCAGTGGTGTTACGCTGTGGGAGTGTTGTGGTCAGTGGTGTAGTGCTGTGGGAGTGGTGTGGGCATTGGTTTAATGCGGCGGGATTCGTGGGGGAAGTGGTGTAGCGCTGTGGGAGTGGTGTGGGCAGTGGTGTAGTGCTGTGGGAGTGATGTGGGCTGTGGTCTAGCGCTGTGGGAGTTGTGCGGGCAGTGGTGTAGCGCTGTGGGAGTGGTGTGGACAGTGGTGCAGTGCTGTGTGAGTGGTGTGGGCAGTGGTGTAACTCTGTGGGAGTGGTGTGGGCATCAGTGTTGTGCTGTGCGAGTGGTGTGGGCAGTGGTGCAGCGCTTTGGGAGTGGTGTGGGCAGTGGTGTAGCGCTGTGGGAGTTGTTTGGGCAGTGGTGTAGTGCTGTGGCAGTGGTGTGGGTAGAGGTGTAGCGCTGTGGGAGTGGTGTGGGAGGAGGTGTAGCGCTGTGGGAGTTGTGTGGATTGTGGTGTAGCGCTGTGGGAGTGGTGTGGGCAGTGGTGCAGCGCTGTGGGAGTGGTGTGGGCAGTGGTGTAGCGCTGTGGGAGTGGTGTGGGCAGTGGTGTAGTGCTGTGGAAGTTGTTTGCGCAATGCTGTATTGCTGTGTGAGTTGTGTGGGCAGTGGTGTAGGGCTGTGGGAGTGGTGAGGGCATTGGTGTAGTGCTGTGGGTGTGGTGTGGGCAGTGGTGTAACGCTGTGGGAGTGGTGAGGGCAGTGGTGTAGCGCTGTGGGAGTGGTGAGGGCAGTGGTGTAGCGCTGTGGGAGTGGTGAGGGCAGTGGTGTAGCGCTGTAGGACTGGAGTGCGCAGTGGTGTAGTGCTGTGGGTGTGGTGTGGGCAGTGGTGTAGCGCTGTGGGAGTGGTGTGGGCATCAGTGTTGTGCTGTGCGAGTGGTGTGGGCAGTGGTGCAGCGCTGTGGGAGTTGTTTGGGCAGTGGTGTAGTGCTGTGGGTGTGGTGTGGGCAGTGGTGTAGTGCTGCAGGAGTGGTGTGGTTTGTGGTGTAGCGCTGTGGGAGTGGTGTGGGTAGTGGTGTAGTGCTGTGGGAGTTGTTTGGGCAGTGGTGTAGTGCTGTGGGAGTCGTGTGGGCAGTGGTGTAGTGCTGTGGGAGTGGTGTTGGCAGTGGAGTAGCGCTGTGGGAGTGTTGTGGGCATTCGTCTAGCGCTGTGGAAGTGTTGTGTGGACAGTGGTGTAGCGCTGTGGGAGTGGTGTTGGCAGCGGTCAGTGCTGTGGGAGTGGTGTGGGCATTGGTTTAATGCGGCGGGAGTCGTGTGGGCAGTGGTGTAGCGCTGTGGGAGTGATGTGGGCTGTGGTCTAGCGCTGTGGGAGTGGTGTGGGTAGTGGTCTAGCGCTGTGGGAGTTTTTTGGGCAGTGGTGTCGCGCTGAGGGAGTGGTGTGGGCAGTGGTGTAGTGCTGTGGGACTGGTGTGGGCAGTGGTGTAGCGCTGTGGGAGTTGTTTGGGCAATGCTGTATTGCTGTGTGAGTTGTGTGGGCAGTGGTGTAGTGCTGCGGGAGTGGTGTGGGCAGTACTGTAGAGCTGTGGGAGTGGTGTTACCAGGGTGTTGCGCTGTGGGAGTGGTGTGGGTAGTGGTGTGGAGCTGTGTGAGTTTTGTCGGCAGTGGTGTAGTGCTGTGGGAGTGGTGTGGGCAGTGGTGTAGCGCTGTGGGAGAAGTGAGGGCAGTGGTGTAGCGCTGTAGGACTGGAGTGAGCAGTGGTGTAGTGCTGTGGGTGTGGTGTTGGCAGTGGTGTAACGCTGTGGGAGTGGTGTGGTCATCAGTGTTGTGCTGTGGGTGTGGTGTGGGCAGTGGTGCAGCGCTGTGGGAGTGGTTTGGGCAGTGGTGTAGTACTGTGGGTGTGGAGTGGGTTGTGGTGTAGCGCTGTGGGAATGGTGTGGGCAGTGGTGTAGTTCTACGGGAGTGGTGTGGGCAGTAGTGTTGCGCTGTGGGAGTGGTGCGGGCATTCGTCTAGCGCTGTGGGAGTGTTGTGTGTAGTGGTGTAGTGCTGTGGGAGTGGTGTGGGCAGTGGTGTAGCGCTTGTGGGACAGGTGTGAGCAGTGGTGTAGCGCTGTGGGAGTGGTGTTGGCAGTGGTGAAGCGCTGTGGGAGTGGTGTGGGCAGTGGTGTCTTGCTGTGTGAGTTGGGTGGGCAGAGGTGTAGTGCTATGGGAGTGGTGTGGGCAGTGGTGTAGCGCTGTCGGTGTGGTGTGGGCAGTGGTGTAGCGCTGTGGGAGTGGTGTGGGCAGTGGTGTATCGCTGTGGGAGTGGTGAGGGCAGTGGTGTAGCGCTGTGGGAGTGGTGTGGGCAGTGGTGAAGCGCTGTGGGAGTGGTGTGGGCAGTGGTGTCTTGCTGTGTGAGTTGGGTGGGCAGAGGTGTAGTGCTATGGGAGTGGTGTGGGCAGTGGTGTAGCGCTGTGGGAGTGGTGTGTGTTGTGGTGTAGCGCTGTGGGAGTGGTGTGGGTTGTGGTGTAGCGCTGTGTGAGTTGTGTGGGCAGTGGTGTAGCCCTTTGGGAGTGGTGTGGGCATTTATTAAATGCAGCGGGAGTGGTGCGGGCAGTGGTGTAACGCTGTCAGAGTGGTGTGGGCAGTGGTGTAGCGCTGCCGGAGTGGTGTGGGCAGTGGTGTAGCTCTGTTGGAGTGGTGTGGGCAGTGGTGTAGCGCTGTCGGTGTGGTGTGGGCAGTGGTGTAGCGCTGCCGGAGTGGTGTGGGCAGTGGTGTAGCGCTGTCGGTGTGGTGTGGGCAGTGGTGTAGCGCTGTGGGAGTGGTGTGGGCAGTGGTGTAGCGCTGTGGGAGTGGTGAGGGCAGTGGTGTAGCGCTGTGGGAGTGGTGTGGGCAGTGGTGAAGCGCTGTGGGAGTGGTGTGGGCAGTGGTGTAGCGCAGTGGGAGTGGTGTGGACAGTGGTGTAGTGCTGTGGGAGTGGTGTGGACAGTGGTGTAGCGATGTGGGAGTGATGTGGGCAGTGGTGTAGCACTGTGGGAGTGGTGTAGGCAGTGGTGTAGTGGTGTGGGAGTGGTCTGGGCATTGGTTAAATGCGGCGGGAGTGGTGTGGGCAGTGGTGTATCGCTGTGGGAGTGGTGTGGGCACTGGTGTAGCGCTGTTGAACTGGTGTGGGCAGTGGTTTTGCGCTGTGGGAGTGGTGTGGGTTGTGGTGTAGCGCTGTGGGAGTGGTGTGGGCAGTGGTGTAGTGCTGTGGGAGTGGTGTGAGTAGAGGTGTAGCGCTGTGGGAGTGATGTGGGCTGTGGTCTAGCGCTGTGGGAGTTGTGCGGGCAGTGGTGTAGCGCTGTGGGAGTGGTGTGGACAGTGGTGCAGTGCTGTGTGAGTGGTGTGGGCAGTGGTGTAACTCTGTGGGAGTGGTGTGGGCATCAGTGTTGTGCTGTGCGAGTGGTGTGGGCAGTGGTGCAGCGCTTTGGGAGTGGTGTGGGCAGTGGTGTAGCGCTGTGGGAGTTGTTTGGGCAGTGGTGTAGTGCTGTGGCAGTGGTGTGGGTAGAGGTGTAGCGCTGTGGGAGTGGTGTGGGAGGAGGTGTAGCGCTGTGGGAGTTGTGTGGATTGTGGTGTAGCGCTGTGGGAGTGGTGTGGGCAGTGGTGTAGTGCTGCGGGAGAGGTGTGGGCAGTAGTGTAGAGCTGTGGGAGTGGTGTTACCAGGGTGTTGCGCTGTGGGAGTGGTGTGGGTAGTGGTGTAGCGCTGTGGGAGTGGTGTGGGCAGTGGTGTGGAGCTGTGTGAGTTTTGTCGGCAGTGGTGTAGTGCTGTGGGAGAGGTGTGGGCAGTGGTGTAGCGCTGTGGGAGAGGTGAGGGCAGTGGTGTAGCGCTGTAGGACTGGAGTGGGCAGTGGTGTAGTTCTGTGGGTGTGGTGTTGGCAGTGGTGTAACGCTGTGGGAGTGGTGTGGTCATCAGTGTTGTGCTGTGGGTGTGGTGTGGGCAGTGGTGCAGCGCTGTGGGAGTGGTTTGGGCAGTGGTGTAGTGCTGTGGGTGTGGAGTGGGTTGTGGTGTAGCGCTGTGGGAGTGGTGTGCGTAATGGTGTAGTGCTGTGGGAGTGGTGTGGGCAGTGGTGTAGTTCTACGGGAGTGGTGTGGGCAGTAGTGATGCGCTGTGGGAGTGGTGTGGGCATTCGTCTAGCGCTGTGGGAGTGTTGTGTGTAGTGGTGTAGTGCTGTGGGAGTGGTGTGGGCAGTGGTGTAGCGCTTGTGGGACAGGTGTGGGCATTGGTGTAGCGCTGTGGGAGTGGTGTTGGCAGTGGTGAAGCGCTGTGGGAGTGGTGTGGGCAGTGGTGTCTTGCTGTGTGAGTTGGGTGGGCAGAGGTGTAGTGCTATGGGAGTGGTGTGGGCAGTGGTGTAGCGCTGTTGGAGTGGTGTGTGTTGTGGTGTAGCGCTGTGGGAGTGGTGTGGGTTGTGGTGTAGCGCTATGTGAGTTGTGTGGGCAGTGGTGTAGCCCTGTGGGAGTGGTGGGGCATTTATTAAATGCAGCGGGAGTGGTGTGGGCAGTGGTGTAACGCTGTCGGAGTGGTGTGGGCAGTGATGTAGCGCTGTTGGAGTGGTGTGGGCAGTGGTGTAGCGCTGTCGGTGTGGTGTGGGCAGTGGTGTAGCGCTGCCGGAGTGGTGTGGGCAGTGGTGTAGCGCTGTCGGTGTGGTGTGGGCAGTGGTGTAGCGCTGTGGGAGTGGTGTGGGCAGTGGTGTATCGCTGTGGGAGTGGTGAGGGCAGTGGTGTAGCGCTGTTGGAGTGGTGTGGGCAGTGGTGTAGCGCTGTGGGAGTGGTGTGTGTTGTGGTGTAGCGCTGTGGGAGTGGTGTGGGTTGTGGTGTAGCGCTGTGTGAGTTGTGTGGGCAGTGGTGTAGCCCTGTGGGAGTGGTGTGGGCATTTATTAAATGCAGCGGGAGTGGTGTGGGCAGTGGTGTAACGCTGTCGGAGTGGTGTGGGCTGTGGTGTAGCGCTGTCGGTGTGGTGTGGGCAGTGGTGTAGCGCTGCCGGAGTGGTGTGGGCAGTGGTGTAGCGCTGTCGGTGTGGTGTGGGCAGTGGTGTAGCGCTGTGGGAGTGGTGTGGGCAGTGGTGTAGCGCTGTGGGAGTGGTGAGGGCAGTGGTGTAGCGCTGTGGGAGTGGTGTGGGCAGTGGTGAAGCGCTGTGGGAGTGGTGTGGGCAGTGGTGTAGCGCTGTGGGAGTGTGTGGACAGTGGTGTAGTGCTGTGGGAGTGGTGTGGGCAGTGGTTTAGCGCTGTGGGAGTGATGTGGGCAGTGGTGTAGCGCTGTGGGAGCGATGTGGGCAGTGGTGTAGCGCTGTGGGAGTGGTGTGGGCAGTGGTGTAGCGCTGTGGGAGTGGTGTGGGCAGTGGTGTAGTGCTGTGGGAGTGGTGTGGGCAGTGGTGTAGTGCTGTGGGATTGGTGTGGGCAGTGGTGTAGTGCGGTGGGAGTGGGGTGGGCAGTGATGTAGCGCTGTGGGTGTGGTGTAGGCAGTGGTGTAGTGCTGTGGGTGTGGTGTGAGCAGTGGTGTAGAGCTGTGGGAGTGGTTTGGGAAGTGGTTTAGTGCTGTGGGAATGGTTTGGGAAGTGGTGTAGTGCTGTGGGTGGGGTTTGGGCAGTGGTCTAGCGCTGAGGGAGTGATGTGGGCAGTGGTGTAGCGCTGTGGGACTAGTGAGGGCAGTGGTGTAGTGGTGTGGGAGTGGTCTGGGCATTGGTTAAATGCGGCGGGAGTGGTGTGGGCAGTGGTGGAGCGCTGTGGGAGTGGTGTGGGCAGTGGTGTAGCGCTGTGGGAGTGGTTTGGGCATTAGTTTAGTGCTGTGGGATTGTTGTGTGCAGTGGTGTAGCGCTGTTGGACTGGTGTGGGCAGTGGTTTTGCGCTGTGGGAGTGGTGTGGGTTGTGGTGTAGCGCTGTGTGAGTGGTGTGGGTAGTGGTGTAGTACTTTGGGAGTGGTGTGGGTACTGGAGTAGCGCTGTGGGTGTATTGTGGGCATTAGTGTAGCGCTGTGGGAGTGGTGTAGGTTGTGGTGTAGCGCTGTGGGAGTGGTGTGGGCAGTAGTGTAGTGCTGTGGGAGTGGTGTAGGCAGTGGTGTAGCGCTGTGGGAGTGGTGTGGGTTGTGGTGTAATGCTGTGGGAGTGGTGTGGGCAGTGGTGTAGTGCTGTGGGAGTGGTGTGTGCAGTGGGGTAGCGCTGTGGGAGTGGTGTTGGCAGTGGTGTAGTACTGTGGGAGTGGTGTGGGCTGTGCTGTAGCGCTGTGGGAGTGGTGTGTGCAGTGGTGTAGGGCTGTGGGGGTGGTGTGGGCAGTGGTGTAGCGATGCGGGTGTGGTGTTGGCAGTGGTGTAGCGCTGTGGGTGTGGTGTGGGATGTGGTGTAGGGCTGTGGGAATGGTGTGGGCAGTGGAGTAGCACTGTGGGAATGGTGTGGGCAGTGGTGTTGTGCTGTGGGAGTGGTGTCGGCAGTGAGTTGGCTCTTTGGGAGTGGTGTGGCAGTGTTGTAGCGCTGTGGGAGTGGTGTGGGCAGTGGTATAGGGCTGTGGTAGTGGTCAGGGCTGTGGTGTAGCGCTGTGGGAGTTGTGTGTGCAGTGGTGTAGGGCTGTGGGAGTGGTGTGGGCAGTGGTGTAGCGCTGTCGGTGTGGTGTGGGCAGTGGTGTAGCGCTGCCGGAGTGGTGTGGGCAGTGGTGTAGCGCTGTCGGTTTGGTGTGGGAAGTGGTGTAGCGCTGTGGGAGTGGTGTGGGCAGTGGTGTATCGCTGTGGGAGTGGTGAGGGCAGTGGTGTAGCGCTGTGGGAGTGGTGTGGGCAGTGGTGAAGCGCTGTGGGAGTGGTGTGGGCAGTGGTGTCTTGCTGTGTGAGTTGGGTGGGCAGAGGTGTAGTGCTATGGGAGTGGTGTGGGCAGTGGTGTAGCGCTGTGGGAGTGGTGTGTGTTGTGGTGTAGCGCTGTGGGAGTGGTGTGGGTTGTGGTGTAGCGCTGTGTGAGTTGTGTGGGCAGTGGTGTAGCCCTGTGGGAGTGGTGTGGGCATTTATTAAATGCAGCGGGAGTGGTGTGGGCAGTGGTGTAACGCTGTCGGAGTGGTGTGGGCAGTGGTGTAGCGCTGTTGGAGTGGTGTGGGCAGAGGTGTAGCGCTGTCGGTGTGGTGTGGGCAGTGGTGTAGCGCTGCCGGAGTGGTGTGGGCAGTGGTGTAGCGCTGTCGGTGTGGTGTGGGCAGTGGTGTAGCGCTGTGGGAGTGGTGTGGGCAGTGGTGTAGCGCTGTGGGAGTGGTGAGGGCAGTGGTGTAGCGCTGTGGGAGTGTTGTGGGCAGTGGTGAAGCGCTGTGGGAGTGGTGTGGGCAGTGGTGTAGCGCAGTGGGAGTGGTGTGGACAGTGGTGTAGTGCTGTGGGAGTGGTGTGGGCAGTGGTGTAGCGCTGTGGGAGTGATGTGGGCAGTGGTGTAGCGCTGTGGGAGCGATGTCGGCAGTGGTGTAGCGCTGTGGGAGTGGTGTGGGCAGTGGTGTAGCGCTGTGGGAGTGGTGTGGGCAGTGGTGTAGTGCTGTGGGAGTGGTGTGGGCAGTAGTGTAGTGCTGTGGGAGTGGTGTAGGCAGTGGTGTAGCGCTGTGGGAGTGGTGTGGGTTGTGGTGTAATGCTGTGGGAGTGGTGTGGGCAGTGGTGTAGTGCTGTGGGAGTGGTGTTTGCAGTGGGGTAGCGCTGTGGGAGTGGTGTTGGCAGTGGTGTAGTACTGTGGGAGTGGTGTGGGCTGTGCTGTAGCGCTGTGGGAGTGGTGTGTGCAGTGGTGTAGGGCTGTGGGGGTGGTGTGGGCAGTGGTGTAGCGATGCGGGTGTGGTGTTGGCAGTGGTGTAGCGCTGTGGGTGTGGTGTGGGATGTGGTGTAGGGCTGTGGGAATGGTGTGGGCAGTGGAGTAGCGCTGTGGGAATGGTGTGGGCAGTGGTGTTGTGCTGTGGGAGTGGTGTCGGCAGTGAGTTGGCTCTTTGGGAGTGGTGTGGCAGTGTTGTAGCGCTGTGGGAGTGGTGTGGGCAGTGGTATAGGGCTTTGGGAGTGGTCAGGGCTGTGGTGTAGCGCTGTAGGAGTTGTGTGTGCAGTGGTGTAGGGCTGTGGGATTGGTGTGGGCAGTGGTGTAGCGCTGTGGGAGTGGTGTGGGCAGTTGTGTAACGCTGTGGGAGTGGTGTGGGCAGTGGTGAAGCGCTGTGGGAGTGGTGCGAGCAGTGGTCTAGCGCAGTGGGAGTGATGTGGGCAGTGGTGTCGCGCTGTGGGAGTGGTGTGGACAGTGGTGTAGTGCTGTGGGAGTGGTGTGGGCAGTGGTGTAGTGCTGTGGGAGCGATGTGGGCAGTGGTGTAGTGCTGTGGGTGTGGTGTGGGCAGTGGTGTAGTGCGGTGGGAGAGGGGTGGGCAGTGATGTAGCGCTGTGGGTGTGGTGTAGGCAGTGTTGTAGAGCTGTGGGAAAGGAGTAGGTAGTGGTGTAGCGCTGTGGGGGAGGTGTAGGCAGTGATGTAGCGCTGTGGGTGTGGTGTAGGCAGTGGTGTAGAGCTGTGGGAGTGGTTTGGGAAGTGGTGTAGTGCTGTGGGAATGGTTTGTGAAGTGGTGTAGTGCTCTGGGAGTGGTTTGGGCAGTGGTGTATTGCTGTGGGAATGGTTTGGGAAGTGGTGTAGTGCTGTGGGAATGGTTTGGGAAGTGGTGTAGAGCTGTGGGAGTGGTGTGGGCAGTGGTGTATTGCTGTGGGAGTGGTGTGGGCAGTGGTGTAGTGGTGTGGGAGTGGTCTGGGCATTGGTTAAATGCGGCGGGAGTGGTGTGGGCAATGGTGTATCGCTGTGGGAGTGGTGTGGGCAGTGGTGTAGCGCTGTTGAACTGGTGTGGGAAGTGGTTTTGCGCTGTGGGAGTGGTGTGGGTTGTGGTGTAGCGCTGTGGGAGTGGTGTGGGTAGTGGTGTTGTGCTGTGGGAGTGGTGTGGGCACTGGTGTAGCGCTGTGGGAGTGGTGTGGGCAGTGGTGTAGCGCTGTGGGAGTGGTGTGGGTTGTGGTTGTAGCGCTGTGGGAGTGGTGTGGGCAGTAGTGTAGCGCTGTGGGAGTGGTGTGGGTTGTGGTATTACGCTGTGAGAGTGGTGTGGGTTGTGGTTTAGCGCTGTGTGAGTTGTGTGGGCAGTGGTGTAGCCCTGTGGGAGTGGTGTGGGCATTTATTAAATGCAGCGGGAGTTGAGTGGGCAGTGGTGTAACGCTGTCGGAGTGGTGTGGGCAGTGATGAGGCGCTGTTGGAGTGGTGTGGGCAGTGGTGTAGCGCTGTCGGTGTGGTGTGGGCAGTGGTGTAGCGCTGCCGGAGTGGTGTGGGCAGTGGTGTAGCGCTGTCGGTGTGGTGTGGGCAGTGGTGTAGCGCTGTGGGAGTGGTGTGGGCAGTGGTGTATCGCTGTGGGAGTGGTGAGGGCAGTGGTGTAGCGCTGTGGGAGTGGTGTGGGCAGTGGTGAAGCGCTGTGGGAGTGGTGTGGGCAGTGGTGTCTTGCTGTGTGAGTTGGGTGGGCAGAGGTGTAGTGCTATGGGAGTGGTGTGGGCAGTGGTGTAGCGCTGTGGGAGTGGTGTGTGTTGTGGTGTAGCGCTGTGGGAGTGGTGTGGGTTGTGGTGTAGCGCTGTGTGAGTTGTGTGGGCAGTGGTGTAGCCCTGTGGGAGTGGTGTGGGCATTTATTAAATGCAGCGGGAGTGGTGTGGGCAGTGGTGTAACGCTGTCGGAGTGGTGTGGGCAGTGGTGTAGCGCTGTTTGTGTGGTGTGGGCAGTGGTGTAGCGCTGTCGGTGTGGTGTGGGCAGTGGTGTAGCGCTGCCGGAGTGGTGTGGGCAGTGGTGTAGCGCTGTCGGTGTGGTGTGGGCAGTGGTGTAGCGCTGTGGGAGTGGTGTTGGCAGTGGTGTAGCGCTGTGGGAGTGGTGAGGGCAGTGGTGTAGCGCTGTGGGAGTGGTGTGGGCAGTGGTGAAGCGCTGTGGGAGTGGTGTGGGCAGTGGTGTAGCGCAGTGGGAGTGGTGTGGACAGTGGTGTAGTGCTGTGGGAGTGGTGTGGGCAGTGGTGTAGTGCTGTGGGAGTGGTGTGGGCAGTGGTGTAGTGCTGTGGGATTGGTGTGGGCAGTGGTGTAGTGCGGTGGGAGTGGGGTGGGCAGTGATGTAGCGCTGTGGGTGTGGTGTAGGCAGTGGTGTATAGCTGTTGGAGAGGAGTAGGTAGTGGTGTAGCGCTGTGGGAGAGGTGTAGGCAGTGATGTAGCGCTGTGGGTGTGGTGTTGGCAGTGGTGTAGCGCTGTGGGAGTGGTGTGGGCAGTGGTGTAGTGCTGTGGGAGTGGTGTGGGCAGTGGTGTAGTGCGGTGGGAGTGGGGTGGGCAGTGATGTAGCGCTGTGGGTGTGGTGTAGGCAGTGGTGTATAGCTGTTGGAGAGGAGTAGGTAGTGGTGTAGCGCTGTGGGAGAGGTGTAGGCAGTGATGTAGCGCTGTGGGTGTGGTGTGGGCAGTGGTGTAGCGCTGTGGGAGTGGTGTGGGCAGTGGTGTAGTGCTGTGGGAGTGGTGTGGGCAGTGGTGTAGTGCTGTGGGATTGGTGTGGGCAGTGGTGTAGTGCGGTGGGAGTGGGGTGGGCAGTGATGTAGCGCTGTGGGTGTGGTGTAGGCAGTGGTGTATGGCTGTTGGAGAGGAGTAGGTAGTGGTGTAGCGCTGTGGGAGAGGTGTAGGCAGTGATGTATCGCTGTGGGTGTGGTGTAGGCAGTGGTGTAGAGCTGTGGGAGTGGTTTGGGAAGTGGTTTAGTGCTGTGGGAATGGTTTGGGAAGTGGTGTAGTGCTGTGGGTGTGGTTTGGGCAGTGGTGTAGCGCTGTGGGAGTGATGTGGGCAGTGGTGTAGCGCTGTGGGACTAGTGAGGGCAGTGGTGTAGCGCTGTGGGAGTGGTCTGGGCATTGGTTAAATGCGGCGGGAGTGGTGTGGGCAGTGGTGTAGCGCTGTGGGAGTGGTGTGGGCAGTGGTGTAGTGCTGTGGGAGTGGTGTGGGCAGTGGTGTAGCGCTGTGGGAGTGGTGTGGGCAGTGGTTTTGCGCTGTGGGAGTGGTGTGGGTTGTGGTGTAGCGCTGTGTGAGTGGTGTGGGTAGTGGTGTAGGGCTGTGGGAATGGTGTGGGCAGTGCAGTAGCGCTGTGGGAATGGTGTGGGCAGTGGTGTTGTGCTGTGGGAGTGGTGTCGGCAGTGAGTTGGCTCTTTGGGAGTGGTGTGGCAGTGTTGTAGCGCTGTGGGAGTGGTGTGGGCAGTGTATAGGGCTGTGGGAGTGGTCAGGTCTGTGGTGTAGCGCTGTGGGAGTTGTGTGGGCAGTGGTGTAGGGCTGTGGGATTGGTGTGGGCAGTGGTGTAGCGCTGTGGGAGTGGTGTGGGCAGTTGTGTAACGCTGTGGGAGTGGTGTGGGCAGTGGTTTTGCGCTGTGGGAGTGGTGTGGGTTGTGGTGTAGCGCTGTGTGAGTGGTGTGGGTAGTGGTGTAGTGCTGTGGGAGTGGTGTGGGTACTGGAGTAGCGCTGTGGGTGTATTGTGGGCATTAGTGTAGCGCTGTGGGAGTGGTGTAGGTTGTGGTGTAGCGCTGTGGGAGTGGTGTGGGCAGTAGTGTAGTGCTGTGGGAGTGGTGTAGGCAGTGGTGTAGCGCTGTGGGAGTGGTGTGGGTTGTGGTGTAATGCTGTGGGAGTGGTGTGGGCAGTGGTGTAGTGCTGTGGGAGTGGTGTGTGCAGTGGGGTAGCGCTGTGGGAGTGGTGTGGGCTGTGCTGTAGCGCTGTGGGAGTGGTGTGTGCAGTGGTGTAGGGCTGTGGGGGTGGTGTGGGCAGTGGTTTAACGCTGTGGGAGTGGTGTGGGCAGTGGTGTAGCGTTGTGGGAGTGGTGTGGGCAGTGGTTTAGCGCTGTTGAAGTGGTGTGGGCAGTGGTGTAGCGATGCGGGTGTGGTGTTGGCAGTGGTGTAGCGCTGTGGGTGTGGTGTGGGATGTGGTGTAGGGCTGTGGGAATGGTGTGGGCAGTGCAGTAGCGCTGTGGGAATGGTGTGGGCAGTGGTGTTGTGCTGTGGGAGTGGTGTCGGCAGTGAGTTGGCTCTTTGGGAGTGGTGTGGCAGTGTTGTAGCGCTGTGGGAGTGGTGTGGGCAGTGGTATAGGGCTGTGGGAGTGGTCAGGGCTGTGGTGTAGCGCTGTGGGAGTTGTGTGGGCAGTGGTGTAGGGCTGTGGGATTGGTGTGGGCAGTGGTGTAGCGCTGTGGGAGTGGTGTGGGCAGTTGTGTAACGCTGTGGGAGTGGTGTGGGCAGTGGTGAAGCGCTGTGGGAGTGGTGCGAGCAGTGGTCTAGCGCAGTGGGAGTGATGTGGGCAGTGGTGTCGCGCTGTGGGAGCGATGTGGGCAGTGGTGTAGTGCTGTGGGTGTGGTGTGGGCAGTGGTGTAGTGCGGTGGGAGAGGTTTGGGCAGTGATGTAGCGCTGTGGGTGTGGTGTAGGCAGTGGTGTAGAGCTGTGGGAGAGGAGTAGGTAGTGGTGTAGCGCTGTGGGGGAGGTGTAGGCAGTGATGTAGCGCTGTGGGTGTGGTGTAGGCAGTGGTGTAGAGCTGTGGGAGTGGTTTGGGAAGTGGTGTAGTGCTGTGGGAATGGTTTGGGAAGTGGTGTAGAGCTGTGGGAGTGGTGTGGGCAGTGGTGTATTGCTGTGGGAGTGGTGTAGGCAGTGGTGTAGCGCTGTGGGACTAGTGAGGGCAGTGGTGTAGTGGTGTGGGAGTGGTCTGGGCATTGGTTAAATGCGGCGGGAGTGGGGTGGGCAGTGGTGTATCGCTGTGGGAGTGGTGTGGGCAGTGGTGTAGCGCTGTTGAACTGGTGTGGGCAGTGGTTTTGCGCTGTGGGAGTGGTGTGGGTTGTGGTGTAGCGCTGTGGGAGTGGTGTGGGTAGTGGTGTAGTGCTGTGGGAGTGGTGTGGGCACTGGTGTAGCGCTGTGGGAGTGGTGTGGGTTGTGGTGTAGCGCTGTGGGAGTGGTGTGGGCAGTGGTGTAGCGCTGTGGGAGTGTTGTGGGTTGTGGTTGTAGCGCTGTGGGAGTGGTGTGGGCAGTAGTGTAGTGCTGTGGGAGTGGTGTGGGCAGTGGTGTAGCGCTGTGGGAGTGGTGTGGGTTGTGGTGTTACGCTGTGGGAGTGGTGTGGGCAGTGGTGTAGTGCTGTGGGAGTGGTGTGTGCAGTGGGGTAGCGCTGTGGGAGAGGTGTGGGCAGTGGTTTAGCGCTGTGGGAGTGGTGTGGGCAGTGGTGTAGCGCTGTGGGAGTGGTGTGTGCAGTGGTGTAGTGCTGTGGGGGTGGTGTGGACAGTGGTTTAACGCTGTGGGAGTGGTGTGGGCAGTGGTGTAGCGCTGTGGGAGTGGTGTGGGCAGTGGTGTAGCGCTGTGGGAGTGGTGTGGGATGTGGTGTAGGGCTGTGGGAATGGTGTGGGCAGTGGAGTAGCGCTGTGTGAATGTTGTGGGCAGTGGTGTGGTGCTGTGGGAGTGGTGTGGGTTGTGGTGTAGTGCTGTGGGAGTGGTGTGGGCAGTGGTGTTTTGCTGTGGGAGTGGTGTCGGCAGTGAGTTGGCGCTGTGGGAGTGGTGTGGGCAGTGGTATAGGGCTGTGGGTGTGGTCTGGTCTGTGGTGTAGCGCTTTGGGAGTGTTGTGGGCAGTGGTGTAGCGCTGTGGGAATGGTGTGGGCTTTGGTATAGGGCTGTGGGAGTGGTCTGGGCTGTGGTGTAGCGCTGTGGGAGTGGTGTGGGCAGTGGTGTAGCGCTGTGGGAGTGGTGTGGGCAGTGGTGTAGCGCTGTGGGAGTGGGCTAGGCAGTGGTGTTGTGCTGTGGGTGTGGTGTGGGCATTGGTTTAGCGCTGTGGGATTCGTGTGGGCAGTGGTGTAGGGCTGTGGGAGTGGTCTGGGCAGTGGTGTAGCGCTGTGAGTGTGGTGTGGGCAGTGGTGTAACACTTTGGGAGTGGTGTGGGCAGTTGTGTAACGCTGTGGGAGTCGTGTGGGAGGTGAGGTGGCGCTGTGGGAGTGGTGTGGGCAGTTGTGTAACGCTGTGGGAGTGGTGAGGGCAGTGGTGTAGCGCTGTGGGAGTGGTGTGGGCAGTTGTGTAACGCTGTGGGAGTGGTGTGGGCAGTGGTTTAGCGCTGTGGGTGTGGTGTGGGCAGTGGTGTAGTGCTGTGGGAGTGGTGTGGGCAGTGGTGTAGGGCTGTGGGAGTGGTGTGGGCAGTGGTGTAGTGCTGTGGGAGTCCTGTGGGCAGTGGTGTAGCGCTGTGGGAGTGGTGTGGGCAGTGGTGTAGTGCTGTGGGAGTGGTGTGGGCAGTGGTGTAGTGCTCTGGGAGTGGTGTGGGCAGTGGTGTAATGCTTTGGGATTGGAATGGGCAGTGGTGTGGTGCTGTGTGAGTGGTGTGGGCAGTGGTGTAACGCTGTGAGAGTGGTGTGGGCATCAGTGTTGTGCTGTGCGAGTGGTGTGGGAAGTGGAGCAGCGCTGTGGGAGTGGTGTGGGCAGTGGTGTAGTGCTGTGGGTGTGGTGTGGTCAGTGCTGTACTGCTGGGGGAGTGGTGTGGGCAGTGGTGTAGCGCTGCGGGAGTGGTGTGGGCATTAGTGTAGTTCTGCGGGAGTGGTGTGGGCAGTGGTGTAGCGCTGTGCGACTGGTGTGGGCAGTGGTCTAGCGCTGTGGGAGTGGTGTGGGCAGTGGTGTAGCGATGCGGGTGTGGTGTTGGCAGTGGTGTAGCGCTGTGGGAGTGGTGTGGGCAGTGGTGTAGCGCTGTGGGAGTGGTGTGGGATGTGGTGTAGGGCTGTGGTAATGGTGTGGGCAGTGGTGTAGCGCAGTGGGAGTGGTGTGGGCAGTGGTGTAGCTCTGTGGGAGTGGTGTGGGCAGTGGTGTAGCGCTGTGCGAGTGGTGTGGGTTGTGGTGTAGTACTGTGGGAGTGGAGTCGGCAGTAGTATAGGGCTGTGGGAGTGGTCTGGGCTGTGGTGTAGCGCTCTGGGAGTGGTGTGGGCAGTGGTGTAGCGCTGTGGGAGTGTTGTGGGCAGTGGTGTAGGGCTGTGGGAGTGGTCTGGGCAGTGGTGTTGTGCTGTGGGTGTGGTGTGTGCAGTGGTTTAGCGCTGTGGGAGTGGTGTGGGCAGTGGTGTAGCTCTGTGGGAGTGGTGTGGGCAGTGGTGTAGCGCTGTGCGAGTGGTGTGGGTTGTGGTGTAGTACTGTGGGAGTGGAGTCGGCAGTAGTATAGGGCTGTGGGAGTGGTCTGGGCTGTGGTGTAGCGCTCTGGGAGTGGTGTGGGCAGTGGTGTAGCGCTGTGGGAGTGTTGTGGGCAGTGGTGTAGGGCTGTGGGAGTGGTCTGGGCAGTGGTGTTGTGCTGTGGGTGTGGTGTGTGCAGTGGTTTAGCGCTGTGGGAGTGGTGTGTGCAGTGGTGTAGGGCTGTGGGAGTGGTCTGGGCAGTGGTGTAGCGCTGTGAGGGTGCTGAGGGCAGTGGTGTAAAACTGTGGGAGTGTTGTGGGCAGTTGTGTAACGCTGTGGGAGTGGTGTGGGAGGTGAGGTGGCGCTGTGGGAGTTCTGTGGGTAGTGGTGTTGTGCTGTGGGAGTTCTGTGGGTAGTGGTGTTGTGCTGTGGGTGTGGTGTAGGCAGTGGTGTAGAGCTGTGGGAGAGGAGTAGGTAGTGGTGTAGCGCTGTGGGTGTGGTGTAGGCAGTGATGTAGTGCTGTGGGTGTGGTGTGGGCAGTGGTGTAGAGCTGTGGGAGTGGTTTGGGAAGTGGTGTAGTGCTGTGGGAATGGTTTGGGAAGTGGTGTAGCGCTGTGGGATTGGTTTGGGCAGTGGTGTAGAGCTGTGGGAGTGGTGTGGGCAGTGGTGTATTGCTGTGGGAGTGGTGTAGGCAGTGGTTTAGCGCTGTGGGACTAGTGAGGGCAGTGGTGTAGTGGTGTGGGACTAGTGAGGGCAGTGGTGTAGTGGTGTGGGACTAGTTAGGGCAGTGGTGTAGAGCTGTGGGAGTGGTGTAGGCAGTGGTTTAGCGCTGTCGGACTAGTGAGGGCAGTGGTGTAGTCGTGTGGGACTAGTGAGGGCAGTGGTGTAGTGGTGTGGGAGTGGTCTGGGCATTGGTTAAATGCGGCGGGAGTGGTGTGTGCAGTGGTGTAGAGCTGTGAGAGTTGTGTGGGCAGTGGTGTAGTGCTATGGGACTGGTGTGGGCAGTGGTGTAGCGCTGTGGGAGTGGTGTGGGCAGTGGTTTTGCGAAGTGGGTGTGGTGTGGGCAGTGGTGTAGCGCTGTGGGAGTGGTGTGGGCAGTGGTTTTGCGCTGTGGGTGTGGTGTGGGCAGTGGTGTAGCGCTGTGGGAGTGGTGAGGGCAGGGGTCTAGCGCTGTGGGAGTGGTGTGGGCAGTGGTGTAGCGCTGTGGGAGTGGTGTGGGCAGTGGTGTAGTGCTGTGGGAGTGGTGTGGGCACTGGAGTAGCGCTGTGGGTGTATTGTGGGCATTAGTGTAGCGCTGTGGGAGTGGTGTGGGCAGTAGAGTAGTGCTGTGGGTGTGGTGTGGGCAGTGGTGTAGCGCTGTGGGAGTGGTGTGGGTTGTGGTGTAGCGCTGTGGGAGTGATGTGTGCAGTGGTGTAGCGCTGTGGGAGTGGTGTGGGCAGTGGTGTAGTGCTGTGGGAGTCCTTTGTGCAGTGGGGTAGCGCTGTGGGAGTGGTGTGGGCAGTGGTTTAGCGCTGTGGGAGTGGTGTGGGCAGTGGTGCAGCGCTGTGGGAGTGGTGTGTGCAGTGGTGTAGGGCTGTGGGGGAGGTGTGGGCAGTGGTTTAACGCTGTGGGAGTGGTGTGGGCAGTGGTGTAGCGCTGTGGGAGTGGTGTGGGCAACGGTGTAGCGCTGTGGGAATGGTGTGGGCAGTGGTGTGGTGCTGTCGGTGTGGTGCGGGTTGTGGTGTAGTGCTGTGGGAGTGGTGTGGGATGTGGTGTAGGGCTGTGGGAATGGTGTGGGCAGTGGAGTAGCGCTGTGGGAGTGGTGTGGGTTGTGGTGAAGTGCTGTGGGAGTGGTGTCGGCAGTGAGTTGGCGCTCTGGGTGTGGTGTGGGCAGTGGTGTTGTGCTGTGGGAGTGGTGTCGGCAGTGAGTTGGCGCTGTGGGAGTGGTGTGGGCAGTGGTGTAGCGCTGTGGGAGTGTTGTGGGCAGTGGTGTAGGGCTGTGGGAGTGGTCTGGGCTGTGGTGTAGCGCTGTGGGGGTGGTGTGGGCAGTGGTGTAGCGCTGTCGGAGTGTTGTGGGCAGTGGTGTAGGGCTGTGGGAGTGGTCTGGGCAGTGGTGTTGTGCTGTGGGTGTGGTGTGGGCAGTGGTTTAGCGCTGTGGGAGTGGTCTGGGCAGTGGTGTAGCGCTGTGAGTGTGGTGTGGGCAGTGGTGTAACACTGTGGGAGTGGTGTGGGCAGTTGTGTAACGCTGTGGGAGTGGTGTGGGAGGTGAGGTGGCACTGTGGGAGCTCTGTGGGCAGTGGTGTTGTGCTGTGGGATTGGTGTGGGCAGTGGTCTAGTACTGTGGGTGTGATGTGTGCAGTGGTACAGTGCTGTGGGAGTGGTGTGGGCAGTGGTGTAGCGCTGTGGGAGTGGTGTGGGCAGTTGTGTAACGCTGTGGGTGTGGTGTGGGCAGTGGTTTAGCGCTGTGGGAGTGATGTGGGCAGTGGTGTAGTGCTGTGGGAGTGGTGTGGGCAGTGGTGTAGGGCTGTGGGAGTGGTGTGGGCAGTGGTGTAGTGCTGTGGGTGTCCTCTGGGCAGTGGTGTAGCGCTGTGGGAGTGGTGTGGGCAGTGGTGTAGTGCTGTGGGAGTGATGTGGGCTGTTGTCTAGCGCTGTGGGAGTGTTGTGGGCAGTGGTGTAATGCTTTGCGATTGGAATGGGCAGTGGTGTAGCGCTGTGGGAGTGGTGTGGGCATCAGTGTTGCGCTGTGCGAGTTGTGTGGGCAGTGGTGCAGCGCTGTGGGAGTGGTGTGGGCAGTGGTGTACTGCTGGGGGTCTGGTGTGGGTTGTGGTGTAGCGCTGTGGGAGTTGTTTGGGCAGTGGTGAAGTGCTGTGGGAGTGGTGTGGGCAGTGGTGTAGCGCTGTGGGAGTGGTGTGGGCATTAGTGTAGTTCTGCGGGAGTTGTGTGGGCAGTGGTGTAGCGCTGTGGGACTGGTGTGGGCAGTGGTCTAGCGCTGTGGGAGTGGTGTGGGCAGTGGTGTAGCGCTGTGGGAGTGGTGTGTGCAGTGGTGTAGGGCTGTGGGGGTGGTGTGGGCAGTGGTTTAACGCTGGGGGAGTGGTGTAGGCAGTGGTGTAGCGCTGTGGGAGGGGTGTGGGCAGTGGTGTAGCGCTGTGGGAGTGGTGTGGGCAGTGGTGTAGCGATGCGGGTGTGTTGTTGGCAGTGGTGTAGCGCTGTGGGAGTGGTGTGGGCAGTGGTGTAGCGCTGTGGGAGTTGTGTGGGATGTGGTGTAGGGCTGTGGGAATGGTGTGGGCAGTGGAGTAGCGCTGTGGGAATGGTGTGGGCAGTGGTGTGGTGCTGTGGGAGTGGTGTGGGTTGTGGTGTAGTGCTGTGGGGGTGGTGTGGGCAGTGGTGTTGTGCTGTGGGAGTGATGTCGGCAGTGAGTTGGCGCTGTGGGAGTGGTGTGGGCAGTGGTGTAGCGCTGTGGGAGTGTTGTGGGCAGTGGTGTAGCGCTGTGGGAGTGGTGTGGGCAGTGGTATAGGGCTGTGGGAGTGGTCTGGGCTGTGGTGTAGCGCTGTGGTAGTGGTGTGGGCAGTGGTGTAGCGCTGTGGGAGTGTTGTGGGCAGTGGTGTCGGGCTGTGGGAGTGGTCTGGGCAGTGGTGTTGTGCTGTGGGTGTGGTGTGGGCAGTGGTTTAGCGCTGGGGGAGTGGTGTAGGGCTGTGGGAGTGGTCTGGGCAGTGGTGTAGCGCTGTGAGGGTGGTATGGGCAGTGGTGTAACACTGTGGGAGTGTTGTGGGCAGTTGTGTAACGCTGTGGGAGTGGTGTGGGAGGTGAGGTGGCGCTGTGGGAGTTCTGTGGGCAGTGGTGTTGTGCTGTGGGTGTGGTGTGGGCAGTGGTACAGTGCTGTGGGAGTGGTGTGGGCAGTGGTGTAGCGCTGTGGGAGTGGTGTGGGCAGTTGTGTAACGCTGTGGGAGTGGTGTGGGAATTGGTGCAGCGCTGTGGGAGTGGTGTGGGCAGTGGTTTAGCGCTGTGGGAGTGGTGTGGGCAGTGGTGTAGTGCTGTGGGAGTGGTGTGGGCAGTGGTGTAGGGCTGTGGGAGTGGTGTGGGCTGTGGTGTAGTGCTGTGGGAGTCCTGTGGGCAGTGGTGTAGCGCTGTGGGAGTGGTGTGGGCAGTGGTGTAGTGCTGTGGGAGTCGTTTGTGCAGTGGGGTAGCGCTGTGGGAGTGGTGTGGGCAGTGGTTTAGCGCTGTGGGAGTGGTGTGGGCAGTGGTGCAGCGCTGTGGGAGTGGTGTGTGCAGTGGTGTAGGGCTGTGGGGGAGGTGTGGGCAGTGGTTTAACGCTGTGGGAGTGGTGTGGGCAGTGGTGTAGCGCTGTGGGAGTGGTGTGGGCAACGGTGTAGCGCTGTGGGAATGGTGTGGGCAGTGGTGTGGTGCTGTCGGTGTGGTGCGGGTTGTGGTGTAGTGCTGTGGGAGTGGTGTGGGTTGTGGTGTAGGGCTGTGGGAATGGTGTGGGCAGTGGAGTAGCGCTGTGGGAGTGGTGTGGGTTGTGGTGAAGTGCTGTGGGAGTGGTGTCGGCAGTGAGTTGGCGCTCTGGGTGTGGTGTGGGCAGTGGTGTTGTGCTGTGGGAGTGGTGTCGGCAGTGAGTTGGCGCTGTGGGAGTGGTGTGGGCAGTGGTGTAGCGCTGTGGGAGTGTTGTGGGCAGTGGTGTAGGGCTGTGGGAGTGGTCTGGGCTGTGGTGTAGCGCTGTGGGGGTGGTGTGGGCAGTGGTGTAGCGCTGTCGGAGTGTTGTGGGCAGTGGTGTAGGGCTGTGGGAGTGGTCTGGGCAGTGGTGTTGTGCTGTGGGTGTGGTGTGGGCAGTGGTTTAGCGCTGTGGGAGTGGTCTGGGCAGTGGTGTAGCGCTGTGAGTGTGGTGTGGGCAGTGGTGTAACACTGTGGGAGTGGTGTGGGCAGTTGTGTTTACGCTGTGGGAGTGGTGTGGGAGGTGAGGTGGCGCTGTGGGAGCTCTGTGGGCAGTGGTGTTGTGCTGTGGGATTGGTGTGGGCAGTGGTCTAGTACTGTGGGTGTGATGTGGGCAGTGGTACAGTGCTGTGGGAGTGGTGTGGGCAGTGGTGTAGCGCTGTGGGAGTGGTGTGGGCAGTTGTGTAACGCTGTGGGTGTGGTGTGGGCAGTGGTTTAGCGCTGTGGGAGTGATGTGGGCAGTGGTGTAGTGCTGTGGGAGTGGTGTGGGCAGTGGTGTAGGGCTGTGGGAGTGGTGTGGGCAGTGGTGTAGTGCTGTGGGTGTCCTCTGGGCAGTGGTGTAGCGCTGTGGGACTGGTGTGGGCAGTGGTGTAGTGCTGTGGGAGTGATGTGGGCTGTTGTCTAGCGCTGTGGGAGTGTTGTGGGCAGTGGTGTAATGCTTTGCGATTGGAATGGGCAGTGGTGTAGCGCTGTGGGAGTGGTGTGGGCATCAGTGTTGCGCTGTGCGAGTTGTGTGGGCAGTGGTGCAGCGCTGTGGGAGTGGTGTGGGCAGTGGTGTACTGCTGGGGGTCTGGTGTGGGTTGTGGTGTAGCGCTGTGGGAGTTGTTTGGGCAGTGGTGAAGTGCTGTGGGAGTGGTGTGGGCAGTGGTGTAGCGCTGTGGGAGTGGTGTGGGCATTAGTGTAGTTCTGCGGGAGTTGTGTGGGCAGTGGTGTAGCGCTGTGGGACTGGTGTGGGCAGTGGTCTAGCGCTGTGGGAGTGGTGTGGGCAGTGGTGTAGCGCTGTGGGAGTGGTGTGGGCAGTTGTGTAACGCTGTGGGAGTGGTGTGGGAATTGGTGCAGCGCTGTGGGAGTGGTGTGGGCAGTGGTTTAGCGCTGTGGGAGTGGTGTGGGCAGTGGTGTAGTGCTGTGGGAGTGGTGTGGGCAGTGGTGTAGGGCTGTGGGAGTGGTGTGGGCTGTGGTGTAGTGCTGTGGGAGTCCTGTGGGCAGTGGTGTAGCGCTGTGGGAGTGGTGTGGGCAGTGGTGTAGTGCTGTGGGAGTCGTTTGTGCAGTGGGGTAGCGCTGTGGGAGTGGTGTGGGCAGTGGTGTAGTGCTGTGGGAGTCGTTTGTGCAGTGGGGTAGCGCTGTGGGAGTGGTGTGGGCAGTGGTGCAGCGCTGTGGGAGTGGTGTGTGCAGTGGTGTAGGGCTGTGGGGGAGGTGTGGGCAGTGGTTTAACGCTGTGGGAGTGGTGTGGGCAGTGGTGTAGCGCTGTGGGAGTGGTGTGGGCAACGGTGTAGCGCTGTGGGAATGGTGTGGGCAGTGGTGTGGTGCTGTCGGTGTGGTGCGGGTTGTGGTGTAGTGCTGTGGGAGTGGTGTGGGTTGTGGTGTAGGGCTGTGGGAATGGTGTGGGCAGTGGAGTAGCGCTGTGGGAGTGGTGTGGGTTGTGGTGAAGTGCTGTGGGAGTGGTGTCGGCAGTGAGTTGGCGCTCTGGGTGTGGTGTGGGCAGTGGTGTTGTGCTGTGGGAGTGGTGTCGGCAGTGAGTTGGCGCTGTGGGAGTGGTGTGGGCAGTGGTGTAGCGCTGTGGGAGTGTTGTGGGCAGTGGTGTAGGGCTGTGGGAGTGGTCTGGGCTGTGGTGTAGCGCTGTGGGGGTGGTGTGGGCAGTGGTGTAGCGCTGTCGGAGTGTTGTGGGCAGTGGTGTAGGGCTGTGGGAGTGGTCTGGGCAGTGGTGTTGTGCTGTGGGTGTGGTGTGGGCAGTGGTTTAGCGCTGTGGGAGTGGTCTGGGCAGTGGTGTAGCGCTGTGAGTGTGGTGTGGGCAGTGGTGTACTGCTGGGGGTCTGGTGTGGGTTGTGGTGTAGCGCTGTGGGAGTTGTTTGGGCAGTGGTGAAGTGCTGTGGGAGTGGTGTGGGCAGTGGTGTAGCGCTGTGGGAGTGGTGTGGGCATTAGTGTAGTTCTGCGGGAGTTGTGTGGGCAGTGGTGTAGCGCTGTGGGACTGGTGTGGGCAGTGGTCTAGCGCTGTGGGAGTGGTGTGGGCAGTGGTGTAGCGCTGTGGGAGTGGTGTGGGCAGTTGTGTAACGCTGTGGGAGTGGTGTGGGAATTGGTGCAGCGCTGTGGGAGTGGTGTGGGCAGTGGTTTAGCGCTGTGGGAGTGGTGTGGGCAGTGGTGTAGTGCTGTGGGAGTGGTGTGGGCAGTGGTGTAGGGCTGTGGGAGTGGTGTGGGCTGTGGTGTAGTGCTGTGGGAGTCCTGTGGGCAGTGGTGTAGCGCTGTGGGAGTGGTGTGGGCAGTGGTGTAGTGCTGTGGGAGTCGTTTGTGCAGTGGGGTAGCGCTGTGGGAGTGGTGTGGGCAGTGGTGTAGTGCTGTGGGAGTCGTTTGTGCAGTGGGGTAGCGCTGTGGGAGTGGTGTGGGCAGTGGTGCAGCGCTGTGGGAGTGGTGTGTGCAGTGGTGTAGGGCTGTGGGGGAGGTGTGGGCAGTGGTTTAACGCTGTGGGAGTGGTGTGGGCAGTGGTGTAGCGCTGTGGGAGTGGTGTGGGCAACGGTGTAGCGCTGTGGGAATGGTGTGGGCAGTGGTGTGGTGCTGTCGGTGTGGTGCGGGTTGTGGTGTAGTGCTGTGGGAGTGGTGTGGGTTGTGGTGTAGGGCTGTGGGAATGGTGTGGGCAGTGGAGTAGCGCTGTGGGAGTGGTGTGGGTTGTGGTGAAGTGCTGTGGGAGTGGTGTCGGCAGTGAGTTGGCGCTCTGGGTGTGGTGTGGGCAGTGGTGTTGTGCTGTGGGAGTGGTGTCGGCAGTGAGTTGGCGCTGTGGGAGTGGTGTGGGCAGTGGTGTAGCGCTGTGGGAGTGTTGTGGGCAGTGGTGTAGGGCTGTGGGAGTGGTCTGGGCTGTGGTGTAGCGCTGTGGGGGTGGTGTGGGCAGTGGTGTAGCGCTGTCGGAGTGTTGTGGGCAGTGGTGTAGGGCTGTGGGAGTGGTCTGGGCAGTGGTGTTGTGCTGTGGGTGTGGTGTGGGCAGTGGTTTAGCGCTGTGGGAGTGGTCTGGGCAGTGGTGTAGCGCTGTGAGTGTGGTGTGGGCAGTGGTGTAACACTGTGGGAGTGGTGTGGGCAGTTGTGTAACGCTGTGGGAGTGGTGTGGGAGGTGAGGTGGCGCTGTGGGAGCTCTGTGGGCAGTGGTGTTGTGCTGTGGGATTGGTGTGGGCAGTGGTCTAGTACTGTGGGTGTGATGTGGGCAGTGGTACAGTGCTGTGGGAGTGGTGTGGGCAGTGGTGTAGCGCTGTGGGAGTGGTGTGGGCAGTTGTGTAACGCTGTGGGTGTGGTGTGGGCAGTGGTTTAGCGCTGTGGGAGTGATGTGGGCAGTGGTGTAGTGCTGTGGGAGTGGTGTGGGCAGTGGTGTAGGGCTGTGGGAGTGGTGTGGGCAGTGGTGTAGTGCTGTGGGTGTCCTCTGGGCAGTGGTGTAGCGCTGTGGGAGTGGTGTGGGCAGTGGTGTAGTGCTGTGGGAGTGATGTGGGCTGTTGTCTAGCGCTGTGGGAGTGTTGTGGGCAGTGGTGTAATGCTTTGCGATTGGAATGGGCAGTGGTGTAGCGCTGTGGGAGTGGTGTGGGCATCAGTGTTGCGCTGTGCGAGTTGTGTGGGCAGTGGTGCAGCGCTGTGGGAGTGGTGTGGGCAGTGGTGTACTGCTGGGGGTCTGGTGTGGGTTGTGGTGTAGCGCTGTGGGAGTTGTTTGGGCAGTGGTGAAGTGCTGTGGGAGTGGTGTGGGCAGTGGTGTAGCGCTGTGGGAGTGGTGTGGGCATTAGTGTAGTTCTGCGGGAGTTGTGTGGGCAGTGGTGTAGCGCTGTGGGACTGGTGTGGGCAGTGGTCTAGCGCTGTGGGAGTGGTGTGGGCAGTGGTGTAGCGCTGTGGGAGTGGTGTGTGCAGTGGTGTAGGGCTGTGGGGGTGGTGTGGGCAGTGGTTTAACGCTGGGGGAGTGGTGTAGGCAGTGGTGTAGCGCTGTGGGAGTGGTGTGGGCAGTGGTGTAGCGCTGTGGGAGTGGTGTGGGCAGTGGTGTAGCGATGCGGGTGTGTTGTTGGCAGTGGTGTAGCGCTGTGGGAGTGGTGTGGGCAGTGGTGTAGTGCTGTGGGAGTGGTGTGGGATGTGGTGTAGGGCTGTGGGAATGGTGTGGGCAGTGGAGTAGCGCTGTGGGAATGGTGTGGGCAGTGGTGTGGTGCTGTGGGAGTGGTGTGGGTTGTGGTGTAGTGCTGTGGGGGTGGTGTGGGCAGTGGTGTTGTGCTGTGGGAGTGATGTCGGCAGTGAGTTGGCGCTGTGGGAGTGGTGTGGGCAGTGGTGTAGTGCTGTGGGAGTGTTGTGGGCAGTGGTGTAGCGCTGTGGGAGTGGTGTGGGCAGTGGTATAGGGCTGTGGGAGTGGTCTGGGCTGTGGTGTAGCGCTGTGGTAGTGGTGTGGGCAGTGGTGTAGCGCTGTGGGAGTGTTGTGGGCAGTGGTGTCGGGCTGTGGGAGTGGTCTGGGCAGTGGTGTTGTGCTGTGGGTGTGGTGTGGGCAGTGGTTTAGCGCTGGGGGAGTGGTGTAGGGCTGTGGGAGTGGTCTGGGCAGTGGTGTAGCGCTGTGAGGGTGGTATGGGCAGTGGTGTAACACTGTGGGAGTGTTGTGGGCAGTTGTGTAACGCTGTGGGAGTGGTGTGGGAGGTGAGGTGGCGCTGTGGGAGTTCTGTGGGCAGTGGTGTTGTGCTGTGGGTGTGGTGTGGGCAGTGGTACAGTGCTGTGGGAGTGGTGTGGGCAGTGGTGTAGCGCTGTGGGAGTGGTGTGGGCAGTTGTGTAACGCTGTGGGAGTGGTGTGGGAATTGGTGCAGCGCTGTGGGAGTGGTGTGGGCAGTGGTTTAGCGCTGTGGGAGTGGTGTGGGCAGTGGTGTAGTGCTGTGGGAGTGGTGTGGGCAGTGGTGTAGGGCTGTGGGAGTGGTGTGGGCTGTGGTGTAGTGCTGTGGGAGTCCTGTGGGCAGTGGTGTAGCGCTGTGGTAGTGGTGTGGGCAGTGGTGTAGTGCTGTGGGAGTGATGTGGGCTGTTGTCTAGCGCTGTGGGAGTGTTGTGGGCAGTGGTGTAATGCTGTGGGATTGGAATGGGCAGTGGTGTAGTGCTGTGTGAGTGGTGTGGGCAGTGGTGTAACGCTGTGGGAGTGGTGTGGGCATCAGTGTTGTGCTGTGCGAGTGGTGTGGGCAGTGGTGCAGCGCTGTGGGAGTGGTGTGGGCAGTGGTGTAGTGCTCTGGGTGTGGTGTGGGCAGTGGTGTAATGCTGGGGGTGTGGTGTGGGTTGTGGTGTAGCGCTGTTGGAGTTGTGTGGGTAGTGGTGTAGTGCTGTGGGAGTTGTTTGGGCAGTGGTGTAGTGCTGTGGGAGCGGTGTGGGCAGTGGTGTAGCGCTGTGGGAGTGGTGTGGGCATTAGTGTAGTTCTGCGGGAGTGGCGTGGGCAGTGGTGTAGCGCTGTGGGACTGGTGTGGGCAGTGGTCTAGCGCTGTGGGAGTGGCGTGGTCAGTGTTGTAGCGCTGTGGGAGTGGTGTGAGCAGTGGTGTAGCGCTGTGGGAGTGGTGTGGGCAGTGGGGTTGCGCTGTGGGAGTGGTGTGGCCAGTGGTGTAGTGCTGTGGGAGTGGTGTGGGTAGTGGTGTAACGTTGTGGGAGTTGTTTGGGCAATGCTGTATTGCTGTGTGAGTTGTGTGGGCAGTGGTGTAGTGCTGCGGGTGTGGTATGGGCAGTAGTGTAGAGTTGTATGAGTTTTGTGGGCAGTGGTGTAGGGCTGTTGGAGTGGTGTGGGCAGTGGTGTAGTGCTGTGGGAGTGGTGTGGGCAGTCGTGTAGAGTTGAATGTGTTTTGTGGGCAGTGGTGTAGGGCTGTGGGAGTGGTGTGGGCAGTGGTGTAGTGCTGTGGGAGTGGTGTGGGCAGTGGTGTAGCGCTGTGGGAATGGTGTGCGCAGTGGTCTAGTGCTGTGGGAGTGGTGTGGGTTGTGGTGTAGCGCTTTGGGATTGGTGTGGGCAGTGGTCAAGCGCTGTGGGAGTGGAGTGGGTTGTGGTGTTACGCTGTGGGTGTGTTGCGGTCAGTGGTGTAGCGCTGTGGGAGTGGTGTTGGCAGCGGTCAGTGCTGTGGGAGTGGTGTGGGCATTGGTTTAATGCGGCGGGAGTCGTGTGGGCAGAGGTATAGCGCTGTGGGAGTGATGTGGGCTGTGGTCTAGCGCTGTGGGAGTGGTGTGGGCAGTGGTGTAGTGCTGTGGGAGTGGTGTGGTTAGTGGTGTAGCGCTGTGGGAGTGATGTGGGCTGTGGTCTAGCGCTGTGGGAGTGGTGTGGGCAGTGGTGTAGCGCAGTGGGAGTGGTGTGGGCAGTGGTGTAGTGCTGTGGGACTGGTGTGGGCAGTGGTGTAGCGCTGTGGGAGTGGTGTGGGCAGTGGTGTAGTGCTGTGGGAGCTGTTTGGGCAATGCTGTATTGCTGTGTGAGTTGTGTGGGCAGTGGTGTAGTGCTGCGGGAGTGGTGTGGGCAGTAGTGTAGAGCTGTGGGAGTGGTGTTGCCAGGGTGTTGAGCTGTGGGAGTGGTGTGGGTAGTGGAGTAGCTCTGTGGGATGGTGTGGGCAGTGGTGTGGAGCTGTGTTAGTTTTGTCGGCAGTGGTGTTGGGCTGTGGGAGTGGTGTGGGCAGTGGTGTAGCGCTGTGGGAGTGGTGAGGGCAGTGGTGTAGCGCTGTAGGACTGGAGTGGGCAGTGGTGTAGTGCTGTGGGTGTGGTGTGGGTTGTGGTGTAGCGCTGTGGGAGTGGTGTGGGCATTCGTCTAGCGCTGTGGGAGTGTTGTGTGTAGTGGTGTAGTGCTGTTGGAGTGGTGTGGGCAGTGGTGTAGCGCTTGTGGGACAGGTGTGGGCAGTGGTGTAGCGCTGTGGGAGTGGTGTGAGCAGTGGTGTAGCGCTGTGGGATTGGTGTGTGCAGTGGTGTAGCGCTGTGGGAGTGGTGTGGGCAGGAGTGTAGCACTGTGGGAGTTGTGTGGGCAGTGGTGAAGCGCTGTTGGAGTGATGTGGGCAGTGGTGTCTTGCTGTGTGAGTTGGGTGGGCAGAGGTGTAGTGCTATGGGAGAGGTGTGGGCAGTGGTGTAGCGCTGTGGGAGTGGTGTGGGCAGTGGTGTAGTGCTGTGAGAGTGTTGTGGGCATTAGTGTATCGCTGTGGGATTGGTGTGGGCAGTGGTGTAGTGCGGTGGGAGTGGGGTGGGCAGTGATGTAGCGCTGTGGGTGTGGTGTAGGCAGTGGTGTAGAGCTGTGGGAGAGGAGTAAGTAGTGGTGTAGCGCTGTGGGAGAGGTGTAGGCAGTGATGTAGCGCTGTGGGTGTGGTGTGGGCAGTGGTGTAGTGCTGTGGGTGTGGTGTGGGCAGTGGTGTAGAGCTGTGGGAGTGGTTTGGGAAGTGGTGTAGTGCTGTGGGAATGGTTTGGGAAGTGGTGTATTGCTGTGGGTGTGGTTTGGGCAGTGGTGTAGTGCTGTGGGAGTGATGTGGGCAGTGGTGTAGTGCTGTGGGAGTGAGGTGGGCAGTGGTGTAGAGCTGTGGGAGTGGTGTGGGCAGTGGTGTATTGCTGTGGGAGTGGTGTAGGCAGTGGTTTAGCGCTGCGTGAGTTGTGTGGGCAGTGGTGTAGTGCTATGGGACTGGTGTGGGCAGTGGTGTAGCGCTGTGGGCGTGATGTGTGCTGTGGTCTAGCGCTGTGGGAGAGGTGTGGGCAGTGGTGTAGTGCTGTGGGAGTGGTGTGGGTAGTGGTGTAGCGCTGTGGGAGTTGTTTGGGTAGTGGTGTAGCGCTGTGGGAGTGGTGTGGGCAGTAGTGTAGTGCTGTGGGAGTGGTGTGGGCAGTGGTGTAGTGCTGTATGAGTGGTGTGGGCAGTGGTGTAGCGCTGTGGGAGTGGTATGGGCAGTAGTGTAGTGCTGTGGGAGTGGTGTGGGCAGTAGTGTAGTGCTGTATGAGTGGTGTGGGCAGTGGTGTAGCGCTGTGGGAGTGGTGTGGGTTGTGGTGTAGCGCTGTGGGATTGGTGTGGGTTGTGGTGTAGCGCTGTGGGAGTGGTGTGGGCAGTAGTGTAGTGCTGTGGGAGTGGTGTGGGCAGTGGTGTAGTGCTGTGGGAGTGGTTTGTGCAGTGGTCTAGCACTGTGGGAGTGGTGTGGGCAGTGGTGTAGCGCTGTGGGAGTGCTTTGGGAAATGGTGTAGTGCTGTGGGAGTGGTTTGGGAAGTGGTGTAGCGCTGTTGGTGTGTTGCGGGCATTAGTGTAGTGCTGTGGGAGTGGTGTGGGTTGTGGTGTAACGCTGTGGGAGTGGTGTGGGCAGTGGTGTAGCAATGCGGGTGTGGTGTTGGCAGTGGTGTAGCGCTGTGGGAGTGGTGTGGGATGTGGTGTAGGGCTGTGGGAATGGTGTGGGCAGTGGTGTAGCGCTGTGGGAGTGGTGTGTGTTGTGGTGTAACGCTGTGGGAATGGTGTGGGCAGTGGTGTGGTGCTGTGGGATTGGTGTGGGTTGTGGTGTAGTGCTGTGGGGGTGGTGAGGGCAGTGGTGTTGTGCTGTGGGTGTGGTGTGGGCAGTGGTTTAGCGCTGTGGGAGTGGTGTGGGCAGTGGTGTTGTGCTGTGGGTGTGGTGTGGGCAGTGGTTTAGCGCTGTGGGAGTGGTGTGGGCAGTGGTGTATGGCTGTGGGTGTGGTGTGGGCAGTGGTTTAGCGCTGTGGGAGTGGTGTGGGCAGTGGTATAGGGCTGTGGGAGTGGTCTGGGCAGTGGTGTAGCGCTGTGAGGGTGGTGTTGGCAGTTGTGTAACGCTGTGGGAGTGGTGTGGGAGGTGAGGTGGCGCTGTGGGAGTTCTGTGGGCAGTGGTGTTGTGCTGTGGGATTGGTGTGGGCAGTGGTGTAGCGCTGTGGGAGTGGTGTGGGCAGTTGTGTAACGCTGTGGGAGTGGTGTGGGCAGTGGTGTAGCCCTGTGGGAGTGGTGTGGGCAGTTGTGTAACGCTGTGGGAGTGTTGTGGGCAGAGGTTTAGCGCTGTGGGAGTGGTGTGGGCAGTGATGTAGGGCTGTGGGAGCGGTGTGGGCAGTGGTGTAGGGCTGTGGGAGTGGTGTGGGCAGTGGTGTAGCGCTGTGGGAGTCCTGTGGGCAGTGGTGTAGCGCTGTGGTAGTGGTGTGGGCAGTGGTGTAGTGCTGTGGGAGTGATGTGGGCTGTTGTCTAGCGCTGTGGGAGTGTTGTGGGCAGTGGTGTAATGCTGTCGGATTGGAATGGGCAGTGGTGTAGGGCTGTGGGAGCGGTGTGGGCAGTGGTGTAGTGCTGTGGGAGTGGTGTGGGCAGTGGTGTAGCGCTGTGGGAGTGGTGTGGGCAGTGGTGTAGCGCTGTAGGACTGGAATGGGCAGTGGTGTAGGGCTGTGGGAGTGGTGTGGGCAGTGGTGCAGTGCTGTGTGAATGGTGTGGGCAGTGGTGTAACGCTGTGGGAGTGGTGTGGGCATCAGTATTGTGCTGTGCGAGTGGTGTGGGCTTTCGTGCAGCGCTGTGTGTGTGATGTGGGCAGGAGTGTAGTGCTGTGGGAGTTGTGTGGGTAGTGGTGTAGCGCTGTGGGATTGGTGTGGGCAGTGGTGTAGTGCTGTGGGAGTGGTGTGGACAGTGTTGTAGCGCTGTGGGAGTGGTGTGGGCATTTGTCTAGCGCTGTGGGAGTGTTGTGTGTAGTGGTGTAGTGCTGTGGGACCGGTGTGGGCAGTGGTCTAGCGCTGTGGGAGTGGTGTGGACAGTGTTGTAGTGCTGTGGGAGTGGTGTGAGCAGTGGTGTAGCGCTGTGGGAGTGGTGTGAGCAGTGGTGTAGCGCAGTGGGAGTGTTGTGGGCAGTGGTGTAGCGCTGTGGGAGTGGTGTGAGCAGTGGTGTAGCGCTGTGGGAGTGGTGTGGGCAGTGGTGTAGTGCTGTGGGAGTGGTGTGGGCAGTGGTGTAACGCTGTGGGGTTTGTGTGGGCAGTGGTGTAGTGCTGCGGGAGTGGTGTGGGCAGTAGTGTTGAGCTGTGGGAGTGGTGCTGCCAGGGTGTTGTGCTGTGGGAGTGGTGTGGGCAGTGGTGTAGTGCTGTGGGAGTGGTGTGGGCAGTGGTGTAGCGCTGTGGGACTGGTGTGGGCAGTGGTCTAGCGCTGTGGGAGTGGTGTGGTCAGTGTTGTAGCGCTGTGGGAGTGGTGTGAGCAGTGGTGTAGCGCTGTGGGAGTGATGTGGGCAGTGGTGTAGAGCTGTGGGAGTGGTGTAGGCAGTGGTTTAGCGCTGTGTGAGTTGTGTGGGCAGTGGTGTAGTGCTATGGGACTGGTGTGGGCAGTGGTGTAGCGCTGTGGGACTAGTGAGGGCAGTGGTGTAGTGGTGTGGGTGTGGTCTGGGCTTTGGTTAAATGCGGCGGGAGTGGTGTGGGCAGTCGTGTAGCGCTGTGGGAGTGGTGTGGGCAGTGGTGTAGCGCTGTGGGAGTGCTTTGGGCATCAGTGTAGAGCTGTGGGATTGGTGTGTGCAGTGGTGTAGCGCTGTTGGACTGGTGTGGGCAGTGGTTTTGCGCTGTGGGAGTGGTGTGTGTTGTGGTGTTGCGCTGTGGGAGTGCTGTGGGTTGTGGTGTAGCGCTGTGGGAGTGGTGTGGGCAGCAGTGTAGTGCTGTGGGAGTGGTGTGGGCAGTGGTGTAGTGCTGTATGAGTGGTGTGGGCAGTGGTGTAGCGCTGTGGGAGTGGTGTGGGCAGTAGTGTAGTGCTGTGGGAGTGGTGTGGGCAGTAGTGTAGTGCTGTATGAGTGGTGTGGGCAGTGGTGTAGCGCTGTGGGAGTGGTGTGGGTTGTGGTGTAGCGCTGTGGGATTGGTGTGGGTTGTGGTGTAGCGCTGTGGGAGTGGTGTGGGCAGTAGTGTAGTGCTGTGGGAGTGGTGTGGGCAGTGGTGTAGTGCTGTGGGAGTGGTTTGTGCAGTGGTCTAGCACTGTGGGAGTGGTGTGGGCAGTGGTGTAGCGCTGTGGGAGTGGTTTAGAAATGGTGTAGTGCTGTGGCAGTGGTTTGGGAAGTGGTGTAGCGCTGTTGGTGTGTTGCGGGCATTAGTGTAGTGCTGTGGGTTTGGTGTGGGTTGTGGTGTAGCGCTGTGGGAGTGGTGTAGGCAGTGGTGTAGCGCTGAGGGAGTGATGTGGGTTGTGGTGTAGTGCTGTGGGAGTGGTGTGGGCAGTGGTGTAGTGCTGTGGGAGTGGTGTGTGCAGTGGGGTAGCGCTGTGGGAGTGGTGTGGGCAGTGGTGTAGCGATGTGGGAGTGGTGTGGGCAGTGGTGTAGCGCTGTGGGAGTGGTGTGGGCAGTGGTGTAGCGATGCGGGTGTGGTGTTGGCAGTGGTGTAGCGCTGTGGGAGTGGTGTGGGATGTGGTGTAGGGCTGTCGGAATGGTGTGGGCAGTGGTGTAGCGCTGTGGGAGTGGTGTGTGTTGTGGTGTAACGCTGTGGGAATGGTGTGGGCAGTGGTGTGGTGCTGTGGGATTGGTGTGGGTTGTGGTGTAGTGCTGTGGGGGTGGTGTGGGCAGTGGTGTTGTGCTGTGGGTGTGGTGTGGGCAGTGGTTTAGCGCTGTGGGAGTGGTGTGGGCAGTGGTGTTGTGCTGTGGGTGTGGTGTGGGCAGTGGTTTAGCGCTGTGGGAGTGGTGTGGGCAGTGGTGTAGGGCTGTGGGTGTGGTGTGGGCAGTGGTTTATCGCTGTGGGAGTGGTGTGGGCAGTGGTGTAGGGCTGTGGGAGTGGTCTGGGCAGTGGTGTAGCGCTGTGAGGGTGGTGTGGGCAGTTGTGTAACGCTGTGGGAGTGGTGTGGGAGGTGAGGTGGCGCTGTGGGAGTTCTGTGGGCAGTGGTGTTGTGCTGTGGGATTGGTGTGGGCAGTGGTGTAGCGCTGTGGGAGTGGTGTGGGCAGTTGTGTAACGCTGTGGGAGTGGTGTGGGCAGTGGTGTAGCCCTGTGGGAGTGGTGTGGGCAGTTGTGTAACGCTGTGGGAGTGTTGTGGGCAGAGGTTTAGCGCTGTGGGAGTGGTGTGGGCAGTGATGTAGGGCTGTGGGAGCGGTGTGGGCAGTGGTGTAGGGCTGTGGGAGTGGTGTGGGCAGTGGTGTAGCGCTGTGGGAGTCCTGTGGGCAGTGGTGTAGCGCTGTGGTAGTGGTGTGGGCAGTGGTGTAGTGCTGTGGGAGTGATGTGGGCTGTTGTCTAGCGCTGTGGGAGTGTTGTGGGCAGTGGTGTAATGCTGTCGGATTGGAATGGGCAGTGGTGTAGGGCTGTGGGAGCGGTGTGGGCAGTGGTGTAGTGCTGTGGGAGTGGTGTGGGCAGTGGTGTGGCGCTGTGGGAGTGGTGTGGGCAGTGGTGTAGCGCTGTAGGACTGGAATGGGCAGTGGTGTAGGGCTGTGGGAGTGGTGTGGGCAGTGGTGCAGTGCTGTGTGAATGGTGTGGGCAGTGGTGTAACGCTGTGGGAGTGGTGTGGGCATCAGTATTGTGCTGTGCGAGTGGTGTGGGCTTTCGTGCAGCGCTGTGTGTGTGATGTGGGCAGGAGTGTAGTGCTGTGGGAGTTGTGTGTGTAGTGGTGTAGCGCTGTGGGATTGGTGTGGGCAGTGGTGTAGTGCTGTGGGAGTGGTGTGGGCAGTGGTGTAGTGCTGTGGGAGTGGTGTGGACAGTGTTGTAGCGCTGTGGGAGTGGTGTGGGCATTTGTCTAGCGCTGTGGGAGTGTTGTGTGTAGTGGTGTAGTGCTGTGGGACCGGTGTGGGCAGTGGTCTAGCGCTGTGGGAGTGGTGTGGACAGTGTTGTAGTGCTGTGGGAGTGGTGTGAGCAGTGGTGTAGCGCTGTGGGAGTGGTGTGAGCAGTGGTGTAGCGCAGTGGGAGTGTTGTGGGCAGTGGTGTAGCGCTGTGGGAGTGGTGTGAGCAGTGGTGTAGCGCTGTGGGAGTGGTGTGGGCAGTAGTGTAGTGCTGTGGGAGTGGTGTGGGCAGTGGTGTAACGCTGTGGGGTTTGTGTGGGCAGTGGTGTAGTGCTGCGGGAGTGGTGTGGGCAGTAGTGTTGAGCTGTGGGAGTGGTGCTGCCAGGGTGTTGTGCTGTGGGAGTGGTGTGGGCAGTGGTGTAGCGCTGTGGGAGTGGTGTGGGCAGTGGTGTAGTGCTGTGGGAGTGGTGTGGGCAGTGGTGTAGCGCTGTGGGACTGGTGTGGGCAGTGGTCTAGCGCTGTGGGAGTGGTGTGGTCAGTGTTGTAGCGCTGTGGGAGTGGTGTGAGCAGTGGTGTAGCGCTGTGGGAGTGGTGTGGGCAGTGGTGTAGCGCTGTGGGAGTGGTGTGGACAGTGGTGTAGTGCTTTGGGAGTGGTGTGGGCAGTGGTGTAACGCTGTGGGACTTGTTTGGGCAATGCTGTATTGCTGTGTGAGTTGTGTGGGCAGTGGTGTAGAGCTGCGGGAGTGGTGTGGGCAGTAGTGTAGAGCTGTGGGAGTGGTGTTGCCAGGGTGTTGTGCTGTGGGAGTGGTGTGGGCAGTGGTGTAGCGCTGTGGGAGTGGTGTGGGCAGTGGTGTAGAGTTGTGTGAGTTTTGTGGGCAGTGGTGTAGGGCTGTGGGAGTGGTGTGCGCAGTGGTGTAACGCTGTGGGAGTGGTGTGGACATCAGTGTTGTGCTGTGCGAGTGGTGTGGGCAGTGGTGCCGCGCTGTGGGTGTGGTGTGGGCAGTGGTGTAGCGCTGTGGGAGTGGTGTGGTTAGTGGTGTACCGCTGTGGGATTGGTGTGGGCATTAGTGTAGTTCTGCGTGAGTGGTGTGGGCAGTAGTGTAGCGCTGTGGGAGTGGTGTGGGCATTCGTCTAGCGCTGTGGGAGTGTTGTGTGTAGAGGTGTATTGCTGTGGGTATGGTGTGGGCAGTGGTGTAGCGCTGTGGGAGTGGTGTGAGCAGTGGTGTAGCGCTGTGGGAGTGGTGTGGGCAGTGGTGTAGCGCTGTGCGAGTGGTGTGAGCAGTGGTATAGCGCTGTGGGAGTGGTATGGGCAGTGGTGTAGTGCTGTGGGAGTGGTGTGGGCAGTGGTGTAACGCTGTGGGGGTTGTGTGGGCAGTGGTGTAGTGCTGCAGGAGTGGTGTGGGCAGTAGTGTAGAGCTGTGGGAGTGGTGTTGCCAGGGTGTTGTGCTGTGGGAGTGTTGAGGGGAGTGGTATAGCGCTGTGGGAGTGGTGTGGGCAGTTGTATAGCGCTGTGGGAGTGGTGTGGTCAGTGGTGTAGCGCTCTGGGACTGGTGTGGGCATCAGTGTTGTGCTGTGGGAGTGGTGTGGTCAGTGGTGTAGCGCTCTGGGAATGGTGTGGGCATCAGTGTTGTGCTGTGGGAGTGGTGTGGGCAATGGTGTTGTGCTGTGGGAGTTGTGTGGGCATCAGTGTAGCGCTGTGGGAGTGATGTGGGCAGTGGTCTAGCGCTGCGGGATTTGTGTGGGCAGTGGTGTAGCGCTTCCGGTGTGGTGTGGGCAGTGGTGTAGCGCTGTGGGTGTGGTGTGGGCAGAGGTGTAGTGCTGTTGGTGTGGTGTGGGCAGTGGTGTAACGCTGTGGGAGTGGTTTGGGCAGTGGTGTAGCGCTGTGGGAGTGGTTTGGGCAGTGGTGGTGCTGTGAGATTGGTGTGGGCAGTGGAGTAGCGCTGTGGGAGTGGTGTGGGCAGTGGTGTAGTGCTGTGGGAGTGGTGTGGGATGTGGTGTAGCGCAGTGGGTGTGTCGTGGGCATTAGTGTAGTGCTTTGGGTGTGGTGTGGGCTGTGGTGTAGTGCTGTGGGAGTGGTGTGGGATGTGTTGTAGTGCTGTGGGAGTGGTGTGCGATGTGGTGTAGCGCTGTGGGAGTGGTGTGGGCAGTGGTGTAGCGCTGTGGGAGAATGTGTGGGCAGTGGTGTAGTGCTATGGGAGTGGTGTGAGCATTGGTGTAGCGCTGTAGGAGTGGTGTGGGAAATGGTGTATTGCTGTTGGAGTGGTGTGGGCAGTGGTGTAGCGCTGTGGCAATGGTGTGGGCAGTGTTGTAGTGTTATGGGACTGGTGTGGGCAGTGGTGTAGCGCTGGGGACTAGTGAGGGCTGTTGTGTAGTACTATGGGACTGGTGTTGGCAGCGGTCAGTGCTGTGGGAGTGGTGTGGGCAGTGCTGTAGCGCTGTGGGACTGATGTGGGTTGTGGTGTAGAGCTGCGGGAGTGGTGTGGGCAGTGGTGTAGCGCTGCGGGAGTGGTGTACGCAGTTGTGTAGCGCTGTGGGAGTGGTGTGGGGTGTGGTGTAGTGCTGTGGGAGTGGTGTGGGCAGTGGTGTAGCGCTGTGGGAGTCGTGTGGGCAGTGGTCTAGCGCTGTGGGAGTGGTGTTGACAGTGGTGTAGTGCTGTGGGAGTGGCTTGGGCGGTGGTGCAGTGCTGTGGGAGTGGTGTGGGCAGTGGTGTTGTGCTGTGGGAGTGGTGTGGCCAGGGGTGTAGTGCTGTGGGAGTGGTGTGGGCAGTGGTGTTGTGCTGTGGGAGTGGTGTGGCCAGGGGTGTAGTGCTGTGGGAGTGGTGTGGGCAGTGGTCTGGCGCTGTGGGAGTGGTGTGGGCAATGGTGTATTGCTGTGTGAGTTGTGTGGGCAGTGGTGTAGCGCTGTGGGAGTGGTGTGGGCAGTGGTGTCGCGCTGTGTGAGTGGTGTGGGCAGTGGTGTCGCGCTGAGGTAGTGGTGTGGGTTGTGGTGTAGCGCTGTGGGAGTGGTGTGGGTTGTGGTGTGGTGCTGTGGGAGTGGTGTAAGAAGTGGTGTAGTGCTGTGGGGGTGGTGTGGGCAGTGGTGTAGTGCTGTGGGAGTGGGGTGGGCATTGGTGTCGTGCTTTGGGAGTTTTGTGGTCAGTGGTGTAGCACTGTGGGAGTGGTGTGGGCAATTCTGTATTGCTGTGTGAGTTGTGTGGGTTGTGGTGTAGCGCTGCAGGAGTGGTGTGGGCAGTGGTGTAGCGCTGTGTGAATGTTGTGGGCAGTGGTGTAGGGCTGTGGGAGTGATGTGGGCAGTGGTGTAGCGCTGTGGGACTGGTGTGGGCAATGGTGTAGCGCTGTGTGAGTTGTGTGGGCAGTGGTGTAGCGCTGTGGGAATGGTGTGGGCAGTGGTGTAGCGCTGTGGGAGTGGTTTGGGCAGTGGTGTAGCGCTGTGGGAGTGGTTTGGGCAGTGGTGGTGCACTGAGATTGGTGTGGGCAATGGTGTAGCGCTGTGTGAGTTGTGTGGGCAGTGGTGTAGCGCTGTGGGAATGGTGTGGGCAGTGGTGTAGAGCTGTGGGAGTGGTGTGGGATGTGGTGTAGCGCAGTGGGTGTATCGTGGGCATTAGTGTAGTGCTTTGGGTGTGGTGTGGGCTGTGGGAGTGGTGTGGGCAGTGGTGTAGCGCTGTAGGAGTGGTGTGGGCAATGGTGTATTGCTGTTGGAGTGGTGTGGGCAGTGGTGCAGGGCAGTGGGAGTGTTGTGTGCAGAGGTTTAGCGCTGTGGGAGTTGTGTAGGCAGGGGTGTAGCGCTGTCCGTTAGGTTTGGGTAGTGGTGTAGCGCTGTGGGAGTGGTCTGGGCAGTGGTGTAGCGCTGTGGGAATGGTGTGGGCAGTGGTGTAGCGCTGTGGGAGTGCTGTGGGTTGTGGTGTATTGCTGTGGGAATGGCATGGGCATTGGTGTTGTGCTGTGGGAGTGGTGTGGGCATTGGTGTAATGCTGTGGGAGTGGTGTGGGCAGTGGAGTAGCACTGTGGGAGTGGTGTGGGTTGTGGTGTAGTGCTATGGGAGTGGTGTGGGCAGTGGTGTAGCGCTGTGGCAATGGTGTGGGCAGTGTTGTAGTGCTATGGGACTGGTGTGGGCAGTGGTGTAGCGCTATGTGAGTTGTGTGGGCAGTGGTGGTGTACTGAGATTGGTGTGGGCAGTGGTGTAGCGCTGTGGGAGTGGTGTGGGCAGTGGTGTAGTGCTGTGGGAGTGGTGTGGGCAGTGGTGTAGCGCTGTGGGAGTGGTGTGGGCAGTGGTGTAGCGCTGTGGGAGTGATGTGGGCAGTGGTGTAGAGCTGTGGGAGTGGTGTAGGCAGTGGTTTAGCGCTGTGTGAGTTGTGTGGGCAGTGGTGTAGTGCTATGGGACTGGTGTGGGCAGTGGTGTAGCGCTGTGGGACTAGTGAGGGCAGTGGTGTAGTGGTGTGGATGTGGTCTGGGCATTGGTTAAATGCGGCGGGAGTGGTGTGGGCAGTCGTGTAGCGCTGTGGGAGTGGTGTGGGCAGTGGTGTAGCGCTGTGGGAGTGCTTTGGGCATCAGTGTAGTGCTGTGGGATTGGTGTGTGCAGTGGTGTAGCGCTGTTGGACTGGTGTGGGCAGTGGTTTTGCGCTGTGGGAGTGGTGTGGGTTGTGGTGTAGCGCTGTGGGAAGGTGTGGGTAGTGGTTTAGTGCTGTGGGAGTGGTGTGGGCACTGGAGTAGCGCTGTGGGTGTATTGTGGGCATTAGTGTAGTGCTGTGGGAGTGGTGTGGGTTGTGGTGTGGCACTGTGGGAGTGGTGTGGGTTGTGGTGTTGCGCTGTGGGAGTGCTGTGGGTTGTGGTGTAGCGCTGTGGGAGTCGTGTGGGCAGTAGTGTAGTGCTGTGGGAGCGGTGTGGGCAGTGGTGTAGTGCTGTATGAGTGGTGTGGGCAGTGGTGTAGCGCTGTGGGAGTGGTGTGGGCAGTAGTGTAGTGCTGTGGGAGTGGTGTGGGCAGTAGTGTAGTGCTGTATGAGTGGTGTGGGCAGTGGTGTAGCGCTGTGGGAGTGGTGTGGGTTGTGGTGTAGCGCTGTGGGATTGGTGTGGGTTGTGGTGTAGCGCTGTGGGAGTGGTGTGGGCAGTAGTGTAGTGCTGTGGGAGTGGTGTGGGCAGTGGTGTAGTGCTGTGAGAGTGGTTTGTGCAGTGGTCTAGCACTGTGGGAGTGGTGTGGGCAGTGGTGTAGCGCTGTGGGAGTGGTTTGGGAAATGGTGTAGTGCTGTGGCAGTGGTTTGGGAAGTGGTGTAGCGCTGTTGGTGTGTTGCGGGCATTAGTGTAGTGCTGTGGGAGTGGTGTGGGTTGTGGTGTAGCGCTGTGGGAGTGGTGTAGGCAGTGGTGTAGCGCTGAGGGAGTGATGTGGGTTGTGGTGTAGTGCTGTGGGAGTGGTGTGGGCAGTGGTGTAGTGCTGTGGGAGTGGTGTGTGCAGTGGGGTAGCGCTGTGGGAGTGGTGTGGGCTGTGGTGTAGCGCTGTGGGAGTGGTGTGGGCAGTGGTGTAGCGCTGTGGGAGTGGTGTGGGCAGTGGTGTAGCGATGCGGGTGTGGTGTTGGCAGTGGTGTAGCGCTGTGGGAGTGGTGTGGGATGTGGTGTAGGGCTGTGGGAATGGTGTGGGCAGTGGTGTAGCGCTGTGGGAGTGGTGTGTGTTGTGGTGTAACGCTGTGGGAATGGTGTGGGCAGTGGTGTGGTGCTGTGGGATTGGTGTGGGTTGTGGTGTAGTGCTGTGGGGGTGGTGTGGGCAGTGGTGTTGTGCTGTGGGTGTGGTGTGGGCAGTGGTTTAGCGCTGTGGGAGTGGTGTGGGCAGTGGTGTTGTGCTGTGGGTGTGGTGTGGGCAGTGGTTTAGCGCTGTGGGAGTGGTGTGGGCAGTGGTGTAGGGCTGTGGGTATGGTGTGGGCAGTGGTTTATCGCTGTGGGAGTGGTGTGGGCAGTGGTGTAGGGCTGTGGGAGTGGTCTGGGCAGTGGTGTAGCGCTGTGAGGGTGGTGTGGGCAGTTGTGTAACGCTGTGGGAGTGGTGTGGGAGGTGAGGTGGCGCTGTGGGAGTTCTGTGGGCAGTGGTGTTGTGCTGTGGGATTGGTGTGGGCAGTGGTGTAGCGCTGTGGGAGTGGTGTGGGCAGTTGTGTAACGCTGTGGGAGTGGTGTGGGCAGTGGTGTAGCCCTGTGGGAATGGTGTGGGCAGTTGTGTAACGCTGTGGGAGTGTTGTGGGCAGAGGTTTAGCGCTGTGGGAGTGGTGTGGGCAGTGATGTAGGGCTTTGGGAGCGGTGTGGGCAGTGGTGTAGGGCTGTGGGAGTGGTGTGGGCAGTGGTGTAGCGCTGTGGGAGTCCTGTGGGCAGTGGTGTAGCGCTGTGGTAATGGTGTGGGCAATGGTGTAGTGCTGTGGGAGTGATGTGGGCTGTTGTCTAGCGCTGTGGGAGTGTTGTGGGCAGTGGTGTAATGCTGTCGGATTGGAATGGGCAGTGGTGTAGGGCTGTGGGAGCGGTGTGGGCAGTGGTGTAGTGCTGTGGGAGTGGTGTGGGCAGTGGTGTAGCGCTGTGGGAGTGGTGTGGGCAGTGGTGTAGCGCTGTAGGACTGGAATGGGCAGTGGTGTAGGGCTGTGGGAGTGGTGTGGGCAGTGGTGCAGTGCTGTGTGAATGGTGTGGGCAGTGGTGTAACGCTGTGGGAGTGGTGTGGGCATCAGTATTGTGCTGTGCGAGTGGTGTGGGCTTTCGTGCAGCGCTGTGTGTGTGATGTGGGCAGGAGTGTAGTGCTGTGGGAGTTGTGTGGGTAGTGGTGTAGCGCTGTGGGATTGGTGTGGGCAGTGGTGTAGTGCTGTGGGAGTGGTGTGGGCAGTGGTGTAGTGCTGTGGGAGTGGTGTGGACAGTGTTGTAGCGCTGTGGGAGTGGTGTGGGCATTTGTCTAGCGCTGTGGGAGTGTTGTGTGTAGTGGTGTAGTGCTGTGGGACCGGTGTGGGCAGTGGTCTAGCGCTGTGGGAGTGGTGTGGACAGTGTTGTAGTGCTGTGGGAGTGGTGTGAGCAGTGGTGTAGCGCTGTGGGAGTGGTGTGAGCAGTGGTGTAGCGCAGTGGGAGTGTTGTGGGCAGTGGTGTAGCGCTGTGGGAGTGGTGTGAGCAGTGGTGTAGCGCTGTGGGAGTGGTGTGGGCAGTGGTGTAGTGCTGTGGGAGTGGTGTGGGCAGTGGTGTAACGCTGTGGGGTTTGTGTGGGCAGTGGTGTAGTGCTGCGGGAGTGGTGTGGGCAGTAGTGTTGAGCTGTGGGAGTGGTGCTGCCAGGGTGTTGTGCTGTGGGAGTGGTGTGGGCAGTGGTGTAGCGCTGTGGGAGTGGTGTGGGCAGTGGTGTAGTGCTGTGGGAGTGGTGTGGGCAGTGGTGTAGCGCTGTGGGACTGGTGTGGGCAGTGGTCTAGCGCTGTGGGAGTGGTGTGGTCAGTGTTGTAGCGCTGTGGGAGTGGTGTGAGCAGTGGTGTAGCGCTGTGGGAGTGGTGTGGGCAGTGGTGTAGCGCTGTGGGAGTGGTGTGGACAGTGGTGTAGTGCTTTGGGAGTGGTGTGGGCAGTGGTGTAACGCTGTGGGACTTGTTTGGGCAATGCTGTATTGCTGTGTGAGTTGTGTGGGCAGTGGTGTAGAGCTGCGGGAGTGGTGTGGGCAGTAGTGTAGAGCTGTGGGAGTGGTGTTGCCAGGGTGTTGTGCTGTGGGAGTGGTGTGGGCAGTGGTGTAGCGCTGTGGGAGTGGTGTGGGCAGTGGTGTAGAGTTGTGTGAGTTTTGTGGGCAGTGGTGTAGGGCTGTGGGAGTGGTGTGCGCAGTGGTGTAACGCTGTGGGAGTGGTGTGGACATCAGTGATGTGCTGTGCGAGTGGTGTGGGCAGTGGTGCCGCGCTGTGGGTGTGGTGTGGGCAGTGGTGTAGCGCTGTGGGAGTGGTGTGGTTAGTGGTGTACCGCTGTGGGATTGGTGTGGGCATTAGTGTAGTTCTGCGTGTGTGGTGTGGGCAGTAGTGTAGCGCTGTGGGAGTGGTGTGGGCATTCGTCTAGCGCTGTGGGAGTGTTGTGTGTAGAGGTGTATTGCTGTGGGTATGGTGTGGGCAGTGGTGTAGCGCTGTGGGAGTGGTGTGAGCAGTGGTGTAGCGCTGTGGGAGTGGTGTGGGCAGTGGTGTAGCGCTGTGCGAGTGGTGTGAGCAGTGGTATAGCGCTGTGGGAGTGGTATGGGCAGTGGTGTAGTGCTGTGGGAGTGGTGTGGGCAGTGGTGTAACGCTGTGGGTGTTGTGTGGGCAGTGGTGTAGTGCTGCAGGAGTGGTGTGGGCAGTAGTGTAGAGCTGTGGGAGTGGTGTTGCCAGGGTGTTGTGCTGTGGGAGTGTTGTGGGGAGTGGTATAGCGCTGTGGGAGTGGTGTGGGCAGTGGTGTAGCGCTGTGGGAGTGGTGTGGTCAGTGGTGTAGCGCTCTGGGACTGGTGTGGGCATCAGTGTTGTGCTGTGGGAGTGGTGTGGTCAGTGGTGTAGCGCTCTGGGAATGGTGTGGGCATCAGTGTTGTGCTGTGGGAGTGGTGTGGGCAATGGTGTTGTGCTGTGGGAGTTGTGTGGGCATCAGTGTAGCGCTGTGGGAGTGATGTGGGCAGTGGTCTAGCGCTGCGGGATTTGTGTGGGCAGTGGTGTAGCGCTTCCGGTGTGGTGTGGGAAGTGGTGTAGCGCTGTGGGTGTGGTGTGGGCAGAGGTGTAGTGCTGTTGGTGTGGTGTGGGCAGTGGTGTAACGCTGTGGGAGTGGTTTGGGCAGTGGTGTAGCGCTGTGGGAGTGGTTTGGGCAGTGGTGGTGCTGTGAGATTGGTGTGGGCAGTGGAGTAGCGCTGTGGGAGTGGTGTGGGCAGTGGTGTAGTGCTGTGGGAGTGGTGTGGGATGTGGTGTAGCGCAGTGGGTGTGTCGTGGGCATTAGTGTAGTGCTTTGGGTGTGGTGTGGGCTGTGGTGTAGTGCTGTGGGAGTGGTGTGGGATGTGTTGTAGTGCTGTGGGAGTGGTGTGCGATGTGGTGTAGCGCTGTGGGAGTGGTGTGGGCAGTGGTGTAGCGCTGTGGGAGAATGTGTGGGCAGTGGTGTAGTGCTATGGGAGTGGTGTGAGCATTGGTGTAGCGCTGTAGGAGTGGTGTGGGAAATGGTGTATTGCTGTTGGAGTGGTGTGGGCAGTGGTGTAGCGCTGTGGCAATGGTGTGGGCAGTGTTGTAGTGTTATGGGACTGGTGTGGGCAGTGGTGTAGCGCTGGGTACTAGTGAGGGCTGTTGTGTAGTACTATGGGACTGGTGTTGGCAGCGGTCAGTGCTGTGGGAGTGGTGTGGGCAGTGGTGTAGCGCTGCGGGAGTGGTGTACGCAGTTGTGTAGCGCTGTGGGAGTGGTGTGGGGTGTGGTGTAGTGCTGTGGGAGTGGTGTGGGCAGTGGTGTAGCGCTGTGGGAGTCGTGTGGGCAGTGGTCTAGCGCTGTGGGAGTGGTGTTGACAGTGGTGTAGTGCTGTGGGAGTGGCTTGGGCGGTGGTGCAGTGCTGTGGGAGTGGTGTGGGCAGTGGTGTATTGCTGTGTGAGTTGTGTGGGCAGTGGTGTTGTGCTGTGGGAGTGGTGTGGCCAGGGGTGTAGTGCTGTGGGAGTGGTGTGGGCAGTGGTCTGGCGCTGTGGGAGTGGTGTGGGCAATGGTGTATTGCTGTGTGAGTTGTGTGGGCAGTGGTGTAGCGCTGTGGGAGTGGTGTGGGCAGTGGTGTCGCGCTGTGGGAGTGGTGTGGGCAGTGGTGTCGCGCTGAGGTAGTGGTGTGGGTTGTGGTGTAGCGCTGTGGGAGTGGTGTGGGTTGTGGTGTAGTGCTGTGGGAGTGGTGTGGGCAGTGGTGTGGTGCTGTGGGAGTGGTGTAAGAAGTGGTGTAGTGCTGTGGGGGTGGTGTGGGCAGTGGTGTAGTGCTGTGGGAGTGGGTTGGGCATTGGTGTCGTGCTTTGGGAGTTTTGTGGTCAGTGGTGTAGCACTGTGGGAGTGGTGTGGGCAATTCTGTATTGCTGTGTGAGTTGTGTGGGTTGTGGTGTAGCGCTGCAGGAGTGGTGTGGGCAGGGGTGTAGCGCTGTGTGAATGTTGTGGGCAGTGGTGTAGGGCTGTGGGAGTGATGTGGGCAGTGGTGTAGCACTTTGGGAATGGTGTGGGCAATGGTGTAGCGCTGTGTGAGTTGTGTGGGCAGTGGTGTAGCGCTGTGGGAATGGTGTGGGCAGTGGTGTAGCGCTGTGGGAGTGGTTTGGGCAGTGGTGTAGCGCTGTGGGAGTGGTTTGGGCAGTGGTGGTGCACTGAGATTGGTGTGGGCAATGGTGTAGCGCTGTGTGAGTTGTGTGGGCAGTGGTGTAGCGCTGTGGGAATGGTGTGGGCAGTGGTGTAGTGCTGTGGGAGTGGTGTGGGCAGTGGTGTAGAGCTGTGGGAGTGGTGTGGGATGTGGTGTAGCGCAGTGGGTGTATCGTGGGCATTAGTGTAGTGCTTTGGGTGTGGTGTGGGCTGTGGGAGTGGTGTGGGCAGTGGTGTAGCGCTGTAGGAGTGGTGTGGGCAATGGTGTATTGCTGTTGGAGTGGTGTGGGCAGTGGTGCAGGGCAGTGGGAGTGTTGTGTGCAGAGGTTTAGCGCTGTGGGAGTTGTGTAGGCAGGGGTGTAGCGCTGTCCGTTAGGTTTGGGTAGTGGTGTAGCGCTGTGGGAGTGGTCTGGGCAGTGGTGTAGCGCTGTGGGAATGGTGTGGGCAGTGGTGTAGCGCTGTGGGAGTGCTGTGGGTTGTGGTGTATTGCTGTGGGAATGGCATGGGCATTGGTGTTGTGCTGTGGGAGTGGTGTGGGCATTGGTGTAATGCTGTGGGAGTGGTGTGGGCAGTGGAGTAGCACTGTGGGAGTGGTGTGGGTTGTGGTGTAGTGCTATGGGAGTGGTGTGGGCAGTGGTGTAGCGCTGTGGCAATGGTGTGGGCAGTGTTGTAGTGCTATGGGACTGGTGTGGGCAGTGGTGTAGCGCTGTGTGAGTTGTGTGGGCAGTGGTGGTGCACTGAGATTGGTGTGGGCAGTGGTGTAGTGCTTTGGGTGTGGTGTGGGATGTGGTGTAGCGCTGTGGGAGTGGTGTGGGCAGTGGTGTAGCGCTTTAGGAGTGGTGTGGGCAATGGTGTAGCGCTGTGGGATTGATTTGGGCAGTGGTGGTGTGCTGTGGGAGTGGTGTAGGCAGTGGTGTAGCGCTGTGAGACTGGTGTGGGCAGTGGTGTAGCGCTATGGGACTGGTGTTGGCAGTGGTCAGTGCTGTGGGTGTGGTGTTGGCATTGGTTTAATGCGGCGGGAGTGGTGTGGGCAGTGGTGTAGTGGTGTGCGCAGTGGTGTAGTGCTGTGGGAGAGGTGTGGGTTGTGGTGTAGCGCTGTGGGAGTGGTGTGGGCAGTTGTGTAGCGCTGTGGGAGTGGTGTGGGCAGTGGTGTAGCGCTCTGGGACTGGTGTGGGCATCAGTAATGTGCTGTGGGTGTGGTGTGGGCAGTGGTGTAGTGCTGTGGGAGTGATGTGGGCAGTGGTCTAGCGCTGCGGGATTTGTGTGAGCAGTGGTGTAGCGCTGTGGGAGTTGTGTGGGTAGTGGTGTAGCGCTTTGGGTGTGGTGTGGGCAGTGGTGTAGTGCTGTGGGTGTGGTGTGGGCAGAGGTGTAGCGCTGTGGGAGTGGTGTAACGCTGTGGGTGTGGTGTGGGCAGTGGTGTACTGCTGTGGGAGTGGTGTGGGATGTGGTGTATTGCTGTGGGAGTGGTGTGCGATGTGATGTAGCGCTGTGGTAGTGGTGTGGGCAGTGGTGTAGCGCTGTCGGAGTGGTGTGGGCAGTGGTGCAGTGCTATGGGAGTGGTGTGGGATGTGGTGTAGTGCTGTGGGAGTGGTGTGCGATGTGGTGTAGCGCTGTGGGAGTGGTGTGGGCAGTGGTGTAGCGCTGTGGGAGTGGTGTGGGCAGTGGTGTAGTGCTATGGGAGTGGTGTGAGCAGTGGTGTAGCGCTGTGAGAGTGGTGTGTGTTGTGGTGTAACGCTGTGGGAATGGCGTGGGCATTGGTGTATCGCTGTGGGAGTGGTGTGGGCAGTGGTGTAATGCTGTGGGAGTGGTGTGGGCAGTGCTGTAGCGCTGTGGGAATGCCAAGGGCTGTGTTGTAGTGGTGTGGGCAGTGGTGTAGCGCTGTGGGAGTGGTGTGCGCAGTGGTGTAGAGCTGTTGGTGTGGTGAGGGCAGTCGTATAGTGCTGTGGGAATGGTTTTGGCAGCGGTGTATCGCTGTGGGAGTGTTGTGTGCAGAGGTTTAGCGCTGTGGGAGTTGTGTAGGCAGTGGTGTAGCGCTGTCCGTTAGGTTTGGGTAGTGGTGTAGCGCTGTGGGAGTGGTCTGGGCAGTGGTGTAACGCTGTGGGAGTGGTGTGGACAGTGGTGTAGCGCTGTGGGAGTGCTGTGGGTTGTGGTGTATGGCTGTGGGAATGGCATGGGCATTGGTGTAGTGCTGTGGGAGTGGTGTGGGCATTGGTGTAATGCTGTGGGAGTGGTGTGGGCAGTGGAGTAGCACTGTGGGAGTGGTGTGGGTTGTGGTGTAGCGCTGTGGGAGTGTTGTGGGTTGTGGTGTAGCGCTGTGGGTGTCGTGTGGGCAGGTGTGTAGTGCTGTGGGAGTGGTGTGGGTAGTGGTGTACTGCCGTGGGAGTGGTGTGGGCAGTGGAGTAGAGCTGCCGGAGTTGTGTGGCCATTGGTGTAGCGCTCTGGGAGTGGTGTGGGCAGTGGTGTAGTGCTGTGGGAGTAGTGTGGGCAGTGGTGTAGCGCTGTGGGAGTAGTGTGGGATGTGGTGTAGTGCTGTGGGAGTGGTGTGGGCAGTGGTGTAGCGCTTTGGGAGTGGTGTGAGCAGTGGTGTAGCGCTTTGCGAGTGGTGTTGGCAGTGGTGTAGTGGTGTGGGCAGTGGTTTAGCGCTGTGGGAGTGGTGTGGGTAGTGGTGTAGTGCTGTGGGCGTGGTGTGGGCAGCGTTGTTGTGTTGTGGGTGTTGTGTGGGCAGTGGTGTAGCGCTGTGGGAGTGGTGTGGCCAGTGGTGTAGCGCTGTGGGAGTGCTTTGGGCTGTGGTGTCGCGCTGTGGGTGTGGTGTGGGTTGTGGTGTCGTGTTGTGGGATTGGTGTGGGTAGTGGTGTAGCGCTGTGGGAGTGCTTTGGGCTGTGGTGTAGTGCTGTGGGAGTGGTGTGGGTTGTGGTGTAGCACTGGGGGAGTAGCGTGGGCAGTGGTGTAGCGCTGTGGGTGTCGTGTGGGCAGTTGTGTTGTGCTGTGGGAGTGTTGTGGGTATGGTGTAGCGCTGTGGGAGTGGTGTGGGCAGCGGTGTAGCGCTGTGTGTGTGGTGTGGGTAGTGGTGTAGCGCTGTGGGAGTGGAGTGGGAAGTGGTGTAGCGCTGTGGGAGTGGAGGGGGCAGTGGTGTAGCGCTGTGGGAGTGGTGTGGGCAGTGGAGTTGAGCTGGCGGAGTTGTGTGGCCATTGGTGTAGCGCTGTGGGAGTGGTTTTGGCTGCGGTGTAGCGCGGTGGGAGTGGTGTGGGCAGTGGTGTAGTGCTGTGGGAGTGGTGTGGGCTATGGTGTAGCGGTTTGGGTGTGGTGTGGGTTGTGGTGTAGCGCTGTGGCAGTGATGTGGGCAGTGGTGTAGTGCTGTGGAGTGCTGTGGGTTGTGGTGTCGTGCTGTGGGAGTGGTGTGGGTTGTGGTGTAGTGCTGTGGGAATGGCTTGGGCATTGGTGTAGCGCTGTGGTATTGATTTGGGCAGTGGTGTAGTGCTGTGGGAGTGGTGTGGGTTGTGGTGTAGCGCTTTAGGAATGTCTTGGGCATTGGTGTGGCGCTGTAGGAGTGGTGTGGGCAGTGGTGTAGCGCCTTGGGAGTGGTGTGGGCAGTTGTGTAGTGCTGTGGGAGTGGTGTGCGTTGTGTGTAGTGCAGTGGGAGTGGTGTGGGCATTGATGTAGCGCTGTGGGTGTGGTGTGAGCAGTGGTGTATCGCGGTGGGAGTGCCAAGGGCTGTGTTGTAGCGCTGTGGGAGTGTTGTGGGCAGTAGTGTAGTGCTGTGGGAGTAGTGTGGGTTGTGGTGTAGTGCTGTGGGAGTGGTGTTGGCAGTGTTGTAGCTCTGTAGGAGTGGTGTGGGCAGTGGTGTAGCGCTGTGGGCGTGATGTGGGCAGACGTGTAGTGCTGTGAGAGTGGTATGGCCATTGGTGTAGCGCAGTGGGAGTGGTGTGGGCAGTGGTGTAGTGCTATGGGATTGGTGTGTGCAGTGGTTTAGTGTTGTGGGAGTGCTGTGGGTTGTAGTGTAGTGCTGTGGGAGTGGTGTTGGCAGTGGTGTAGCGCTGTGGAAGTGGTGTGGGCAGTGGTGTAGCGCTGTGGGAGTGGTGTGGCTATTGGTGTAACGCTGTGGGAGTGGTGTGGCCATTGGTGTAACGCTGTGGGAGTGGTGTGGGCAGTGGTGTAACGCTGTATGAGTGGGTTGGTTTGTGGTGTAGCGCTGTGGGAGTGGTGTGGCCATTGGAGTAACGCTGTGGGAGTGATGTGGGCAGTGGTGTAACGCTCTGGGTGTGTTGTGGGCAGCGGTGTAGTGCTGTGGGCAGTTGTGTAACGCTCTGGGAGTGGTGTGGGCAGCGGTGTAGCGCTGTGGGAGTGGTGTTGGCAGGGGTGTTGTGCTATGGGAGTGGTGTGGGCAGTGGTGTAGTGCTGTGGGAGTGGTTTGGGCAACGGTGTAGCGCTGTGGGAGTGGTGTGGGTTGTGGTGTAGTGCTGTGGGAGTGGTGTGGGCAGTGGTTAAGCGCTGTGGGAGTGGTGTGGATAGTGGTGTATCGCTGTGGGAAAGGTGTGGGCAGGGGTGTAGTGCTGTGGGAGTGGTGTGGTCTGTGGTGTAGCGCTGTGGGAGTGGTGTGGGCAGTGGTGTAGCGCTGTGGGAGTGGTGTGGGCTGACGTGTAGTGCTGTGGGAGTGGTGTGGGCAGGGGTGTAGTGCTGTGGGAGTGGTGTGGTCTGTGGTGTAGCGCTGTGGGAGTGGTGTGGGCAGTGCTGTAGCGCTGTGGGAGTGGTGTGTGCAGGGGTGTAGCGCTGTGGGAGTGGTGTCGGCAGTGGTGTAGCACTGTGGGAGTGGTGTGGACAGACGTGTAATGCTGTGGGAGTGGTGTGGGCAGTGGTGTAGCGCTGTGGGATTGGTGTGGCCATTGGTGTAACGCTGTGGGATTGGTGTGGCCATTGGTGTAACGCTGTGGGAGTGGTGTGGGCAGTGGTGTAACGCTGTTGGGAGTGGTTTGGTTTGTGGTGTAGCGCTGTGGGTGTGGTGTGGGCAGTGGTGTAACGCTGCGGGAGTGGTGTGGGCAGTGGTGTAACGCTCTGGGTGTGGTGTCGGCAGCGGTGTAGTGCTGTGGGCAGTTGTGTAACGCTGTGGGAGTGGTGTGGGCAGTTGTGTAGCGCTGTGGGATTGGTTTGGTTTGTGGTGTAGCGCTGTGGGAGTGGTGTGGGCAGTGGTGTAGCTCTGTGGGAGTGGTGTCGACTGTGGTGTAGCGCTGTGAAAGTGGTGTGGGCAGTGGTTTAGCGCTGTGGGTGTGGTGTGGGTAGTGCTGTAGCGCTGTGGGTGTGGTGTGGGTAGTGGTTTAGTGCAGTGGGAGTGGCGAGGGTAGTGGTGTAGCGCTGTGGGTGTGGTGGGGGCAGTGGTGTAGTGCTGTGTGTGTGGTGTGGGTATTGTTGTAATGCGGTGGGAGTGACGTGCGCAGTGTTTTAGCGCTGTTGGGAGTGTAGTGGGTTGTGGTGCAGCGCTCGGAGAGTGGTGTGGGCAGTGGTGTAGTGCTGTGGGAGTGGTGTGGGCAGTGGTGTAGCGCTGAGAGTGTTGTGTGGGCAGTGGTGTAGCGCTGTGGGAGTGGTGTGGGCAGTGGTGTAGTGCTGTGGGAGTGGTGTGGGCAGTGGTGTAGCGCTGTGGGAGTGGTGTGGGTAGTGTTGTAGCACTGTGGGAGTGCTGCGGGCAGTGGTGTAGCGCTGTGGGAGTGGTGTGGGCAGTTGTGTACTGCTGTGGGAGTGGTGTGGGCAGTGGTGTACTGCTGTGGGATTTGAGTGGGCGGTTGTGTAGCGCTGTGCGAGTGATGTGGGCAGTGGTGTAGCGCTGTGGGAGTGGTGTTTTGCAGAGGTGTAGTGCTGCGGGTGTCCTGTGGCCAGTGGTGTAGCGCTGTTGGATTGGTGTGGCCAGTGGTGTAGTGCTGTGGAAGTGGTGTGGGTAGTTGTGTAGTGTTGTTGGAGTTGTGTGGGCAGTGCAGTAGTGCTGTGGGAGTGATGTGGGCATTAATATAGCGCTCTGGGTGTGGTGTGGGCAGTGGTGTAACGCTGTGTGAGTGATGTGGGCAGAGTTGTAGTACTGTAGGAGTGGGGCGGGCAGTGCTGTAGCAATGTGGGAGTGGTGTGGGCAGTGGTATAGCGCTGTGGGAGTGGTGTGGGCAGTGGTGTAGTGCTGTGGGTGTTGAGTGGGCAGTGGTGTAGTCGTGTGGGCATTGGTGTAGTGCTGTGGGAGTGGTGTGGGCAGTGGTGTAGTACTGTAGGAGTGGGGCGGGCAGTGCTGTAGCAATGTGGGAGTGGTGTGGGCAGTGGTATAGCGCTGTGGGAGTGGTGTGGGCAGTGGTGTAGTGCTGTGGGTGTTGAGTGGGCAGTGGTGTAGTGGTGTGGGCATTGGTGTAGTGCTGTGGGAGTGGTGTGGGCAGTGGTGTAGTGCAGTGGGAGTCGTGTGGGTAGTGGTGTAGCGCTGTGTGAGTGGTGTGCGCAGTGGTTTATTACTGTGGGAGTTAGGGTGGGCAGTGGTGTAGTACTGTGGGAGTGGTGCGGGCAGTGGTGTAGTGCTGTGGGCGTGGTGTGGGCAGTGGTGTAGTGCTGTGGGAGTTGAGTTGGAAGTGGTGTAGCGTTGTGAGAGTGGTGTGGGCTGTGGTGTAACGCTGTGGGAGTTGTGTGGGCAGTGGTGTAGCGCTCTGGGAGTGGTGTGGGCTGTAGTGTAGTGCTGTGGGATTGGTGTGGGCATTTGTGTAGCGCTGTGGGAGTGGTGTGCGTAGTGGTGTAGCGCTCTGGGAGTGGTGTGGGCTGTGGTTTAACGCTGTGGGTGTGATGTGGGCAGTGGTGTTGCGCTGTGAGTGTTGTGTGGGTCATGGTGTAGCGCTGTGGGAGTGGTGTGGGCAGTGTTGTAGCGCTGTGGGAGTGGTGTGGGCAGTGGTGTAGTGCTGTGGGAGTGGTGTGGGTAGTGGTGTAGCGATGTGGGAGTGGTGTGGGCAGTCATGTAGTACTGTGGGTGTGGTGTGGGCAGTGGTGTAGCGCTGTGGGTGTGGTGTGGGCTGTGGTGTAGTACTGTGGGAGTGGTGTGGGCAGTGGTGTAGTACTGTGGGAATGGTGTGTGCAGTGGTGTACTGCTGTGGGAGTTGAGTGAGCAGTGGTGTAGCGCTGTGAGAGTGGTGTGGGCTGTGGTGTAACGCTGTGCGAGTGATGTGAGCAGTGGTGTAGCGCTGTGGGTGTGGTGTGGGCAGAGGTGTAATGCTGTGGAACTGGTGTGGTTAGTTGTGTAGTGCTTTTGGAGTGGTGTGGGCAGTGTTGTAGTGCTGTGGGAGTGATGTGGGCATTAGTGTAGCGCTCTGGGTGTGGTGTGGGCAGTGGTGTAATGCTGTGGGAGTTATGTGGGCAGTGTTGTAGTGCTGTGGGAGTGATGTGGGCATTAGTGTAGCGCTCTGGGTGTGGTGTGGTCAGTGGTGTAACGCTGTTGGAGTTGTGTGGGCAGTGGTGTAGTGGTGTGGGCAGTGGTGTAGTGCTGTGGGAGTGGTGTGGGCAGTGGTGTAGCGCTGTGGGTGTTGTGTGGCCAGTGGTGTAGTGCTGTGGGAGTGGTGTGGGCTGTTGTGTAGTGCTGTGTGAGTGGTGTGGGCAGTGGTGTAGTGCTGTTGGAGTTGTGTGGGCATTAGTGTAGCGCTCTGGGTGTGGTGTGGGCAGTGGTGTAACGTTGTGGGAGTGGTGTGTGCAGTGGAGTAACGCTGTGGGACTGCTTTGGGCAGTTGTGTAGCGCTGTGGGAGTGGTGTGGGCAGTGGTGTAAGTCTGCGGGTGTGGTGTGGGCAGTGGTGTAGTGCTGTGGGGGTGGTGTGGGCAGTGGAGTAGCGCTCTGGGTGTCGTGTGGGCAGTGGTGTAATGCTGTAGGGATGGTGTGGGCAGTGGTGTATTGCTCTGGGAGTGGTGTGGGCAGTGGTGTAGCGCAGTGGGAATGGTGTGGGCAGTGGTGTAACGCTGTGGGAGTGGTGTAGGCAGTGGTGTAGCGCTGAGGGAGTGGGGTGGGCATTAGTGTAGCGCTGTGGGAGTGGTGTGGGCATTAGTGTAACGCAGTGGGAGTGGTGTGGGCATTTGTGTAGCGCTGAGGGAGTTGTGTGGGCAGTGGCGTAGCGCTGTGGGAGTGGTCTGAGCAGTTGTGTAGCGCTGTGGGTGTGGTGTGGGCATTCGTCTAGCGCTGTGGGAGTTGTGTGGGCAGTGGTGTAGCGCTGTGGGTGTGATGTGTGTAGTGGTGTAGAGCTGTGGTAGTGGTGTGGGCAGTGGTGTAGCGCTGCTGGTGTGGTGTGGGCAGTGGTGTAGCGCTGTGGGAGTGGTGTGGGTAGTGATGTATCGCTGTTGGGGTGGTGTGGGTATTGATGTAGCGCTGTGCGGCTGGTGTGGGTATTGGTGTAGCACTGTGGGAGTGGTGTGGGTTGTGGTGTAACGATGTGGGAGTGGTGTGGGTAGTGGTGTAGCGCTGTGGGAGTGGTGTGGGCAGTGGTGTAACGCTGTGGGAGTGGTGTGGGCAGTAGTGTATTGATGTGGTAGTGGTGTGGGCAGTGGTGTAGCGCTGTGGGACTCGTGTGGGCTGTGGTGTATTGCTGTGGTAGTGGTGTGGGCATTGGTGTAGCGCTGTGGGAGTGGCGTGGGCAGTTGTCCAGTGTTGTGGGAGTGGTGTGGGCAGTGGTGTATCGCTGTGGGAGTGGTGTGGGCAGTGGTGTAGCGCTGTGGAAGTGGCGTGGGCAGTGGTGTAGTGCTGTGGGAGTGGTGTGGGCAGTGGTGTCGCGCTGTGGGAGTGGTGTGGGTTGTGGTGTAGTGCTGTGGGAGTGGAGTCGGCAGGGGTGTAGCGCTGTGGAAGTGGTGTGGGCAGTGGTGTAACGCTGTGGGAGTGGTGTGGGCAGTGGTGTAGCGCTGTGGGAGTGGTGTGGGCAGTGGTGTAGTGCTGTGGGTGTGGTGTGGGCAGTGGTGTAGTGCTGCGGGAGTTGAGGTTGATGTTGAATTTGTTGGTGATTTTCAATTTTGAGGTTGTTGTTGAATTTGTTGGTGTCATTAATGTTTTTAAAAAAACGTTTTTGTACTTTTAAAAGTTGAGGTTGTTGTTGAATTTGTTGGTGTTATCAATGATTTTTTGAACTTTTTCTCTTTTAAAAGTTGAGTTTGTTGTTGAATTTGTTGGCGTTTTCCAATGTTGAGGTTGTTGTAGATTTTGTTGGTGTTATCAATGTTTTTTTGAACTTTTTCTCTACTTTTAAAAGTTGAGGTTTTGGTTGAATTTGTTGGTGCTTTTCAATGTTGAGGTTGTTGTTGAATTTGTTGGTGATTTTCAATATTGAGTTTGTTGTTGAATTTGTTGGTGTTTTTCAATGTTGAGGTTGTTGTTGAATTTGTTGATGTTATCAATGATTTTTTGAACTTTTTCTCTTTTAAAAGTTGAGTTTGTTGTTCAATTTGTGGGTGTTTTTCAATATTAAGATTGTTGTTCAATTTGTTGGCTTTTTTCAATGTTCCGTTTGTTGTTGAATTGTTGGTGACTTTCAATGTTGAATTTTTTGGCAATTTTCAATGTTGAGGTTGTTGTGGAATTTGTTGGTGTTATCAATGTTTTTATTGAACTTTATATCTTCTTTTAAAAGTTGAGGATGTTTTTGAATTTGTTCGTATTTTTCAATGTTGCAGTTGTTGTTGAATTATTTGTTGTTTATCATTGTTGAGGTTGTTGAAGTTGTTGGTGCTTTTCAATGTTGAGGTTGTTGTTTAATTTGTTGGTGTTATCGATGTTATTTTTTGAACTTTTTGTATTTTTCAATGTTGAGGTTGTTGTTGAATTTGTTGGTGTTATCAATGTTATTTTTTGAACTTTTTTGTATTCCTCAATGTTGAGGATGTTGTTTAATTTGTTGCTGTTAACAATATTTTTTTTGAACTTTTTCTCTTTTAGTAGTTGAGGTTGTTGTTGAATTCGTTGGTATTTTTCAATATTGTGGTTCATGTTGAATTTTTGGTGTTTTTCAGTGTTGAGTTTGTTGTTGAATTTGTTGGTGATTTTCAATATTGTGGTTCAAGTTGAATGTTTGGTGTTTTTCAATGTTGAGGTTGTTGTTGAATTTGCTGGTGATTTTTAATTATGAAGTTGTTTAATTTGTTGGTGATTTTAAATGTTCATGTTGTTGTTGAATTTGTTGGTGTCTTTCAATATTGAGGTTGTTGTTGAATATGTTGGTGTTTTTCATTGTTGAGGTTGTTGTTGAATCTGTTGGTGTCTTTCAATATTGAGGTTGTTGTTGAATTTGTTAGTGCTTTAATGTTTTTTTGAACATTTTCTCTTCTTTAAAAAGATGTGTTTGTTGTTAAAATTGTTTGCGTTTTTCAATGATGAGGCTGTTGTTGAATTTGTTGTTGTTTTTCAATGTTGAGGTTGTTGTAGAATTTGTTGCTTTTTTTTCAGTGTTGAGGTTGTTCAATTTGTTGGTGATTTTCAATATTGAGGTTGTTGAATTTGTTGGTTTTATCAATGTTCTTTTTTGAACTTTTTTGTACTTTTAAATGTTGAGGTTTTTGTTGAATTTGTTGGTGTTTTTCAATGTTGAGGTTGTTGATGAAATTGTTGGTGTTTTTCAATGTTGAGGTTGTTGTTGAATTTGTTGGTGATATTCCATAATGAGATTGTTGTTGAATTTGCTGGTGTTATCAATGTTATTTTTTGAAATTTTTTGTATTATTCAATGTTGAGGTTGTTGTTGAATTTGTTCGTGTCTTTCAATATTGAGGATGTTGTTGCATTCGTTGGTGTTTTTCAATGTTGATGTTGTTGTTGAATTTGTTGGTGTTTTTCAATGTTGAAGTTGTTGTAGAATTTGTTGCTAACTTTCAATATTCAAGTTGTTGAATTTGTTGGTGATTTTCAATGTTGACGTTGTTGTTGAATTTGTTGTCGTTTTTCAATGTTGACGTTGTTGTTGAATTAGTTGGTATTTTTCAATGTTGAGGTTGTTGTTGAATTTGTTGTTGATTTTCAATGTTGAGTTTGATGTTGAATATTTGTTGGTGTTATGGAAGTTATTTTTTGAACTTTTTGTATTTTTCAATGTTGAGGTTGTTGTTGAATTTGTTTGGTGTCATCAATGCTATTTTTTCAACTTTTTTGTATTCCTCAATGTTGAGGTTGTTGTTTAATTTGCCGTTGTTATCAATGTTTTTTTTTGAACTTTTTCTCTTCTTTTAGAAGTTGAGGTTGTTGTTCAATTTGTTGGTATTTTTCAATGTTGCAGTTGTTGTTGAATTTGTTGGTGATTTTCAATATTGTGGTTCATCTTGAATTTTTGGTCTTTTTTAATGTTGAGTTTGTTGTTGAATTAGTTGGTGATTTTCAATATTGTGGTTCATGTTGAATTTTTGGTGTTTTTCAATGTTGAGGATGTTGTTGAATTTGTTGGTGATTTTCAATCTTGAAGTTGTTGAATTTGTTGGTGATTTTAAATGTTGATGTTGTTGCTAAACTTGTTGGTGTCTTTCAATATTGAGGTTGTTGTTGAATATGTTGGTGTTTTTCAATGTTGAGGTTGTTGAATTTGTTGGTGTTTTTCATTGTTGAGGTTGTTGTTGAATATGTTGGTGTTTTTCAATGTTGAGGTTGTTGAATTTGTTGGTGTTTTTCATTGTTGAGGTTGTTGTTGAATCTGTTGGTGTCTTTTAATGTTGATGTTGTTGTTGAACTTGTTGGTGTTTTTCAATGTTGATGTTGTTGTTGAATTTGTTGGTGTCTTTCAATGTTGATGTTGTGGTTGAATTTGTTGGTGTTTTTCAATGTTGAGGTTGTTGAATTTGTTGGTGTTTTTCAAAGTTGTGGTACTTGTTGAATTTGTTGGTGATTTTCAATGTTGAGTTTGTTGTTGAAATTGTTGTTGTTTTTCAATGTTGAGGTTGTTGTTGAATTTGTTGGTGTTATCAATGTTTTCTTTGAACTTTTTATCTTCTTTTAAAAGTTGAGGTTGTTGTTGAATTTGTTAGTGTTTTTCAATGTTGAGGTTGTTGTTGAATTTGTTGCTGATTTTCAGTATTGAGGTTGCTGCTGAATTTGTTGGTGTTATCAATGTTTTTTTTGACCTTTCTCTCTTTTAAAAGTTGAGGTTGTTGTTGAATTTGTTGGTGTTTTTCAATGTTGAGGATGTTGTTGAATTTGTTGGTTTTTTTCATTGTTGAGATTGTTGTTGAATTTGTTGGTTTTATCAATGTTTTTTGTTGAACTTGTTTGCATTTTTAAAAGTTAAGGTTGTTGTTGAATTTGTTGTTTTTCTTCAATGTTGAGGTTGTTCAATTTGTTGGTGATTTTCAATATTGAGGTTGTTGAATTTGTTGGTTTTATCAATGTTCTTTTTTGAATTTTTTTTGCTTTTAAATGTTGAGGTTGTTGTTGAATTTGTTGGTGTTTTTCAATGTTGAGGTTGTTGTTGAATTTGTTGCTGATTTTCAATATTGATGTTGTTGAATTGGTTGGTTTTATCAATGTACATTTTTGAAATTTTTTGCACTTTTAAATGTTGAGGTTATTGTTGAATTATTTGTTGTTTTTCATTGTTTAGGTTGTTGAAGTTGTTGGTGTTTTTCAATGTCGATGTTGTTGTTGAATTTGTTGCTGATTTACAATATTGAGGCTGTTGATGAATTTGTTGGAGTTATTCAATGTTGAGGTTGTTGATGAATTTGTTGGTGTTTTTCAATGTTGAGGTTGTTGTTGAATTTGTTGGTGATATTCCATAATGAGATTGTTGTTGAATTTGCTGGTGTTATCAATGTTATTTTTTGAAATTTTTTGTCTTTTTCAATGTTGAGGTTGTTGTTGAATTTGTTCGTATCTTTCAATATTGAGGTTGTTGTTGAATTTGTTGGTGTTTTTCAATGTTGAGGTTGTTGTTTAATTTATTGGTGTTTTTCAATGTTGAGGTTGTTGTAGAATTTGTTGCTAACTTTCAATATTGAAGTTGTTGAATTTGTTGGTGATTTTCAATGTTGACGTTGTTGTTGAATTTGTTGTCGGTTTTCAATATTGAGGTTGTTGTAGAATTTGTTGTTGGCTTTCAATATTGAAGTTGTTGAATTAGTTGGTATTTTTCAATGTTGAGGTTGTTGTTGACTTTGTGTGTTGATTTTCAATGTTGAGTTTCATGTTGAATATTTGTTGGTGTTATCGATGTTATTTTTTGAACTTTTTGTATTTTTCAATGTTGAGGTTGTTGTTGAATTTGTTGGTGTTATCAATGTTATTTTTTCAACTTTTTTGTATTCCTCAATGTTGAGGTTGTTGTATAATTTGTTGTTGTTATCAATGTTTTTTTTTGAACTTTTTGTCTTCTTCTAGAAGTTGAGGTTGTTGTTCAATTTGTTGGTATTTTTCAATGTTGCAGTTGTTGTTGAATTTGTTGGTGATTTTCAATATTGCGGTTCATCTTGAATTTTTGGTCTTTTTTAATGTTGAGTTTGATGTTGAATTTGTTGGTGATTTTACATATTGTGGTTCATGTTGAATTTTTGGTCTTTTTCAATGTTGAGGTTGTTGTTGAATTTGTTGGTGATTTTCAATATCGAAGTTGTTGAATTTGTTGGTGATTTTAAATGTTGATGATGTTGTTAAATTTGTTGGTGTCTTTCAATATTGAGGTTGTTGTTGAATATGTTGGTGTTTTTCAATGTTGAGGTTGTTGAATTTGTTGGTGTTTTTCATTGTTGAGGTTGTTGTTGAATATGTTGGTGTTTTTCAATGTTGAGGTTGTTGAATTTGTTGGTGTTTTTCATTGTTCAGGTTGTTGTTGAATCTGTTGGTGTCTTTAAATATTGACGTTGTGGTTGAACTTGTTGGTGTTTTTCAATGTTGATGTTGTTGTTGAATTTGTTGGTGTTTTTCATTGTTGAGGTTGTTGTTGAATCTGTTGGTGTCTTTCAATATTGAGGTTGTTGTTGAACTTGTTGGTGTTTTTCAATGTTGATGTTGTTGTTGAATTTGTTGGTGTCTTTCAATGTTGATGTTGTTGTTGAATTTGTTGGTGTTTTTCAATGATGATGTTGTTGAATTTGTTGGTGTTTTTCATTGTTCAGGTTGTTGTTGAATCTGTTGGTGTCTTTAAATATTGAGGTTGTTGTTGAACTTGTTGGTGTTTTTCAATGTTGATGTTGTTGTTGAAATTGTTGGTGATTTTCAATGATGAGTTTGTTGTTGAAATTCTTGTTGTTTTTCAATGTTGAGGTTGTTGTTGAATTTGTTGGTGTTATGAATGTTTTCTTTGAACTTTTTATCTTCTTTTAAAAGTTGAGGTTGTTGTTGAATTTGTTGGTGTTTTTCAATGTTGAGCTTGTTGTTGAAATTGTAAGTTTTTTTCAATGTTGAGGTTGTTGTTGAATTTGTTAGTGTTTTTTAATGTGGAGGTTGATGTTGAATTTGTTGGTGATTTTCAATATCGAGGTTGTTGTTGAATTTGTTGGCATTTTTCAATGTTGAGGTTGTTGTTGAATTTGTTGGTGTTTTTCAATGTTGATGTTGTTGTTGAATTTGTTGGTGATTTTCAATGATGAGTTTGTTGTTGAAATTGTTGTTGTTTTTCAATGTTGAGGTTGTTGTTGAATTTGATGGTGTTATGAATGTTTTCTTTGAACTTTTTATCTTCTTTTAAAAGTTGAGGTTGTTGTTGAATTTGTTGGTGTTTTTCAATGTTGAGGTTGTTGTTGAATTTGTTGGTTTTTTTCATTGTTGAGATTGTTGTTGAATTTGTTGGTTTTATCAATGTTTTTTGTTGAACTTGTTTGCATTTTTATAAGTTAAGGTTGTTGTTGAATTTGTCGTTTTTTTTCAATGTTGAGGTTGTTCAATTTGTTGGTGATTTTCAATATTGAGGTTGTTGAATTTGTTGGTTTTATCAATGTTCTTTTTTGAACTTTTTTGTACTTTTAAATGTTGAGGTTGTTGTTGAATTTGTTGGTGTTTTTCAATGTTGAGGTTGTTTTTGAATTTGTTGGTGATTTTCAATATTGAGGTTGTTGTTGAATTTGTTGCTGATTTTCAATATTGAGGTTGTTGATAAATTTGTTGGTGATATTCCATAATGAGATTGTTGTTGAATTTGCTGGTGTTATCAATGTTATTTTTTGAAATTTTTTGTATTTTTCATTGTTTAGGTTGTTGTTGAATTTGTTCGTGTCTTTCAACATTGAGGTTGTTGTTGAATCTGTTGGTGACTTTCAATATTGAGGTTGTTTTTTAATTTGTTGGCGTTTTTCAATATTGATGTTGTTGTTGAATTTGCTGGTGTCTTTCAATATTGCGGTTGTTGTTGAATTTGTTGGTGTTTTTCAAAGTTGTGTTCCTTGTGCGAATTTGTTGGTGAATTTCAATATTGAGGTTGTTTTTGAATTTGTTGTTGTTAACAATGTTTTTTGTTGAACTTGTTTGTATTTTTAAAAGTGAAGGTTGTTGTTGAATTTGTTGGTGATTTTCAATATTGATGTTGTTGTTGAATTTGTTGGTTTTATCAATGTTCTTTTTTGAAATTTTTTGCACTTTTAAATGATGAGGTTGTTGTTGAATTATTCGTTGTTTTCCATTGTTTAGGTTGTTGAAGTTGTTGGTGTTTGTCAATGTCGATGTTGTTGTTGAATTTGTTGCTGATTTACAATATTGAGGTTGTTGATGAATTTGTTGGTGTTTTTCAATGTTGAGGTTGTTGATGAATTTGTTGCTGATTTACAATATTGTGGTTGTTGTTGAATTTGTTGGAGTTATTCAATGTTGAGGTTGTTGATGAATTTGTTGGTGTTTTTCAATGTTGAGGTTGTTGTTGAATTTGTTGGTGATATTCAATAATGAGATTGTTGTTGAATTTGTTGGTGTTATCAATGTTATTTTATGAACTTTTTTGTATTTTTCAATGTTGAGGTTGTTGTTGAATTTGTTGCTGTTATCAATGTTAATTTTTGACCTTTGTTTTATTTTTGAAAGTTGAGTTTATTGTTGAATTTGTTGGTTTTTTTCAATGTTGAGGTTGTTGTTGAATTTGTTGGTGATTTTAAATATTGTGGTTCATGTTGAATTTTTGGTGATTTTAAATGTTGATGTTGTTGTTAAATTTGTTGATGTCCTTCAATATTGAGGCTGTTGAATATGTAGGTGTTTTTCAATGTTGAGGTTGTTGAATTTGTTGGTGTTTTTCATTGTTGAGGTTGTAGTTGAATCTGTTGGTGTGTTTCAATATTGAGGTTGTTGTTTAACTTGTTGGTGTTTTTCAATGTTGATGTTGTTGTTGAATTTGTTGGTTTCTTTCAATGTTGATGTTGCTGTTGAAATTGTTGGTGTTTTTCAATGTTGTGGTACTTGTTGAATTTGTTGGTGATTTTCAATGTTGAGTTTGTTGTTGAAATTGTTGTTGTTTTTCAATGTTGAGGTTGTTGTTGAATTTGTTGGTGTCATCAATGATTTCTTTGAACTTTATATCTTCTTTTAAAAGTTGAGGTTGTTGTTGAATTTGTTTGTGTTTTTCAATGTTGAGGTTTTTCTTGAATTTGTTGCTGATTTTCAGTATTGAGGTTGTTGTTGATTTTGTTGGTTTTATCAATGTTTTTTTTCAACTTTCTCTCTTTTAAAAGTTGAGGTTGTTGTTGAATTTGTTGGTGTTTTTCAATGTTGAGGTTGTTGTTGAATTTGTTGATTTTTTTCATTGTTGAGATTTGTTGGTTTTATTAATGTTTTTTGTTGAACTTGTTTGCATTTTTAAAAGTTAAGGTTGTTGTTGAATTTGTTGTTTTTTTTCAATGCTGAGGTTGTTGAATTTGTTGGTTTTATAAATGTTCTTTTTTGAACTTTTTTGTACTTTTAAAAGTTGAGGTTGTTGTTGAATTTGTTGGTGTTTTTCAATGTCGATGTTGTTGTTGAATTTGTTGCTGATTTACAATATTGAGGCTGATGATGAATTTGTTGGTGTTATTCAATGTTGAGGTTGTTGCTGAATTTGATGGTGATATTCAATAATGAGATTGTTGTTGAATTTGTTGGTGTTATCAATGTTATTTTATGCACTTTTTTGTATTTTTCAATGTTGAGTTTGTTGTTGAATTTGTTGGTGATTTTCAATGTTGAGGTTGTTGTTGAATTTGTTGCTGTTATCAATGTTAATTTTTGAACTTTTTTTTATTTTTGAAGTTGAGCTTGTTGTTGAATTTGTTGGTTTTTTTCAATGTTGAGGTTGTTGTTGAATTTGTTGCTGTCTTTCAATATTGAGGTTGTTGTTGAATTTGTTGGTGACTTTCATTGTTGAGGTTGTTGTTGAATTTGTTGTTGTTATCAATGTTTTTTTTGAACTTTTTCTCTTCTTTTAAAAGTTGAGGTTGTTGTTGAAATTGTTGGTGTTTTTCAATGTTGTGGTACTTGTTGAATTTGTTGGTGATTTTCAATGTTGAGTTTGTTGTTGAAATTGTTGTTGTTTTTCAATGTTGAGGTTGTTGTTGAATTTGTTGGTGTTATCAATGATTTCTTTGAACTTTATATCTTTTTTAAAAGTTGAGGTTGTTGTTGAATTTGTTTGTGTTTTTCAATGTTGAGGTTTTTCTTGAATTTGTTGCTGATTTTCAGTATTGAGGTTGTTGTTGAATTTGTTGGTTTTATCAATGTTTTTTTTCAACTTTCTCTCTTTTAAAAGTTGAGGTTGTTGTTGAATTTGTTGGTGTTGTCAATGTTATTTTATGCACTTTTTTGTATTTTTCAATGTTGAGTTTGTTGTTGAATTTGTTGGTGATTTTCAATGTTGAGGTTGTTGTTGAATTTGTTGCTGTTATCAATGTTAATTTTTGAACTTTTTTTTATTTTTGAAGTTGAGCTTGTTGTTGAATTTGTTGGTTTTTTTCAATGTTGAGGTTGTTGTTGAATTTGTTGGTGTTTTTCAATGTTGAGGTTGTTGTTGAATTTGTTGGTGACTTTCATTGTTGAGGTTGTTGTTGAATTTGTTGTTGTTATCAATGTTTTTTTTGAACTTTTTCTCTTCTTTTAAAAGTTGAGGTTGTTGTTGAATTTGTTGGTATTTTTCAATGTTGACGTTGTAGTTGAGTTTGTTGGTGTTATCCATGTTATTTTTTGAACTTTTTTCTATTTTTCAATGTTGAGGTTGTTGTTGAATTTGTTGGTATTTTTCAATGTTGCGGTTGTTGAATTTTTGGGCGTTTTTCATTGTTGAGGTTGTTGAAGTTGTTGGTGTTTTTCATCGTTGAGATTGTTGTTGAATTTGTTGGTGTTTTTCAATGTTGAGGTTGTTCAATTTGTTGGAGGTTTTCAATATTGTGGTTCTTGTTGAATTTGTTGGTGATTTTCAATATTGAGTTTGTTGTTGAAATTGCTGCTGTTATCAATGTTAATTTTTGAACTTTTTTTTATTTTTGAAAGTTGAGCTTGTTGTTGAATTTGCTGGTATTTATCAATGTTGAGGTTGTTGATGAATTTGTTGGTGTTATTCAATGTTGAGGTTGTTGTTGAATTTGTTCGAGATTTTCAGTATTGAAGTTGTTGAATTTGTTGGTGATTTTCAATATTGAGGTTATTGTTGAATTTGTTGGTGTTTTTCAATGTTGAGGTTGTTGTTGAATATGTTGGTGACTTTCAAAATTGAGGTTGTTGTTGAATTTGTTGGCGCTTTTCAATGTTGAGGTTGTTGTTGAATCTGTTGGTGTTTTTCCATGTTGAGGTTGTTGTTGAATTTGTTGGTGTTATCAATGTTTTTTTTGAACTTATTCTCTTCTTTTAAAAGTTGAGGTTGTTGTTGAATTTGTTGGTGTTTTTCAATGTTGAAGTTGTTGCTGAATTTCTTTGTGACTGTCAATATACAGTTTGTTGTTGGATTTGTTGGTTTTATCAATGATCTTTTTTGAACTTTTTTGTAGTTTTAAATGTTGAGTTTGTTGAATTTGTTGGTATTATTCATTCTTTAGGTTGTTGTTGAATTTTTTGGTGATTTTCAATATTGAGGTTGTTGTTGCATTTGTTGGTTTTTTTTAATGTTGAGGTTGCTGTTGAATTTGTTGGTGACTTTCAACATTGAGGTTGTTGTTGAATTTGTTGGCGTTTTTCAATGTTGAGGTTGTTGTTGAATTTGTTGGTGTTATCAATGTTTTTTTTGATCTTTTTCTCTTCTTTTAAAAGTTGAGGTTGTTGTTGAATTTGTTGTTATTTTTCAATGTTGAGGTTGATGTTGAATTTGTTGGTGTTTTTAAATGTTGAGGTTGATGTTGAATTTGTTAGTGATTTTCAATATTGAGGTTGTTGTTGAACTTGTTGGCGTTTATCAATGTTGAGATTGTTGTTGAATTTGTTGCTGATTATCAATGTTGAGGTCGTTGTTGAACTTTTTGGTGTCTTTCAATATTGAGGTTGTGGCTGAATTTGTTGGTGTTTTTCAAATTTGAGATGGTTGTTGAATTTGTTGCTGATCTTCAATGTTGTGGTCATTGTTGAACTTGTTGGTGTCTTTCAATATTGAAGTTGTTGTTGAATTCGTTGGTGTTTTTCAATGTTGAGGTTGTTGTTGAATTTGTTGGTGATTTTCAATATTGAGGTTGTTGTTGAATTTGTTGGTATTATCAATGTTATTTTTTGAACTTTTTTGTATTTTACAATGTAGACGCTGTTGTTGAATTTGTTGGTATTTTTCAATGTTGAGGTTGTTGAATTTGTTGGTGTTTTTCAATGTTGTGGTTGTTGAACTTGTTGGTGTTTTTCAATGTTGAGGTTGTTGTTGAATTTGTTGGTGTTTTTCAATGTTGAGATTGTTGTTGAATTTGTTTCTGATCTTCAATGTTGTGGTCGTTGTTGAACTTGTTGGTGTCCTTCAATATTGAGGTTGTTGTTGAATTTGTTGGTGTTTTTCAATGTTGAGGTTGTTGTTGAATTTGTTGGTGATTTTCAATATTGAGGTTGTTGTTGAATTTGTTGGTATTATCAATGTTATTTTTTGAACTTTTTTGTATTTTACAATGTTGAGGCTGTTGTTGAATTTGTTGGTTTTTTTCAATGTTGAGGTTGTTGAATTTGTTGGTGTTTTTCCATGTTGAGGTTGTTGTTGAATTTGTTGCTGATTTTCAATATTGAGGTTGTTGTTGAATTTGTTGGCATTTATCAATGTTGAGATTGTTGTTGAATTTGTTGCTGATTTTCAATGTTGAGGTTGTTATTAATTTGTTGGTGATTTTCAATGTTGAGGTTGTTGTCGAATTTGCTGGTGTTATCAATGTTGTTTTTTGAATGCTTTTGTATTTTTCAATGTTAAGGTTGTTATTGTATTTGTTAGCCGTTTTCAATGTTGAGGTTGTTGTTGAATTTGTTGGTGATTTTAAATATTGATGTTGTTCAATTTGTTGGTGATTTTCAATGATGAGGTTGTTGTTGAATTAGTTGGTGCCTTTCAATATTGAGGTTGTCAATGACTTTGTTGGCGTCTTTCAATGTTGAGGTTGTTGTTGAATTTCTTTGTTTTATCAATGTTTTTATGAACTTTTTCTCTTCTTTTAAAAGTTGAGGTTGTTGTTGAATTTGTTCTTTGTATTTCAATGTTGAGCTTGTTGATGAATTTGTTGGTGTTTGTCAATGTTGCGATTGTTGTTGAATTTGTTGATGATTTTCAATGTTGAGGTTGTTGTTAAACTTGTTGGTGTCTTTCATTATTGAGCTTGATGTTGAATTTGTTGGCGTTTTTCAATGTTGAGATTGTTGTTGAATTTGTTGCTGATTTTCAATGTTGAGGTCGTTGTTGAACTGGTTGTTGTCTTTCAATGTTGTCGTTGTTGAATTTGTTCGTGTTTTTCAATGTTTAGGTTGTTGTTGAATTTGTTGGTGTTATCAGTGTTACTTTTGTAAGTTTTTTGTTTTTTTCTATGTTGAGGTTGTTATTGAATTTGTTGGTGTTTTTCAATGTTGAAGTTGTTGTTGAATTTGTTTGTGACTGTCAATATACAGGTTGTTGTTGAATTTGTTGGTTTTATCAATGATCTTTTTGGAATTTTTTGTAGTTTTAAATGCTGAGGTTGTTGTTGAAATTGTTGGTGTTTTTCAATGTTGAGGTTGTTGAATTTGTTGGTGTTATTCATTCTTTAGGTTGTTGTTGAATTTTTTGGTGATTTTCAATATTGAGGTTGTTGTTGAATTTGTTGGTGTTATCAATGTTATTTTTTTTAACTTTTTTCTATTTTTCAATGTTAAGGTTGTTGTTGAATTTGTTGATGATTTTCAATATTGAGGTTGTTGTTAAATTTGTTGGTGATATTCAATAATGAGATTTTTGTTGAAGTTGTTGGTGTTATCAATGTTATGTATTGAACTTTTTTGTGTTTTTCAATGTTGAGGTAGATGTTGAATTTGTTGGTTTTTTTGATTTTTGAGGTTGTTGTTGAATTTGTTGCTGTATTTCAATGTAATTTTTGAACTTTTTTTTTATTTTTGAAAGTTGAGCTTGTTGTTGAATTTGTTGGTTTTTTTCAATGTTGAGGTTGTTGTTGAATTTATTGGTGATTTTCAATATTGAGGTAGTTGTTGAATTTGTTGCTGTTATCAATGTTAATTTTTGAACTTTTTTTTTATTTTTGAAAGTTGAGCTTGTTGTTGAATTATTTGGCGTTTCTCAATGTTGAGATTGTTGTTGAATTTGTTGGAATTTTTCAATGTTGAGGTTGTTGTTGAATTTGTTGCTGTTTTTCAATGTTGAGGTTGTTGTTGAATTTGTTGGTGTTTTTTGTTGCTGAGTTTTTTGTTGAATTGTTTGGTGTTATCAATGTTTTTGTTGAACTTTTTTGTATTTTTAAAATTTGAGGTTGTTGTTGAATTTTTTGGTCTTTTTCAATGTTGAGGTTGTTGTTGAATTTGTTGGTGTTTTTCATTGTTGAGGTTTTTGTTGAATTTGTTGGTGATTTTCAGTATTGAGGTTGTTGTTGAATTTGTTGGTGTTATCAATGTTATTTTTTGAACTTTTTTGTATTTTTCAATGTTGAGGTTGTTTTTGAATTTGTTGGTATTTTTCAATGTTGAGGTTGTTCTTGAATTTGTTGGTGATTTTCAATGTTGAGGTTGTTGAATTTGTAGGTGTTTCTCAATGTTGAGGTTGTTGTTGAATTTGTTGGTGTTTTTCAATTTTGAGGTTGTTCAATTTGTTGGTGATTTTCAATGTTGAGGTTGTTGAATTTGTAGGTGTTTCTCAATATTAAGGTTGTTGTTGAATTTGTTGGTTTTATCATTGTTCTTTTTTAAACTTTTTCTCTTGTTTTAAAAGTTGAGGTTGTTGTTGAATTTGTTGGTGTTTGTCATTGTTGAGGATGTTGTCTATTTGTTGGTGTTATCAATGTTTTTTGTTGAACTTGTTTGTATTTTTAAAAGTTAAGGTTGTTGTTGAATTTGTTGGTGTTTTTCAATGTTGAGGTTGTTCAATTTGTTGGTGATTTTCAATATTGAGGTTGTTGTTGAATTTGTTGGTTTTATCAATGTCGTTTTTTCAACTTTTTTGTACTTTTAAATGTTGAGGTTGTTGTTGAATTTGTTGGTGTTTTCCATGTTGAGGTTGTTGTTAAATTTGTTGGTGATGTTCAATAATGAGATTGTTGTTGAAGTTGTTGGTGTTCAAAATGTTATTTTTTGAACTTTTTTGTATTTTTCAATGTTGAGATTGTTGTTCAATTTGTTGGGATTTTTCAGTGTTGAGGTTGTTGTTGAATTTGTTGCTGTTATCAATGTTAATTTTAGAAATTATTTTTATTTTTAAATGTTGAGCTTGTTGTTGAATTTGTTGGTTTTTTTCAATGTTGAGGTTGTTGTTGAATTTGTTGGTGTTCTTGAATGTTGAGGTTGTTGTTGAATTTGTTGGTGATTTTCATTATTGAAGTTGTTGAATTTGTTGGTGATTTTCAATGTTGAGGTTTTTGTTGAATTTGTTGGTGTCTTTCAATATTGTGGTTGTTGTTGAATTTGTTGGCGTTTTTGAATGTTGAGTTTGTTGTTGAATTTGTTAGTGTTTTCAATGTTATTTTTTGAACTTCTTTGAAGGTTTCAATGTTTTGGTTGTAGTTGAATTTGTTGGTGTTATCAATGTTATTTTTTGAACTTTTTTCTATTTTTCAATGTTGAGATTGTTGATGAATTTGTTGGTATGTGTCAATGTTGCAGTTGTTGTTGAATTATTTGTTGTTTTTCATTGTTGAGGTTGTTGAAGTTGTTGGTGTTTTTCAATGTTGAGGTTGTTGTTGAATTTGTGCTGATTTTCAATATTGAGCTTGTTGATGAATTTGTTGGTGTTTTTCAATGTTGAGGTTGTTGTTAAATTTGTTGGTTATATTCAATAATGAGATTGTTGTTGAAATTGTTGGTGTTATCAATGTTATTTATTGATCGTTTTTGTGTTTTTCAATGTTGAGGTTGTTGTTGAATTTGTTGGTGTTATCAATGTTTTTGTTGAATTTTTTTGTATTTTTAAAAGTTAAGGTTGTTGTTGAATTTGTTGGTGTTTTTCAATGTTGAGGTTGTTGTTGAATTTTTTGTTGTATTTCATTGTTGAGGTTTTTGTTGAATTTTTTGGTGTTATCAATGTTTTTGTTGAACTTTTTTGTATTTTTCAATGTTGAGGTTGTTGTTGAATTTGTTGGTGTTTTTTAATGTTGAGGTTGTTGTTGAATTTGTTGGTGATTTTAAATATTGATGTTGTTCAATTTGTTGGTGATTTTCAATGATGAGGTTGTTGTTGAATTAGTTGGTGCCTTTCAATATTGAGGTTGTCATTGACTTTGTTGGCGTCTTTCAATGTTGAGGTTGTTGTTGAATTTCTTTGTTTTATCAATGTTTTTATGAACTTTTTCTCTTCTTTTAAAAGTTGAGGTTGTTGTTGAATTTGTTCTTTGTATTTCAATGTTGAGCTTGTTGATGAATTTGTTGGTGTTTGTCAATGTTGCGATTGTTGTTGAATTTGTTGATGATTTTCAATGTTGAGGTTGTTGTTAAACTTGTTGGTGTCTTTCATTATTGAGCTTGATGTTGAATTTGTTGGCGTTTTTCAATGTTGAGATTGTTGTTGAATTTGTTGCTGATTTTCAATGTTGAGGTCGTTGTTGAACTGGTTGTTGTCTTTCAATGTTGTCGTTGTTGAATTTGTTCGTGTTTTTCAATGTTTAGGTTGTTGTTGAATTTGTTGGTGTTATCAGTGTTACTTTTGTAAGTTTTTTGTTTTTTTCTATGTTGAGGTTGTTATTGAATTTGTTGGTGTTTTTCAATGTTGAAGTTGTTGTTGAATTTGTTTGTGACTGTCAATATACAGGTTGTTGTTGAATTTGTTGGTTTTATCAATGATCTTTTTGGAATTTTTTGTAGTTTTAAATGCTGAGGTTGTTGTTGAAATTGTTGGTGTTATTCAATGTTGAGGTTGTTGAATTTGTTGGTGTTATTCATTCTTTAGGTTGTTGTTGAATTTTTTGGTGATTTTCAATATTGAGGTTGTTGTTGAATTTGTTGGTGTTATCAATGTTATTTTTTGAACTTTTTGTAGTTTTCAATGTTTTGGTTGTTGTTGAATTTGTTGGTGTTATCAATGTTATTTTTTTTAACTTTTTTCTATTTTTCAATGTTAAGGTTGTTGTTGAATTTGTTGATGATTTTCAATATTGAGGTTGTTGTTAAATTTGTTGGTGATATTCAATAATGAGATTTTTGTTGAAGTTGTTGGTGTTATCAATGTTATGTATTGAACTTTTTTGTGTTTTTCAATGTTGAGGTAGATGTTGAATTTGTTGGTTTTTTTGATTTTTGAGGTTGTTGTTGAATTTGTTGCTGTATTTCAATGTAATTTTTGAACTTTTTTTTTATTTTTGAAAGTTGAGCTTGTTGTTGAATTTGTTGGTTTTTTTCAATGTTGAGGTTGTTGTTGAATTTATTGGTGATTTTCAATATTGAGGTAGTTGTTGAATTTGTTGCTGTTATCAATGTTAATTTTTGAACTTTTTTTTTATTTTTGAAAGTTGAGCTTGTTGTTGAATTATTTGGCGTTTCTCAATGTTGAGGTTGTTGTTGAATTTGTTGCTGTTTTTCAATGTTGAGGTTGTTGTTGAATTTGTTGGTGTTTTTCGTTGCTGAGTTTTTTGTTGAATTGTTTGGTGTTATCAATGTTTTTGTTGAACTTTTTTGTATTTTTAAAATATGAGGTTGTTGTTGAATTTTTTGGTCTTTTTCAATGTTGAGGTTGTTGTTGAATTTGTTGGTGTTTTTCATTGTTGAGGTTTTTGTTGAATTTGTTGGTGATTTTCAGTATTGAGGTTGTTGTTGAATTTGTTGGTGTTATCAATGTTATTTTTTGAACTTTTTTGTATTTTTCAATGTTGAGGTTGTTTTTGAATTTGTTGGTATTTTTCAATGTTGAGGTTGTTCTTGAATTTGTTGGTGATTTTCAATGTTGAGGTTGTTGAATTTGTAGGTGTTTCTCAATGTTGAGGTTGTTGTTGAATTTGTTGGTGTTTTTCAATTTTGAGGTTGTTCAATTTGTTGGTGATTTTCAATGTTGAGGTTGTTGAATTTGTAGGTGTTTCTCAATATTAAGGTTGTTGTTGAATTTGTTGGTTTTATCATTGTTCTTTTTTAAACTTTTTCTCTTGTTTTAAAAGTTGAGGTTGTTGTTGAATTTGTTGGTGTTTGTCATTGTTGAGGATGTTGTCTATTTGTTGGTGTTATCAATGTTTTTTGTTGAACTTGTTTGTATTTTTAAAAGTTAAGGTTGTTGTTGAATTTGTTGGTGTTTTTCAATGTTGAGGTTGTTCAATTTGTTGGTGATTTTCAATATTGAGGTTGTTGTTGAATTTGTTGGTTTTATCAATGTCGTTTTTTCAACTTTTTTGTACTTTTAAATGTTGAGGTTGTTGTTGAATTTGTTGGTGTTTTCCATGTTGAGGTTGTTGTTAAATTTGTTGGTGATGTTCAATAATGAGATTGTTGTTGAAGTTGTTGGTGTTCAAAATGTTATTTTTTGAACTTTTTTGTATTTTTCAATGTTGAGATTGTTGTTCAATTTGTTGGGATTTTTCAGTGTTGAGGTTTTTGTTGAATTTGTTGGTGTCTTTCAATATTGTGGTTGTTGTTGAATTTGTTGGCGTTTTTGAATGTTGAGTTTGTTGTTGAATTTGTTAGTGTTTTCAATGTTATTTTTTGAACTTCTTTGAAGGTTTCAATGTTTTGGTTGTAGTTGAATTTGTTGGTGTTATCAATGTTATTTTTTGAACTTTTTTCTATTTTTCAATGTTGAGATTGTTGATGAATTTGTTGGTATGTGTCAATGTTGCAGTTGTTGTTGAATTATTTGTTGTTTTTCATTGTTGAGGTTGTTGAAGTTGTTGGTGTTTTTCAATGTTGAGGTTGTTGTTGAATTTGTGCTGATTTTCAATATTGAGGTTGTTGATGAATTTGTTGGTGTTTTTCAATGTTGAGGTTGTTGTTAAATTTGTTGGATATATTCAATAATGAGATTGTTGTTGAAATTGTTGGTGTTATCAATGTTATTTATTGATCGTTTTTGTGTTTTTCAATGTTGAGGTTGTTGTTGAATTTGTTGGTGTTATCAATGTTTTTGTTGAATTTTTTTGTATTTTTAAAAGTTAAGGTTGTTGTTGAATTTGTTGGTGTTTTTCAATGTTGAGGTTGTTGTTGAATTTTTTGTTGTATTTCATTGTTGAGGTTTTTGTTGAATTTTTTGGTGTTATCAATGTTTTTGTTGAACTTTTTTGTATTTTTAAAAGTTGAGGTTGTTGTTGAATTTGTTGGTGTTTTTTAATGTTGAGGTTGTTGTTGAATTTGTTGGTGATTTTCAGTATTGAGGTTGTCGTTGAATTTGTTGGTGTTATCAATGTTATTTTTTGAACTTTTTTGTATTTTTCAATGTTGAGGTTGTTTTTGAATTTGTTGGTATTTTTCAATGTTGAGGTTGTTGTTGAATTTTTTGTTGTTTTTCATTGTTGAGGTTGTTGTTGAATTTGTTGGTGTTTTTCAATGTTGAGCTTGTTGTTGAAATTGAAAGATTTTTTCAATGTTTAGCTTGTTGTTGAATTTGATGGTGTTTTTATATGTTGAGGTTGATGTTGAATTTGTTGGTGAATTTCAATGTTGAGATTGTTGTTGAATTTGTTGCTTTTTTTCAATGTTTAGGTCATTTTTGAACTTGTTGGTGTCTTTCAATATTGATGTTGTTGTTGAATTTGATGGTGTTTTTCAATATTGAGGTTGTTGTTGAATTTGTTGGTGTTTTTCAATATTGAGGTTGTTGTTGAATTTGTTGGTGTTTTTCAATGTTGAGGTTGTTGTTGAATTTGTTGCTGATTTTCAATATTGAGGTTTTTGTTGAATTTGTTGGCGTTTATCAATGTTGATACTGTTGTTGAATTTGTTGCTGATTTTCAATGTTGAGATTGTTGTTAATTTGTTGGTGATTTTCGATGTTGAGGTTGTTGTTGAATTTGCTGGTGTTATCAATGTTGTTTTTTGAACGCTTTTGTATTTTTCAATGTTAAGGTTGTTGTTGTATTTGTTAGCCGTTTTCAATGTTGAGGTTGTTGTTGAATTTGTTGGTGATTTTCAATATTGATGTTGTTCAATTGGTTGGTGATTTTCAATGATGAGGTTGTTGTTGAATTAGTTGGTGTCTTTCAATATTGAGGTTGTCATTGAGTTTGTTGGCGTCTTTCAATGTTGAGGTTATTGTTGAATTTCTTTGTTTTATCAATGTTTTTATGAACTTTTTCTCTTCTTTTAAAAGTTGAGGTTGTTGTTGAATTTGTTCTTTGTATTTCAATGTTGAGCTTGTTGATGAATTTGTTGGTGTTTGTCAATGTTGCGATTGTTGTTGAATTTGTTGATGATTTTCAATGTTGAGGTTGTTGTTAAACTTGTTGGTGTCTTTCATTATTGAGCTTGATGTTGAATTTGTTGGCGTTTTTCAATGTTGAGATTGTTGTTGAATTTGTTGCTGTTTTCAATGTTGAGGTCGTTGTTGAACTGGTTGTTGTCTTTCAATGTTGTCGTTGTTGAATTTGTTCGCGTTTTTCAATGTTTAGGTTGTTGTTGAATTTGTTGGTGTTATCAATGTTACTTTTGTAAGTTTTTTGTTTTTTTCTATGTTGAGGTTGTTATTGAATTTGTTGGTGTTTTTCAGTGTTGAAGATGTTGTTGAATTTGTTTGTGACTGTCAATATACAGGTTGTTGTTGAATTTGTTGGTTTTATCAATGATCTTTTTGGAATTTTTTGTAGTTTTAAATGCTGAGGTTGTTGAATTTGTTGGTGTTATTCATTCTTTAGGTTGTTGTTGAATTTTTTGGTGATTTTCAATATTGAGGTTGTTGTTGCATTTGTTGGTTTTTTTTAATGTTGAGGTTGCTGTTGAATTTGTTGGTGACTTTCAACATTGAGGTTGTTGTTGAATTTGTTGGCGTTTTTCAATGTTGAGGTTGTTGTTGAATTTGTTGGTGTTATCAATGTTTTTTTTGATCTTTTTCTCTTCTTTTAAAAGTTGAGGTTGTTGTTGAATTTGTTGTTATTTTTCAATGTTGAGGTTGATGTTGAATTTGTTGGTGTTTTTAAATGTTGAGGTTGATGTTGAATTTGTTAGTGATTTTCAATATTGAGGTTGTTGTTGAACTTGTTGGCGTTTATCAATGTTGAGATTGTTGTTGAATTTGTTGCTGATTATCAATGTTGAGGTCGTTGTTGAACTTTTTGGTGTCTTTCAATACTGAGGTTGTTGCTGAATTTGTTGGTGTTTTTCAATGTTGAGATGGTTGTTGAATTTGTTGCTGATCTTCAATGTTGTGGTCATTGTTGAACTTGTTGGTGTCTTTCAATATTGAGGTTGTTGTTGAATTTGTTGGTGTTTTTCAATGTTGAGGTTGTTGTTGAATTTGTTGGTAATTTTCAATATTGAGGTTGTTGTTGAATTTGTTGGTATTATCAATGTTATTTTTTGAACTTTTTTGTATTTTACAATGTAGACGCTGTTGTTGAATTTGTTGGTATCTTTCAATGTTGAGGTTGTTGAATTTGTTGGTGTTTTTCAATGTTGTGGTTGTTGAATTTGTTGGTGTTTTTCAATGTTGAGGTTGTTGTTGAATTTGTTGGTGTTTTTCAATGTTGAGATTGTTGTTGAATTTGTTGCTGATCTTCAATGTTGTGGTCGTTGTTGAACTTGTTGGTGTCTTTCAATATTGAGGTTGTTGTTGAATTTGTTGGTGTTTTTCAATGTTGAGGTTGTTGTTGAATTTGATGGTATTATCAATGTTATTTTTTGAACTTTTTTGTATTTTACAATGTTGAGGCTGTTGTTGAATTTGTTGGTGATTTTCAATATTGAGGTTGTTGTTGAATTTGTTGGTATTATCAATGTTATTTTTTGAACTTTTTTGTATTTTACAATGTTGAGGTTGTTGTTGAATTTGTTGGTAATTTTCAATATTGAGGTTGTTGTTTAATTTGTTGGTATTATCAATGTTATTTTTTGAACTTTTTTGTATTTTACAATGTTGAGGCTGTTGTTGAATTTGTTGGTTTTTTTCAATGTTGAGGTTGTTGAACTTGTTGGTGTTTTTCCATGTTGAGGTTGTTGTTGAATTTGTTGCTGATTTTCAATATTGAGGTTGTTGAATTTGTTCACGTTTATCAATGTTGAGATTGTTGTTTAATTTGTTGCTGATTTTCAATGTTGAGGTTGTTATTAATTTGTTGGTGATTTTCAATGTTGAGGTTGTTGTTGAATTTGCTGGTGTTATCAATGTTGTTGTTTGAACGCTTTTGTATTTTTCAATGTTAAGGTTGTTGTTGTATTTGTTAGCCGTTTTCAATGTTGAGGTTGTTGTTGAATTTGTTGGTGATTTTCAATATTGATGTTGTTCAATTTGTTGGTAATTTTCAATGATGAGGTTGTTGTTGAATTAGTTGGTGCCTTTCAATATTGAGGTTGTCATTGAGTTTGTTGGCGTCTTTCAATGTTGAGGTTGTTGTTAAATTTCTTTGTTTTATCAATGTTTTTATGAACTTTTTCTCTTCTTTTAAAAGTTGAGGTTGTTGTTGAATTTGTTCTTTGTATTTCAATGTTGAGCTTGTTGATGAATTTGTTGGTGTTTGTCAATGTTGCGATTGTTGTTGAATTTGTTGATGATTTTCAATGTTGAGGTTGTTGTTAAACTTGTTGGTGTCTTTCATTATTGAGCTTGACGTTGAATTTGTTGGCGTTTTTCAATGTTGAGATTGTTGTTGAATTTGTTGCTGATTTTCAATGTTGAGGTCGTTGTTGAACTGGTTGTTGTCTTTCAATGTTGTCGTTGTTGAATTTGTTTGTGTTTTTCAATGTTTAGGTTGTTGTTGAATTTGTTGGTGTTATCAATGTTACTTTTGTAAGTTTTTTGTTTTTTTCTACGTTGAGGTTGTTATTGAATTTGTTGGTGTTTTTCAATGTTGAAGTTGTTGTTGAATTTGTTTGTGACTGTCAATATACAGGTTGTTGTTGAATTTGTTGGTTTTATCAATGATCTTTTTGGAATTTTTTGTAGTTTTAAATGCTGAGGTTGTTGTTGAAATTGTTGATGTTTTTCAATGTTGAGGTTGTTGAATTTGTTGGTGTTATTCATTCTTTAGGTTGTTGTTGAATTTGCTGGTGATTTTCAATGATGAGGTTGTTGTTGAATTTGTTGGTGTTTTTCGTTGTTGAGGTTTTTGTTGAATTTGTTGGTGTTATCAATGTTTTTGTTGAACTTTTTTGTATTTTTAAAATTTGAGGTTGTTGTTGAATTTGTTGTTGTTTTTCAATGTTGAGGTTGATGTTGAATTTGTAGGTGATTTTCAATGTTGACGTTGTTGTTGAATTTGTAGGTGATTTTCAAAGTTGAGGTTGTTGTTGAATTTGTTGTTTATTTTCAATATTGAATTTGTTGTTGAATTTGCTGGTGTTATCAATGCTTTTTTTGAAATTTTCATCTTCTTTTAAAAGTTGAGGTTGTTGTTGAATTTGTTGGTATTTTTCAATGTTCCGGATCTTGTTGAATTATTTGTTGTTTTTCATTGTTGAAGTTTTTGAAGTTGTTGGTGTTTTTCAATGTTGAGGTTGTTGTTGAATTTGTTGGTTTTATCAATGTTCTTTTTGCAACTTTTTCTCTTGTTTTAAAAGTTGAGCTTGTTGTTGAATTTGTTGGTGTTTTTCAATGTTGAGGTTGTTGTTTAATTTGTTGGTGATATTCAATAATGAGATTGTTGATGAAGTTGTTGGTGTTATCAATGTTATTTTTTAAACTTTTTTGTATTTTTCAATGTTGAGGTTGTTGTTGAATTTGTTGGTATTTTTCAAAGTTGAGGTTGTTGTTGAATTTGTTGGTGATTTGCAATATTGAGGTTGATGTTGAATTTGTTGGTGATTTGCAATATTGAGGTTGTTGTTGAATTTATTGCTGTTATCAATGTTAATTTTTTATTTTTTTTTATTTTTGAATGTTGAGCTTGTTGTTGAATTTGTTGGTTTTTTTCAATGTTGACGTTGTTGTTGAATTTGTTGGTGTTTTTGAATGTTGAGGTTGTTGTTGAATTTGTTGGTGATTTTCAATATTGAAGTTGTTGAATTTGTTGATGTCTTTCAATGTTGAGGTTGTTGATGAATTTGTTGGTTTTCTCAATGATCTTTTTTGAACTTTTTGGTAGTTTTAAATGTTGAAGTTGTTGTTGAATTTGTTCGCGTTTTTCAATGTTGAGGTTGTTGTTAAATTTGTTGGTGTTATCAATTTTTTTTTGAACTTTTTCTCTTCTTTTAATAGTTGAGGTTGTTGTTGAATTTGTTGGTGTTTTTCAATGTTGAGGTTGTTGTTGAATTTGTTTGTGACTTTCAATATAGAGGTTGTTGTTGAATTTGTTGGTTTTATCAATGATCTTTTTTGAACTTTTTGGTACTTTTAAATGTTGAAGTTGTTGTTGAATTTGTTGGCGTTTTTCAATGTTGAGGTTGTTGTTGAATTTGTTGGTGTTATCAATGTTTTTTTTGAACTTTTTCTCATCTTTTAAAAGTTGAGGTTGTTGTTGAATTGGTTGGTGTTTTAAAATGTTGAGCTGGTTGTTGAAATTGTTGTTGTTTTTAAATGTTGAGGTTCATGTTGAATTTGTTGGTGATTTTCAATATTGCGGTTGTTGTTGAATTTGTTCGCGTTTTTTAATGTTGAGATTGTTGTTGAATTTGTTGCTGATTTTCAATGTTGAGGTCGTTTTTGAACTTGTTGGTGTCTTTCAATGTTGAGGTTGTTGTTGAATTTGTTGGTGATTTCCAATATTGAGGTTGTTGTTGAATTTGTTGGTGTTTTTTCAGTATTGAGGTTGTTGTTGAATTTGTTGGTGTTATCAATGTTGAGGTTGTTGTTGAATTTGTTGGTGACTTTCAATATTGAGGATGTTGTTGAATTTGTTGGCCTTTTTCAACCTTGAGGTTGTTGTTGAATTTGTTCATGTTATCAATGTTTTTTTTTGAACTTTTTCTCTTCTTTGAAAAGTTGAGGTTGTTGTTGAATTTGTTGGTGTTTTTCAATGTTCAGCTTGTTGTTGAATTTGTTGTTGATTTTCAATCTTGAGCTGGTTGTTGAATTTATAGGTTATTTTCAATGTTGAGGTTGTTGTTGAATTTGTTGTTGTTTTTCAATGTTGAGGTTGTTGTTGAATTTGTTGGTGACTTTCAATGTTGAGGTTGTTCTTGAATTTGTTGGTGTTATCAATGTTTTTGTTGAACTTTTTTGTATTTTTAAAAGTTAAGGTTGTTGCTGAAATTGTTGGCGTTTTTCAATGTTGAGTTTGTTGTTGGAATTGTTTTTGATTTTCAGTATTGAGGCTGTTGTTGAATTTGTTGGTGTTATCAATGTTATTTTTTGAACTTTTTTGTATTTTTCAATGTTGATGTTGTTTTTCAATTTTTTGGTATTTTTCAATATTGTCATTGTTGTTGATTTTTTTGGTGTTTTTCAATGATGAGGTTATTGTTGAATTTGTTGGTATTTTTCATTGTTGAGGTTTTTGTTGAATTTGTTGATGTTATCAATGTATTTTTTGAATTTTTTTGTATTTTTAAAAGTTAAGGCTGTTGTTGAATTTGTTGGTGTTTTTCAATGTTGAGGTTGTTGTTGAATTTTTTGTTGTTTTTCATTGTTGAGGTTGTTGTTCAACTTGTTGGTGATTTTCAATGTTAAGGTTGTTGTTTAATTTGTAGGTGATTTTCAATATTGAATTTGTTGTTGAATTTGTTGGTGTTATCAAAGCTTTTTTTGAAATTTTTATCTTCTTTTAAAATTTGAGGTTGTTGTTGAATTTGTTGGTATTTTTCAATGTTGCGGTTGTTGTTGAATTTGTTGGTATTTTTCAATGTTGCGGTTGTTGTTAAATTATTTGTTGTTTTTCAATGTTGAAGTTTTTGAAGTTGTTGGTGTTTTTCAATGTTGAGGTTTTTCAATTTTTTGGTGATTTTCAATATTGAGGTTGTTGTTGAATTTCTTGGTGTTATTAATGATATTTTTTGAACTTTTTTGTATTTTTCAATGTTGAGGTTTTTGTTGAATTCGTTGGTGTTATCAATGTTTTTTAGAACTTTTTTGTATTTTTAAAAGTGCAGGTTGTTGTTGAAATTGTTGGTGTTTTTCAATGTTGAGTTTGTTGTTGGAATTGTTGGTGATTTTCAATATTGAGGTTGTTGTTGAATTTGTTGTTGTTATCAATGTTATTTTTTGAACTTTTTTGTATTTTTCAATGTTGATGTTGTTTTTCAATTTATTGGTATTTTTCAATGTTGAGATTGTTGTTGAATTTTTTGTTGTTTTTCAGTGTTGAGGTTGTTGTTGAATTTGTTGGTGTTTTTCATTGCTGAGGTTTTTGTTGAATTTGTTGGTGTTATCAATGTATTTGTTGAACTTTTTTGTATTTTTAAAATTTAAGGTTGTTGTTGAATTTGTTGGTATTTTTCAATGTTGAGGTTGCTGTTGAATTTTTTGTTGTTTTTCATTGTTGAGGTTGTTGTTTAATTTGTTGGTGATTTTCAATGTTGAGGTTGTTGTTGAATTTGTAGGTGATTTTCAATATTGATTTTGTTGTTGAATTTGTTGGTGTTATCAAAGCTTTTTTTGAAATTTTTATTTTCTTTTAAAAGTTGAGGTTGTTGTTGAATTTGTTGGTATTTTTCAATGTTGCGGTGGTTGTTGAATTATTTGTTGTTTTTCATTGTTGAAGTTTTTGAAGTTGCTGGTGTTTTTCAATGTTGAGGTTGTTGTTCAATTTGTTGGTGATTTTCAATATTGAAGTTGTTGAATTTGTTGGTGATTTTCAATGTTGAGCTTGTTGTTGAATTTGTTGGTGTTTTTCAATGTTCAGGTTGTTCAATTAGATGGTGATTATCAATATTGAGGTTGTTGTTGAATTTGTTGGTTTTATCAATGTTCTTTTTTAAACTTTTTCTCTCGTTTTAAAGTTGAGGTTGTTGTTGAATTTGTTGGTGTTTTTCAATCTTGAGCGTTTTGTTGAAATTTTTGGTTTGTTTCAATGTTTAGGTTGTTGTTGAATTTGTTGGTCTTATCAATGTAATTTTTTGAAATTATTTGTATTTTTCAATGCTGAGTTTGTTTTTGAATTTGTTGGTCTTATCATTGTAATTTTTTGAACTTATTTGCATTCATCAATGTTGTGGTTGTTTTTGAATTTGTTGGTGTTATCAATGTTTTTTTTAAACTTTTTCTCTTCTTTTAAACGTTGAGGTTGGTGTTGAATTTGTTGGTATTTTTCATTGTTGCGGTTGTTGAATTTTTTGGTGTTTTTCATTGTTGTGGTTGTCGAAGTTGTTGGTGTTTCTCAATGTTGCGGTTGATGTTGAATTTTTTGGTGTTATTCATTGTAGAAGTTGTAGTTGAATTTGGTGGCATTTTTCAATGCTAAGGTTGTTGTTGAATTTGTTGGTGATTTTCAATATTGAAGTTGTTGAACTTGTTGGTGATTTTCAATGTTGAGGTTGTTGTAGAATTTGATGGTGTCTTTCAATATTGAGGTTGTGGTTGAATTTGTTGGTGTTTTTCAATGTTGAGGTTGTTGAATTTGTTGGTGTTTTTCAATGTTGACGTTGTTGTTGAATTTGTAGGTGATTTTCAATGTTGAGGTTGTTGTTGATTTTGTTGGTGTTATCAATGTTATTTTTTGAACTTTTTTCTATTTTTCAATGTTGAGGTTGTTGTTGAATTTGTTGGTGTTATCAATGTTTTTATTGAACTTTATATCTTCTTTTAAAAGTTGATTTTGTTTTTGAATTTGTTCGTATTTTTCAATGTTGCGGTTGTTGTTGAATTATTTGTTGTTTATCATTGTTGAGGTTGTTGAAGTTGTTGGTGCTTTTCAATGTTGAGGTTGTTGTTGAATTTGTTGGTGTTTTTCAATGTAGAGCTTGTTGTTGAATTTGTTGGTGTTTTTCAATGTTCAGGTTGTTCAATTAGATGGTGATTATCAATATTGAGGTTGTTGTTGAATTTGTTGGTTTTGTCAATGTTCTTTTTTAAACTTTTTCTCTCGTTTTAAAAGTTGAGGTTGTTGTTGAATTTGTTGGTTGCTTTCAATATTGAGGTTGTTGCATTTGTTGTTGATTTTCAATGTTTAGGTCGTTGTTGAACTTGTTGGTGTCTTTCAATATAGAGGTTATTGTTGAATTTGTTGGTGTTTTTCAATTTTGAGGTTGTTGTTGAATATGTTGGTGATTTTCAATATTGAGGTTGTCGTTGAATTTGTTGGTATTATCAATGTTATTTTTTGAACTACTTTGTATTTTTCACTATTGAGGTTGTTGTTGAATTTTTTTGTCGTTTTTCAATGTTGAGGTTGTTGTTGAATTTTGTGGTCATTTTCAATATTGATGTTGTTGAATTTTTTGGTTTTTTTCAATGTTGAGCTTATTGTTGAATTTGTAGGTTTTTTTCAATGTTGAGGTTGTTGTTGAATTTGTTGGTGATTTTCAATATTGAGGTTGCTGTTGAATTTGTTGGCGTTTTTCAATGTTGAGAATGTTGTTGAATTTGTAGCTGATTTTCAATGTTGAGGACGTTGTTGAACTTGTTGGTGTCTTTCAATGTTGAGGTTGTTGTTGAATTTGATGGTGTTATCAATGTTTTTTTTGAACTTCTTTGTATTTATATTAGTACAGGTTGTTGATTAATTTGTTGGTGGATTTCAATGTTGAGGTTGTTGTTGAATTTTTTTGTGTTTTTTATTGTTGAGGATGTTGTTGAATTTGTCGCTGTTTTTCAATGTTGAGGTTGTTGTTGTAATTGTTGCTGTTTTTCATTGTTGAGGTTTTTGTTGAATTTGATGGAGTTATCAATGTTTTTTGTTGAACTTGTTTGTATTTATAATAGTTGAGGCTGTTGATGAATTAGTTGGTGTTTTTCAATGTTGAGGTTGTTGTTGAATTTTGTGGTCATTTTCAATATTGATGTTGTTGAATTTGTTGGTGATTTTCAATGTTGAGGTTGTTGTTGAATTTGTTGGCATCTTTCAATGTTGAGGTTTTTATTGAACTTTTTTCCCTTCTTTTAAAATTTGAGGTTGTTGTTGAATTTGTTGGTGATTTTCAATTTTGAGCTTGTTTTTGAATTTGTAGGTTTTTTCCAATGTTGAGGTTGTTGTTGAATTTGTTGGTGTTTTTCAATGTTGAGGTTGATTTTGAATTTGTTGGTGATTTTCAATATTGAGGTTGTTGTTGAATTTGTTGGCTTTTTTCAATGTTGAGATTGTTGTTGAATTTGTTGCTGATTTTCAATGTTGAGCTCATTGTTGAACTTGTTGGTGTCTTTCAATGTTGAGGTTGTTGTTGAATTTGATGGTGTTATCAATGTTTTTTGCTGAACTTGTTTGTATTTATAATAGTTGAGGTTGTTGATGAATTTGTTGGTGTCTTTCAATGTTCAGGTTGTTGTTGAATTTTTTGGTGTTTTTCATTGTTGAGGTCTTTGTTGAATTTGTTGGTGTTATGAATGTTTCTTTTGACCTTTTTCTCTTCTTTTAAAAGTTGAGGTTCTTGTTCAATTTGTTGGTATTTTTCATTGTTGCAGTTTTTGAATTTTTTGGTGTTTTTCATTGTTGAGGATTATGAAGTTGTTGTTGTTTTTCAATGGTGAAGTTGTTGTTGAATTTGTTGGTGTTTTTCATTGTTGAGATTGTTGTTGAATTTGTTGGTGCTTTTCAATGTTGCGGTTGTTGTTGAATTTTTTGGTGTTTTTCATTGCAGAGGTTGTAGTTGAATTTGGTGGAATTTTTCAATGCTGACGTTGTTGTTGAATTTGTTGGTGATTTTCAATGTTGTGGTTGTTGTAGAATTTGTTGGTGTCTTTCAATATTGAGGTTGTTGTTGAATTTGTTGGTTGCTTTCAATATTGAGGTTGTTGCATTTGTTGTTGATTTTCAATGTTGAGGTCGTTGTTGAACTTGTTGGTGTCTTTCAATATTGAGGTTGTTGTTGAATTTGTTGGTGTTTTTCAATGTTGCGGTTGTTGTTGAATTTGAATGCCTTTTTCAATGTTGAGGTTGTTGCTGAATTTGTTGGTATCTTTCAATATTGAGGTTGTTATTGAATTTGTTGGTATTTTTCAATGTTGAGGTTGTTGTTGAATTTGTTGGTGATTTTCAATATTGAGGTTGTTGTTGAATTTGTTGGTATTATCAATGTTATTTTTTGAACTCTTTTGTATTTTTCTATGTTGAGGTTGTTTTTGAATTTTCTGGTATTTTTCGATGTTGAGGTTGTTGTTGAATTTGTTGGTGTTTTTCATTGTTGAGGATGTTGTTGAATTTGTTGCTGTTTTTCAATGTTGAGGTTGTTGTTGAACATGTTGCTGTTTTTCATTCTAAAGGTTTCTGTTGAATTTGTTGCTGATATCAATGTTTTTTGTTGAACTTGTTTGTATTTATAATAGTTAAGGTTGTTTTTCAATGTTGATGTTGTTGTTGACATTTTATGTGTTTTTCATTGTTGAGGTCTTTGTTGAATTTTTTGATGCTTTTCAATGTTGAGGTTGTTGAATTTGTTGGTGTTTTTAAATGTTGAGTTTGTTGAATTAGTTGGTGTTATTCGATGTTCAGGTTGTGGTTGAATTTGTTCTTGTTATCCATGTTATTTTTAAGATTTTCCAATGTTGATTTTGTTGTTGAATTTATTGGTGTTATCAATGGTATTTTTTGAACTTTTTTCTATTTTTCAATATTGTGGTTGTTGTTGAATTTGTTGGCGTTTTTCAATGTTGAGGTTGTTGTTGAATTTTTTGGTGAATTTCAATATTGAAGTTGTTGAATTTTTTGGTGATTTTCAATGTTGAGATTGTTGTTGAATTGGTTGCTGATTTTCAACGTTGAGGTCGTTGTTGAACTTGTTGGTGTCTTTCAATATTGAGGTTGTTGTTGAATTTGTTGGCGTTTTTCAATGTTGAGGTTGTTGTTGAATTTGATGGTGATTTTCATTATTGAGGTTGATGTTGAAATGGTTGGTATTATCAATGTTATTTTTTGAACTTTTTTGTATTTTTCTATGTTGAAGTTGTTTTTGAATTTGTTGGTATTTTTCAATGCTTAGGTTGTTGTTGAATTTGTTGGTGTTTTTAATTGTTAAGGTTGTTGTTGAATTTGTCGCTGTTTTTCAATGTTGAGGTGGTTTTTGAACGTGTTGCTGTTTTTCATTGTTGAGCATTTTGTTGAATTTGTTGCTGTTATCAATGATTTTGTTGAACTTGTTTGTATTTATAATAGTTTAGGTTGTTGATGAATTTGTTGGTGCTTTTCAATGTTGAGCTTATTGAATTTGTTGGCGTTTTTCAATGTTGAGGTTGTTGAATTAGTTGGTGTTTCTCAATGTTGAGGTTGTCGTTGAATTTGTTGGTGATTTTCAATGTTGAAGTTGTTGTTGAATTTGTTGTTGATTTTCAGTTTTGAGGTTGTTATTGAATTTGTTTGTGTTATCAATTTTATTTTTTGAACTTTTTTGTATTTTTCAATATTGAGCTTGTTGTTGAATTTGTTGGTGTTTTTTAATGTTGAGGTTGTTGCATTTGTTGGTGATTTATAATATTGATGTTGTTGAAATTGTTGGTGATTTTCAATGTTGAGTTTGTTGTTGAATTTGTTGGTGTTTTTCAATGTTGAGGTTGTTCAATTTGTTGGAGGTTTTCAATATTGTGGTTCTTGTTGAATTTGTTGGTGATTTTCAATATTGAGTTTGTTGTTGAAATTGCTGCTGTTATCAATGTTAATTTTTGAACTTTTTTTTATTTTTGAAAGTTGAGCTTGTTGTTGAATTTGCAGGTATTTATCAATGTTGAGGTTGTTGATGAATTTGTTGGTGTTATTCAATGTTGAGGTTGTTGTTGAATTTGTTCGAGATTTTCAGTATTGAAGTTGTTGAATTTGTTGGTGATTTTCAATATTGAGGTTATTGTTGAATTTGTTGGTGTTTTTCAATGTTGAGGTTGTTGTTGAATATGTTGGTGACTTTCAAAATTGAGGTTGTTGTTGAATTTGTTGGCGCTTTTCAATGTTGAGGTTGTTGTTGAATCTGTTGGTGTTTTTCCATGTTGAGGTTGTTGTTGAATTTGTTGGTGTTATCAATGTTTTTTTTGAACTTATTCTCTTCTTTTAAAAGTTGAGGTTGTTGTTGAATTTGTTGGTGTTTTTCAATGTTGAAGTTGTTGCTGAATTTGTTTGTGACTGTCAATATACAGTTTGTTGTTGGATTTGTTGGTTTTATCAATGATCTTTTTTGAACTTTTTTGTAGTTTTAAATGTTGAGTTTGTTGAATTTGTTGGTATTATTCATTCTTTAGGTTGTTGTTGAATTTTTTGGTGATTTTCAATATTGAGGTTGTTGTTGCATTTGTTGGTTTTTTTTAATGTTGAGGTTGCTGTTGAATTTGTTGGTGACTTTCCACATTGAGGTTGTTGTTGAATTTGTTGGCGTTTTTCAATGTTGAGGTTGTTGTTGAATTTGTTGGTGTTATCAATGTTTTTTTTGATCTTTTTCTCTTCTTTTAAAAGTTGAGGTTGTTGTTGAATTTGTTGTTATTTTTCAATGTTGAGGTTGATGTTGAATTTGTTGGTGTTTTTAAATGTTGAGGTTGATGTTGAATTTGTTAGTGATTTTCAATATTGAGGTTGTTGTTGAACTTGTTGGCGTTTATCAATGTTGAGATTGTTGTTGAATTTGTTGCTGATTATCAATGTTGAGGTCGTTGTTGAACTTTTTGGTGTCTTTCAATATTGAGGTTGTGGCTGAATTTGTTGGTGTTTTTCAAATTTGAGATGGTTGTTGAATTTGTTGCTGATCTTCAATGTTGTGGTCATTGTTGAACTTGTTGGTGTCTTTCAATATTGAAGTTGTTGTTGAATTCGTTGGTGTTTTTCAATGTTGAGGTTGTTGTTGAATTTGATGGTGATTTTCATTATTGAGGTTGATGTTGAAATGGTTGGTATTATCAATGTTATTTTTTGAACTTTTTTGTATTTTTCTATGTTGAAGTTGTTTTTGAATTTGTTGGTATTTTTCAATGCTTAGGTTGTTGTTGAATTTGTTGGTGTTTTTAATTGTTAAGGTTGTTGTTGAATTTGTCGCTGTTTTTCAATGTTGAGGTGGTTTTTGAACGTGTTGCTGTTTTTCATTGTTGAGCATTTTGTTGAATTTGTTGCTGTTATCAATGATTTTGTTGAACTTGTTTGTATTTATAATAGTTTAGGTTGTTGATGAATTTGTTGGTGCTTTTCAATGTTGAGCTTATTGAATTTGTTGGCGTTTTTCAATGTTGAGGTTGTTGAATTAGTTGGTGTTTCTCAATGTTGAGGTTGTCGTTGAATTTGTTGGTGATTTTCAATGTTGAAGTTGTTGTTGAATTTGTTGTTGATTTTCAGTTTTGAGGTTGTTATTGAATTTGTTTGTGTTATCAATTTTATTTTTTGAACTTTTTTGTATTTTTCAATATTGAGCTTGTTGTTGAATTTGTTGGTGTTTTTTAATGTTGAGGTTGTTGCATTTGTTGGTGATTTATAATATTGATGTTGTTGAAATTGTTGGTGATTTTCAATGTTGAGTTTGTTGTTGAATTTGTTGGTGTTTTTCAATGTTGAGGTTGTTCAATTTGTTGGAGGTTTTCAATATTGTGGTTCTTGTTGAATTTGTTGGTGATTTTCAATATTGAGTTTGTTGTTGAAATTGCTGCTGTTATCAATGTTAATTTTTGAACTTTTTTTTATTTTTGAAAGTTGAGCTTGTTGTTGAATTTGCTGGTATTTATCAATGTTGAGGTTGTTGATGAATTTGTTGGTGTTATTCAATGTTGAGGTTGTTGTTGAATTTGTTCGAGATTTTCAGTATTGAAGTTGTTGAATTTGTTGGTGATTTTCAATATTGAGGTTATTGTTGAATTTGTTGGTGTTTTTCAATGTTGAGGTTGTTGTTGAATATGTTGGTGACTTTCAAAATTGAGGTTGTTGTTGAATTTGTTGGCGCTTTTCAATGTTGAGGTTGTTGTTGAATCTGTTGGTGTTTTTCCATGTTGAGGTTGTTGTTGAATTTGTTGGTGTTATCAATGTTTTTTTTGAACTTATTCTCTTCTTTTAAAAGTTGAGGTTGTTGTTGAATTTGTTGGTGTTTTTCAATGTTGAAGTTGTTGCTGAATTTGTTTGTGACTGTCAATATACAGTTTGTTGTTGGATTTGTTGGTTTTATCAATGATCTTTTTTGAACTTTTTTGTAGTTTTAAATGTTGAGTTTGTTGAATTTGTTGGTATTATTCATTCTTTAGGTTGTTGTTGAATTTTTTGGTGATTTTCAATATTGAGGTTGTTGTTGCATTTGTTGGTTTTTTTTAATGTTGAGGTTGCTGTTGAATTTGTTGGTGACTTTCCACATTGAGGTTGTTGTTGAATTTGTTGGCGTTTTTCAATGTTGAGGTTGTTGTTGAATTTGTTGGTGTTATCAATGTTTTTTTTGATCTTTTTCTCTTCTTTTAAAAGTTGAGGTTGTTGTTGAATTTGTTGTTATTTTTCAATGTTGAGGTTGATGTTGAATTTGTTGGTGTTTTTAAATGTTGAGGTTGATGTTGAATTTGTTAGTGATTTTCAATATTGAGGTTGTTGTTGAACTTGTTGGCGTTTATCAATGTTGAGATTGTTGTTGAATTTGTTGCTGATTATCAATGTTGAGGTCGTTGTTGAACTTTTTGGTGTCTTTCAATATTGAGGTTGTGGCTGAATTTGTTGGTGTTTTTCAAATTTGAGATGGTTGTTGAATTTGTTGCTGATCTTCAATGTTGTGGTCATTGTTGAACTTGTTGGTGTCTTTCAATATTGAAGTTGTTGTTGAATTCGTTGGTGTTTTTCAATGTTGAGGTTGTTGTTGAATTTGATGGTGATTTTCATTATTGAGGTTGATGTTGAAATGGTTGGTATTATCAATGTTATTTTTTGAACTTTTTTGTATTTTTCTATGTTGAAGTTGTTTTTGAATTTGTTGGTATTTTTCAATGCTTAGGTTGTTGTTGAATTTGTTGGTGTTTTTAATTGTTAAGGTTGTTGTTGAATTTGTCGCTGTTTTTCAATGTTGAGGTGGTTTTTGAACGTGTTGCTGTTTTTCATTGTTGAGCATTTTGTTGAATTTGTTGCTGTTATCAATGATTTTGTTGAACTTGTTTGTATTTATAATAGTTTAGGTTGTTGATGAATTTGTTGGTGCTTTTCAATGTTGAGCTTATTGAATTTGTTGGCGTTTTTCAATGTTGAGGTTGTTGAATTAGTTGGTGTTTCTCAATGTTGAGGTTGTCGTTGAATTTGTTGGTGATTTTCAATGTTGAAGTTGTTGTTGAATTTGTTGTTGATTTTCAGTTTTGAGGTTGTTATTGAATTTGTTTGTGTTATCAATTTTATTTTTTGAACTTTTTTGTATTTTTCAATATTGAGCTTGTTGTTGAATTTGTTGGTGTTTTTTAATGTTGAGGTTGTTGCATTTGTTGGTGATTTATAATATTGATGTTGTTGAAATTGTTGGTGATTTTCAATGTTGAGTTTGTTGTTGAATTTGTTGGTGTTTTTCAATGTTGAGGTTGTTCAATTTGTTGGAGGTTTTCAATATTGTGGTTCTTGTTGAATTTGTTGGTGATTTTCAATATTGAGTTTGTTGTTGAAATTGCTGCTGTTATCAATGTTAATTTTTGAACTTTTTTTTATTTTTGAAAGTTGAGCTTGTTGTTGAATTTGCTGGTATTTATCAATGTTGAGGTTGTTGATGAATTTGTTGGTGTTATTCAATGTTGAGGTTGTTGTTGAATTTGTTCGAGATTTTCAGTATTGAAGTTGTTGAATTTGTTGGTGATTTTCAATATTGAGGTTATTGTTGAATTTGTTGGTGTTTTTCAATGTTGAGGTTGTTGTTGAATATGTTGGTGACTTTCAAAATTGAGGTTGTTGTTGAATTTGTTGGCGCTTTTCAATGTTGAGGTTGTTGTTGAATCTGTTGGTGTTTTTCCATGTTGAGGTTGTTGTTGAATTTGTTGGTGTTATCAATGTTTTTTTTGAACTTATTCTCTTCTTTTAAAAGTTGAGGTTGTTGTTGAATTTGTTGGTGTTTTTCAATGTTGAAGTTGTTGCTGAATTTGTTTGTGACTGTCAATATACAGTTTGTTGTTGGATTTGTTGGTTTTATCAATGATCTTTTTTGAACTTTTTTGTAGTTTTAAATGTTGAGTTTGTTGAATTTGTTGGTATTATTCATTCTTTAGGTTGTTGTTGAATTTTTTGGTGATTTTCAATATTGAGGTTGTTGTTGCATTTGTTGGTTTTTTTTAATGTTGAGGTTGCTGTTGAATTTGTTGGTGACTTTCCACATTGAGGTTGTTGTTGAATTTGTTGGCGTTTTTCAATGTTGAGGTTGTTGTTGAATTTGTTGGTGTTATCAATGTTTTTTTTGATCTTTTTCTCTTCTTTTAAAAGTTGAGGTTGTTGTTGAATTTGTTGTTATTTTTCAATGTTGAGGTTGATGTTGAATTTGTTGGTGTTTTTAAATGTTGAGGTTGATGTTGAATTTGTTAGTGATTTTCAATATTGAGGTTGTTGTTGAACTTGTTGGCGTTTATCAATGTTGAGATTGTTGTTGAATTTGTTGCTGATTATCAATGTTGAGGTCGTTGTTGAACTTTTTGGTGTCTTTCAATATTGAGGTTGTGGCTGAATTTGTTGGTGTTTATCAAATTTGAGATGGTTGTTGAATTTGTTGCTGATCTTCAATGTTGTGGTCATTGTTGAACTTGTTGGTGTCTTTCAATATTGAAGTTGTTGTTGAATTCGTTGGTGTTTTTCAATTTTGAGGTTGATGTTGAATTTGTTGGTGATTTTCAATATTGAGGTTGTTGTTGAATTTGATGGTGTTTTTCAATGTTGAGATTGTTGTTGAATTTGTTGCTGATTTTCAATGTTGAGGTCGTTGTTGAACTTGTTGGTGTCTTTCAATATTGAGGTTGTTGTTGAATTTGTTGGTGTTTTTCAATGTTGAGGTTGTTGGTGAATTTGTTGGTGATTTTCAATATTGAGGTTGTTGTTGAATTTTTTGGTAATATCAATGTTATTTTTTGAACTTGTTTGTATTTTCTATGTTGAGGTTGTTTTTGAATTTGTTGGTATTTTTCGATGTTGAGGTGGTTGTTGAATTTGTTGGTGTTTTTCTTTGTTGAGGATGTTGTTAAATTTGTCGCTGTTTTTCAATGTTGAGGTTGTTGGTGAACTTGTTGCTGTTTTTCATTGTTGAGGTTTTTGTTGAATTTGATGGTGTTATCAATGTTTTATGTTGAACTTGTTTGTATTTATAATAGTTAAGGTTGTTGATGAATTTGTTAGTGTTTTTCAATGTTAAGGTTGTTGTTGAATTTGTTGGTGGTTTTCAATATTGAGGTTGTTGTTGAATTTGTTGGTATTATCAATGTTATTTTTTGAACTTTTTTGTATTTTTCCAAGTTGAGGTTGTTTTTAAATTTGTTGGTTTTTTTCAATGTTGAGGTGGTTGTGGAATTTGTTGGTGTTTTTCATTGTTGAGGATGTTGTTGAATTTGTCGCTGTTTTTCAATGTTGAGCTTCTTTTTGAACTTGTTGCTGTTTTTCATTGTTGAGGTTTCTGTTGAATTTGATGGTGTTATCAATGTTTTTTTTTGAGCTTGTTTGTATTTATAATAGTTAAGGTTGTTGATGAATTTGTTAGTGATTTTCAATGTTGAGGTTGTTGTATTTGTGGGCGTTTTTCAATGTTGAGGTTGTTGAATTAGTTGGTGTTATTCAATGTTGACGTTGTTGTTGAATTTGGAGCTGATTTTCAATGTTGACGTTGTTGTTGAATTTGTTGTTGATTTTCAATATAGAGTTTGTTGTTGAATTTGTTGATGTTATCCATGTTATTTTTTAGTTTTTCCAATGTTGAGGTTATTGTTGAATTTGTTGGTATTATCAATGGTATTTTTTGAACTTTTTTGTATTTTTCTATGTTGAAGTTGTTTTTGAATTTGTTGGTATTTTTCAATGTTGAGGTTGTTGTTGAATTTGTTGGTGTTTTTAAATGTTAAGGTTGTTGTTGAATTTGTCGCTGTTTTCAATGTTGAGGTTGTTGTTGAACTTGTTGCTGTTTTTCATTGTTGAGGTTTCTGTTGAATTTGTTGGTGTTATCACTGTTTTTTGTTGAACTTGTTTGTATTGATAATAGTTTAGGTTGTTGATGAATTTGTTGGTGATTTTCAATGTTGAGGTTGTTGTATTTGTTGGCGTTTTTCAATGTTGAGGTTGTTGTTGAATTTGTTGTCGATTTTCAATATTGAGGTTGTTACTGAATTTGTTTTTGTTATCAATGTTATTTTTTGAACTTTTTTGTATTTTTCAATATTGAGCTTGTTGTTGAATTTGTTTGCGTTTTTTAATGTTGAGGTTGTTGTTGCATTTGTTGGTGATTTATAATATTGATGTTGTTGAAATTGTTGGTGATATTCAATGTTGAGGTTGTTGTTGAATTTGTTGGCATTTTTCAATGTTGAGGTTGTTGTTGAATTTGGTGTCGTCTTTCAATGTTGAGGTTTTTATTGTACTTTTTCTCTTCTTTTAAAAGTTGAGGTTGTTGTTGAATTTGTTGGTGATTTTCAATGATGAGGTTATTGTTGAATTTGTTGTTGTTTTTCAATGTTGAGGTTGTTGTTGAATTTGTTGGCGTTTTTCAATGTTGAGATTGTTCTTGAACTTGGTGTCTTTCAATGTTGAGGTTGTTGTTGAATTTGTTGGAGATTTTCAATATTGAGGTTGTTGTTGAATTTGTTGGTATTATCAATGTTTTTTTTTGAATATTTTTGTATTTTTCTATGTTGAGGTTGTTTTTGAATAAGTGGGTATTTTTCGATGTTGCGGTTGTTGTTGTATTTGTTGGTGTTTTTCATTGTTGAGGATCTTGTGGAATTTGTCGCTGTTTTTCAATGTTGACGTTGTTGTTGAAATTGTTGCTGTTTTTCATTGTTGAGGTTTTTGTTGAATTTGATGGTGTTATCAATGTTTTTCGTTGAACCTGTTTGTATTTATAATAGTTAAGGTTGTTGATGAATTTTTTGGTGTTTTTTAATGTTGAGATTGTTGTTGAATTTGTTGGCATTTTTCAATGTTGAGGTTGTTGTTAAATTTGTTGGTATTATCAATGTTATTTTTTGAATATTTTTGTATTTTTCTATGTTGAGGTTGTTTTTGAATTAGTGGGTATTTTTAGATGTTAAGTTTGTTGTTGAATTTGTTGGTGTTTTTCATTGTTGAGGATGTTGTGGAATTTGTTGCTGTTTTTCAATGCTGACGTTATTGTTGAACTTGTTGCTATCTTTCATTGTTGAGGTTTTTGTTGAATTTGATGGTGTTATCAATGTTTTTCGTTGAACCTGTTTGTATTTATAATAGTTAAGGTTGTTGATGAATTTGTTGGTGTTTTTCAATGTTGAGGTTGTTGTTGAATTTTTTGGTGTTTTTCATTGTTGAGGTCTTTGTTGAATTTATTGGTGTTATCAATGTTTCTTTTGAACTTTTTCTCTTCTTTTAAAAGTTGAAGTTTTTGTTCAATTTGTTGGTATTTTTCATTGTTGCGGTTTTTGAATTTTTTGGTGTTTTTCATTGTTGAGGTTATTGAAGTTGTTGGTGTTTTTCAATGTTGAGGTTGTTGTTGGATTTGTTGGTGCTTTTCAATGTTGCGGTTGTTTTTGAATTTTTTGGTGTTTTTCATTGTAGAGGTTGTAGTTGAATTTGGTGGCATTTTTCAATGCTGAGTTTGTTGTTGAATTTGTTGGTGATTTTCAATATTGAAGTTGTTGAATTTGTTGGCGATTTTCAATGTTGAGGTTGTTGTAGAATTTGTTGGTGTCCTTCAATATTGAGGTTGTTGTTGAATTTGTTGGTTGCTTTCAATATTGAGGTTGTTGCATTTGTTGTTGATTTTCAATGTTGAGGTCGTTGTTGAACTTGTTGGTGTCTTTCAATATTGAGGTTGTTGTTGAATTTGTTGGTGTTTTTCAATGTTGAGATTGTTGTTGAATATGTTGGTGATTTTCAATGTTGAGGTTGTTGTTGAATTTGTTGGTATTATCAATGTTATTTTTTGAACTATTTTGTATTTTCACTATTGAGGTTGTTGTTGAATTTTTTGGCGTTTTTCAATGTTGAGGTTGTTGTTGAATTTTGTGGTCATTTTCAATATTGATGTTGCTGAATATGTTGGTGATTTTCAATGTTGAGGTTGTTGTTGAATTTGTTGGTATCTTTCAATATTGAGGTTGTTATTGAATTTGTTGGCCTCTTTCAATGTTGAGGTTGTTGTTGAATTTCTTGGTGTTATCAATGTTTTTATTGCACTTTTCCTCTTCTTTTAAAAGTTGAGGTCGTTGTTGAATTTGTTTGTGATTTTCAATGTTGAGCTTGTTTTTGAATTTGTATGTTTTTTTCAATGTTGAGGTTGTTGTTGAACTTGTTGGTGTTTTTCAATGTTGAGGTTGATGGTGAATTTGTTGGTGATTTTCAATATTGAGGTTGTTGTTGAATTTGATGGTGTTTTTCAATGTTGAGATTGTTGTTCAATTTTTTGCTGATTTTCAATGTTGAGGTCGTTGTTGAACTTGTTGGTGTCTTTCAATATTGAGGTTGTTGTTGAATTTGTTGGTTTTTTTTCAATGTTGAGGTTGTTGTTGAATTTGTTGGTGATTTTCAATATTGAGGTTGTTGTTGAATTTGTTGGTATTATCAATGTTATTTTTTGAACTTTTTTGTATTTTTCTATGTTGAGGTTGTTTTTGAATTTGTTGGTATTTTTCGATGTTGAGTTGGTTGTTGAATTTGTTGGTGTTTTTCATTGTTGAGGATGTTGTTGAATTTGTCGCTGTTTTTCAATGTTGAGGTTGTTGTTGAACTTGTTGCTGTTTTTCATTGTTGAGGTTTTTGTTGAATTTGATGATGTTATCAATGTTTTTTGTTGAACTTGTTTGTATTTATAATAGTTAAGGTGGTTGATGAATTTGTTAGTATTTTTCAATGTTGAGGTTGTTGTATTTGTTGGTGTTTTTCAATGTTGAGGTTGTTGAATTAGTTGGTGTTATTCCATGTTGACGTTGTTGTTGAATTTGTTATTGATTTTCAATATAGAGTTTGTTGTTGAATTTGTTGGTGCTATCAATGGTATTTTTTAAACTTTTTTGTGTTTTTCTATGTTGAAGTTGTTTTTGAATTTGTTGATATTTTTCAATGTTTAGGTTGTTGTTGAATTTGTTGGTGTTTTTGATTGTTAAGGTTGTTGTTGAATTTGTCGCTGTTTTTCAATGTTGTGGTTGTTGTTGAACTTGTTGCTGTTTTTCATTGTTGAGGTTTTTGTTGAATTTGTTGGTGTTAGCAATGTTTTTTGTTGAACTTGTTTGTATTTATAATAGTTTAGGTTGTTGATGAATTTGTTGGTGCTTTTCAATGTTGAGCTTGTTGAATTTGTGGGCGTTTTTCAATGTTGAGGTTGTTGAATTAGTTGGTGATTTTCAATGTTGAGGTTGTTGTTTAATTTGTTGTTGATTTTCAATATTGAGGTTGTTATTGAATTTGTTTGTGTTATCAATGGTATCTTTTGAACTTTTTTGTATTTTTCAATATTGAGGTTGTTGTTGAATTTGTTGGTGTTTTTCAATGTTTAGGTTGTGTTGAATTTGTTGGTGATTTTCAATATTGATGTTGTTGAATTTTTTGGTGATTTTCAATGTTGAGGTTGTATTTGAATTTGTTGGTGTCTTTCAATATTAAGGTTGTTGTTGAATTTGTTGGCGTTTTTTAAAAACTTTTTCTCTTCTTTTAAAAGTTGAGGTTGTTGTTGAATTTGTTGGTGTTTTTCAATGTTGAGCCACTGGTTGAATTTGTACGTTTTTATTATGTTGAGGTTTTTGTGGAATTTGTAGGTTTTTTTCAATGTTGAGGCTGTTGTTGAATTTGTTGATATTTTTCAATGTTGAGGTTGTTGTTGAATTTGTTGGTGTTTTTCAATGTTGAGGTTGATGTTGAATTTGTTGGTAATTTTCAATATTGATGTTGCTGTTGAATTTGTTGGCGTTTTTCAATGTTGATGTCGATGTTCACCTTTTTGGTGTCTTTCAATGTTGAGGCTGTTGTTGAATTTGTTGGTGTTTTTCAATGTTGAGGTTGTTGTTGAATTTGTTGGTGTTTTCCAATGTTGAGGTTGTTGTTGAATTTGTTGGTGTCATAAATGTTATTTTTTGAACTTTTGTGTATTTTTCCAAGTTGAAGTTGTTTTTGAATTTGTTGGTATTTTTCAATGTTGAGGTTGTTGTTGAAATTGTTGGTGTTATCAATGTTTTTTGGTGAACTTGTTTGTATTTATAATAGATAAGGTTGTTGATGAATTTGTAGGTGCTTTTCAATGTTGAGCTTGTTGAATTTGTTGGTGTTTTTCAATGTTGAGTTTGTTGAATTAGTTGGTGTTTTTCAATGTTCAGGTTGTCGTTGAATTTGTTGGTGAATTTCAATGTTCATGTTGTTGTTGAATTTGTTGTTGATTTTCAATATTGAGTTTGTTGTTGAATTTGTGGATTTTATCAATGTTATTTTTTGTATTTTTAAATGCTGAGGTTGTTATTGAATTTGTTGGCGTTTTTCAATGTTGAGGTTGTTGTTGAATTTGTTGGTGATTTATAATATTGATGTTGTTGAAATTGTTGGTGATTTTCAATGTTGAGGTTGTAGTTGAATTTGTTGATGTCTTTCAATATTGAGTTTGTTGTTGAATTTGTTGGCGTTTTTCAATGTTGAGGTTGTTGTTGAACTTGTTTGTTTTTTTAAAAACTTTTTCTCTTCTTTTAAAATTTGAGGTTGTTGTTGAATTTGTTGGTGTTTTTCAATGTTGAGCTTCTGGTTGAATTTGTAGGTTTTTTTCAATGTTGAGGTTGTTGTTGAATTTGTTGGTGTTTTTCAAAGTTGAGGTTGTTGTTGAATTTGTTGTTGTTTTTAAATATTGAGTTTGTTGTTGAATTTGTTGGTGTTATCCATGTTATTTTTTGAAAATTTTTGTAGTTTTCAATGTTGAGGTTGTTGTTGAAGTTGTTGGTGTTTTTCAATGTTCAAGTTATATTTAAATGTGTTGCTTTTTTTCAATGTTGAGGTTGTTGTTGAATTTGTGGGTGATTTTCAATATTGAATACGTTGAATTTGTTGGTGAATTTCACTGTTGAGGTTGTTGAATTTGTTGGTGATTTTCAACGTTGAGGTTGTTGTTGAATTTGTTGGCGTTTTTTCAATGTTGAGGATGTTGTTGAATTTGTTGGTGTTATCATTGTTTATTTTGAGCTTTTTCTCTTCTTTTAATAGTCGAGATTGTTGTTGAATTTGTTGTTGTTTTTCAAAGTTGAGGTTGTTGTTGACTTTGTTGGTGTTATCAATGTTGTTTTTTGAACTTTTTTTGTTTTTTAAATGTTGAGGTTATTTTTGATTTTGTTGGTATTTTTCAATGTTGATGTTGTTGTTGTTTTATTTGGTGTTTTTCTTTGTTGAGGTTGTTGTTGAATTTATAGCTGTTTTTCAATGTTGAGGTTGTTGTTGAATTTGTTGGTGATTTTCAATGTTGAGGTTGTTGAATTTGTTGGTTTTTTCAAGATTGACGTTGTTGTTGAAATTGATGTTGATTTTCAATATTGAGTTTGTTGTTGAATTTGCTGGTGTTATCAATGATATTTTTTGAACTTTTTTGTATTTTCCAATGTTGAGGTTGTTGTTGAATTTGTTGGTGTTATCAATGTTATTTTTTCAATTTTTTTGTATTTTTCAATATTGAGGTTGTTATTGAATTTGTTGGTGTTTTTCATTGTTGAGGTTGTTGTTGAATTTGTTGCTGTTTTTCAATGTTGAGGTTGTTATTGAATTTGTTGCTGATTTTCAATGATGAGGTTGTTGAATTTGTTGGTGTTTTTCAATGTTGAGGTTGTTGAATTTGTTGGTATTTTTCAATGTTGACGTTGTTGTTGAAATTGATGTTGATTTTCATATTGAGTTTGTTATTGAATTTGTTGGTGTTACCAATGTTATTTTTTGAACTTTTTTGTATTTTCCAATATTGAGGTTGTTGTTGAATTTGTTGGTGTTTTCAAAGTTATTTTTTGAACTTTTTTGTATTTTTCAATATTGATGTTGTTATTGAATTTGTTGGTGTTTTTCAATGTTGAGGTTGTTGTTGAATTTGTTGGTGATTTTCAATATTGATGTTATTGAATTTGTTGGTGATTTTCAATGTTGAGGTTGTTGTTGAATTTGTTGGTGTCTTTCAATATTGAGGTTGTTGTAGAATTTGTTGGTGTTTTTCAATGTTGAGGTTGTTGTTGAATTTCTTGTCTTATCAATGTTTTTTTTGAACTTTTCCTCTTCTTTTAATAGTTGAGGTTGTTGTTGAATTTGTTGGTGTTTTTTAATTTTTGAGCTTCTGGTTGAATTTGTAGGTTTCTTTGCAATGTTGAGGTTGTTGTTGAATTTGTTGGTGTTTTTCATTTTTGAGGTTTCATGTTGATTTTGTTGGTGACTTTCAATATTGAAGTTGTTGTTGAAAAAGTTGACGTTTTTCAATGTTGAGATTGTTGTTGAATTTGTTTCTGATTTTCAATGTTGAGGTCGTTGTTGAACTTGTTGGTGTCTTTCAATATTGTGGTTGTGGTTGAATTTGTTGGCGTTTTTCAACGTTGAGGTTGTTGTTGAATTTTTTGGTGTTTTATCATTGTTGAGGCTGTTGTTTAATTTGTTGGTGATATTCAATGTTGAGTTTGTTCATTTTGTTGGTGTTATCAATGTTATTTTTTGAACTTTTTTCTATTTTTAAATGTTGAGGTTGTTGTTCAATTTGTTGGTGTTATCAGTGTTATTTTTGAACGTTTTATCTTCTTTTAAAATTGGAGGTTGTTGTTGAATTTGTTGGTATTTTTCAATGTTGCGGTTGTTATTGAATTATTTGGTGTTTTTCAATATTGATGTTGTTGTTGAATTTGTTGGTATTTTTGAATGTTGCGGTTGTTTTTGAATTATTTGGTGTTTTTCATTGTTGAGGTTGTTGAATATGTGGGTGTTTTTCAATGTAGAGGATGTTGTTGAATTTATTGGTGTTTTTATATTGTTGAGGATGTTGTTGAATTTGTTGGTTTTATCAATGTTATTTTTTGAACTTATTAGTATTTTTCAATGTTGAGGTTGTTGATTTTGTTGGTGTTTTCAATGTTTTTTTTGAACTTTTTCTCTTCTTTTAAAAGTTGAGGATGTTTTTGAATTTGTTTGTATTTTTCATTGTGGCGGTTTTTGAAATCATTGGTGTTTTTCATTGTTGAGGTTGTTGAAGTTGTTGGTGTTTTTCAATGTTGAGGTTGTTGTTGAATTTGTTGGTGTTTTTCATTGTTGAGATTGTTGTTGAATTTGTTGGTGTTTTTCAATGTTGCGGTTGTTGATGAATTTTTTGGTGTTTTTCATTGTAGAGATTGTAGTTGAATTTGTTGCTTTTTATCAATGTTGTGGTTGTTGTTGAATTTGTTGGTGATTTTCAATGCTGAGGTTGTTGTTGAATTTGTTGGTCATTATCAATATTGAAGTTGTTGAATTTGTTGGTGATTTTCAATGTTGAGGTTGTTGTAGAATTTGTTGGTCTCTTTCAATATTGATGCTGTTGTTGAATTTGTTGGTTTTTTTCAATGCTGAGGTTGTTGTTGAATTAGTTGGTGACTTTCAATATTGAGGTTGTTGAATTTTTTGGTGTTTTTCAATGTTGAGGTTGATGTTGAATTTGTTGGTGATTTTCAATATTGAAGTTGTTGTTGAAAATGTTGGCGTTTTTCAACGTTGAGATTGTTGTTGAATTTGTTGCTGATTTTCAATGTTGAGGTTGTTGTTGAATTTGTTGGTGATTTTCAGTATTGAGATTGTTGTTGGATTTGCTGGTGTTATCAATGTTATTTTTTGAACTTTCTTGTATTTTTCAATGTTGAGGTTGATTTTGAATTTGTTGGTATTTTACAATTTTGTGGTTGTTGTTGAATTTTTTGGTGTTTTTCATTGTTGAGGTTGTTGATTTTGTTGGTGTTTTCAATGTTTTTTTTGAACTTTTTCTCTTCTTTTAAAAGTTGAGGATGTTGTTGAATTTGATTGCATTTTTCGTTGTGGCGGTTGTTGAATTCATTGGTGTTTTTCATTGTTGAGGTTGTTGAAGTTGTTGGTGTTTTTCAATGTTGCGGTTGTTGTTGAATTTTTTGGTGTTTTTCATTGTAGAGATTGTAGTTGAATTTGGTGCTTTTTATCAATGTTGTGGTTGTTGTTGAATTTGTTGGTGTTTTTCAATGCTGAGGTTGTTGTTGAATTTGTTGGTCATTATCAATATTGAAGTTGTTGAATTTGTTTGGTGATTTTCAATGTGGAGGTTGTTGTTGAATTTGTTGGTGATTTTCAGTATTGAGGTTGTTGTTTTGTTTGTTGGTGTTATCAATGTTATTTTTTGAACATTTTTTGTATTTTTCAATGTTGAGGTTGTTTTTGATTTTGTTGGTATTTTTCAATGTTGATGTTGTTTTTTTTGGTGTTTTTCATTGCTGAGGTTGTTGTTGAATTTGTTGCTGTTTTTCAATGTTGAGGTTGTTATTGAATTTGTTGGTGATTTTCAATGATGAGGTTGTTGAATTTGTTGGTGTTTTTCAATGTTGAGGTTGTTGAATTTGTTGGTATTTTTCAATGTTGACGTTGTTGTTGAAATTGATGTTGATTTTCATATTGAGTTTGTTATTGAATTTGTTGGTGTTACCAATGTTATTTTTTGAACTTTTTTGTATTTTCCAATATTGAGGTTGTTGTTGAATTTGTTGGTGTTTTCAAAGTTATTTTTTGAACTTTTTTGTATTTTTCAATATTGATGTTGTTATTGAATTTGTTGGTGTTTTTCAATGTTGAGGTTGTTGTTGAATTTGTTGGTGATTTTCAATATTGATGTTATTGAATTTGTTGGTGATTTTCAATGTTGAGGTTGATGTTGAATTTGTTGGTGTCTTTCAATATTGAGGTTGTTGTTGAATTTGTTGGCGTTTTTCAATGTTGAGGTTGTTGTTGAATTTCTTGTCTTATCAATGTTTTTTTTGAACTTTTCCTCTTCTTTTAATAGTTGAGGTTGTTGTTGAATTTGTTGGTGTTTTTTAATTTTTGAGCTTCTGGTTGAATTTGTAGGTTTCTTTGCAATGTTGAAGTTGTTGTTGAATTTGTTGGTGTTTTTCATTTTTGAGGTTTCATGTTGATTTTGTTGGTGACTTTCAATATTGAAGTTGTTGTTGAAAAAGTTGACGTTTTTCAATGTTGAGATTGTTGTTGAATTTGTTTCTGATTTTCAATGTTGAGGTCGTTGTTGAACTTGTTGGTGTCTTTCAATATTGTGGTTGTTGTTGAATTTGTTGGCGTTTTTCAACGTTGAGGTTGTTGTTGAATTTTTTGGTGTTTTATCATTGTTGAGGCTGTTGTTTAATTTGTTGGTGATATTCAATGTTGAGTTTGTTCATTTTGTTGGTGTTATCAATGTTATTTTTTGAACTTTTTTCTATTTTTAAATGTTGAGGTTGTTGTTCAATTTGTTGGTGTTATCAGTGTTATTTTTGAACGTTTTATCTTCTTTTAAAATTGGAGGTTGTTGTTGAATTTGTTGGTATTTTTCAATGTAGCTGTTGTTATTGAATTATTTGGTGTTTTTCAATATTGATGTTGTTGTTGAATTTGTTGGTATTTTTGAATGTTGCGGTTGTTTTTGAATTATTTGGTGTTTTTCAATGTAGAGGTTGTTGTTGAATTTATTGGTGTTTTTATGTTGTTGAGGTTGTTGTTGAATTTGTTGGTTTTATCAATGTTATTTTTTGAACTTATTTGTATTTTTCAATGTTGAGGTTGTTGTTGAATTTGTTGGTGTTATCAATGTTTTTTTTGAACTTTTTCTCTTCTTTTAATAGTTGAGGATGTTGTTGAATTTGTTTGTATTTTTCATTGTGGCGGTTTTTGAATTCTTTAGTGTTTTTCATTGTTGATGTTGTTGAAGTTGTTGGTGTTTTTCAATGTTGAGGTTGTTGTTGAATTTGTTGGTCTTTTTCATTGTTGAGATTGTTGTTGGATTTGTTGGTGTTTTTCAATGTTGCGGTTGTTGTTGAATGTTTTGGTGTTTTTCATTGCAGAGGTTGTAGTTGAATTTGTTGCTTTTTTTCAATGTTGAGGTTTTTGTTGAATGTGCTGGTATTCTTCAATGTTGCGGTTGTTGATGAAATTTTAGATTTTTTTTTGTTGAGGTTGTTGAAATTGTTGGTGTTTTTCAATGTTGATGTTGATGTTGAATTTGTTGGAGTTTTTTTATGTTGAGCTTGTTGTTGAATTTGTTGCTCTTTTTCATTGTTGAGGTTGTTGTTGAATTTGTTGCTGTGTTTCAATGTTGATGTTTTTGTTGAATTTGTTGGTGTTATCTCTGTTATTGTTGAACTTTTTTGTACTTTTAAAAGTTAAGGTTGTTGTTGAATTTGTTGGTGTTTTTCAATGTTGAGGTTGTTGTTGAATTTGTTGGTGTTTTTCAATGTTCAGGTTGTTGTTGAATTTGTTGGTGATTTTCAATGTTGAGGTTGTTGAATTTGTTGTTGATTTTCAATGTTGAGCTTATTGATTTTGTTGGTGTTTTTCATTGTTGACGTTGTTGTTGAATTTGTAGTTGATTTTCAATGTTGAGGTTGTTGTTGAATTTGATGGTGATTTTCAATATTGAAGTTGTTACATTTGTTGGTGATTTTCAATGTTGAGCTTGTTGTAGAATTTGTTGGTGTCTTTCAATATTGAGGTTGTTGTTGAATTTGTTGTTGTTTTTCAATGTTGAGGTTGGTGTTGAATTTGTTGGTGACTTTCAATATTGAGGTTGTTGAATTTGTTTGTGATTTTCAATGTTGAGGTTGTTGTTGAATTTGTTGGTGTCTTTCAATATTGAGGTTGTTGTTGAATTTGTTGGTGTTTTACATTGTTGAGGTTGTTGTTGAATTTGTTGGTGTCATCAATGTTTATTTTGAAATTTTTCTCTTCTTTTAAAAGTTGAGGATGTTGTTGAATTTGTTGGTGTTTTTCAAAGTTGAGTTTCTTGTTGAATTAGTTGTTGATTTTCAATATTGAGTTTGTTGTTGAATTTGTTGGTGTTATCAAAAAGTTTTGAACTTTTATCTAGTTTTCAAAGTTGAGGTTTTTGTTGAATTTGCTGGTATTCTTCAATATTGCGGTTTTTGATGAAATTTTTGGTGTTTTTTTTTGTTGAGGTTGTTGAAATTGTTGGTGTTTTTCAATGTTGAGGTTGTTGTTGAATTTGTTGGAGTTTTTTTATGTTGAGATTGTTGCTGAATTTGTTGGTCTTTTTCATTGTTGAGGTTGTTGTTGAATTTGTTGCTGTTTTTCAATGTTGAGGATTTGTTGAATTTGTTTGTGTTATCTGTTATTGTTGAACTTTTTTGTACTTTTAAAAGTTAAGGTTGTTGCTGAATTTGTTGGTGTTATTCAATGTTGAGGTTGTTGTTGAATTTTTTGGTGTTCTTCATTGTTGAGGTTGTTGAATTTGTTGTTGATTTTCAATGTTGAGGTTGTTGATTTTGTTGGTGTTTTTCATTGTTGACGTTGTAGTTGAATTTGTAGGTGATTTTCAATGTTGAGGTGGTTGTTCAATTTGTTGTTGATTTTCAATATTGAGTTTGTTGTTGAATTTGTTGGTGTTATGAAAGTTATTTTTTGAACTTTTTTGTAGTAGTCAATGTTTAGGTTGTTGTTGATTTTGTTGGTGTTATCAATGTTATTTGTTGAACTTTTTTCTATTTTGCAATATTGAGGATGTTGTTGAATTTGTTGGTTTTATCAATATTCTTTTTTAAACTTTTTCTCTTGTTTTAAACGTTGAAATTGTTGTTGAATTTGTTGGTGTTTTTCTATGTTGAGCTTGTTGTTGATTTTTTTGTTTTTTTTCAACGTTGAGGTTGTTGTTGAATTTGCTGGTGTTTGTCAATGTTGAGGTTGTTGTTGAATTTGTTGTTGATTTTCAATATTGAGTTTGTTGTTGAATTTAATGGTGTTATCAATGTTATTTTGTGAACTTTTTTGTATTTTTCTATGTCGAGGTTGTTTTTGAACTTGTTGGTCTTATCAATGTTATTTTTTGAACCTATTTGTATTTTTCAATGATGAGGTTGTTGTTGATATTTTTGGTGTTATCAATGTTTTTTTTTATTTTTTTCTCTTATTTTAAAAGTTGACGTAGTTGTTGAATTTGTTGGTATATTTCATTGTTGCAGTTGTTGAATTTATTGGTGTTTTTCATTGTTGACGTTGTTGAAGTTGTTGGTGTTTTTCAATGTTGCGGTTGTTGTTGAATTTTATGATGTTTTTCATTGTAGAGGTTGCAGTTGTATTTGATGGTTTTTTTCAATATTGTGGTTCTTGTTGAATTTGTTAGTATTTTTCAATGCTCAGGTTGTTGAATTTGATGGTGATCTTCAATATTGAAGTTGTTACATTTGTTGGTGATTTTCAATGTTGAGGTTGTTGTTGAATTTTTTGGTGTTCTTCATTGTTGAGGTTGTTGAATTTGTTGTTGATTTTCAATGTTGAGGTTGTTGATTTTGTTGGTGTTTTTCATTGTTGACGTTTTAGTTGAATTTGTAGGTGATTTTCAATGTTGAGGTTGTTGTTCAATTTGTTGTTGATTTTCAATATTGAGTTTGTTGTTGAATTTGTTGGTGTTATCAAAGTTATTTTTTGAACTTTTTTGTAGTAGTCAATGTTTAGGTTGTTGTTGATTTTGTTGGTGTTATCAATGTTATTTTTTGAACTTTTTTCTATTTTGCAATATTGAGGATGTTGTTGAATTGTTTGGTTTTATCAATATTCTTTTTTAAACTTTTTCTCTTGTTTTAAACGTTGAAATTGTTGTTGAATTTGTTGGTGTTTTTCTATGTTGAGCTTGTTGTTGAATTTTTTGTTTTTTTTCAACGTTGAGGTTGTTGTTGAATTTGCTGGTGTTTGTCAATGTTGAGGTTGTTGTTGAATTTGTTGTTGATTTTCAATATTGAGTTTGTTGTTGAATTTAATGGTGTTATCAATGTTATTTTGTGAACTTTTTTGTATTTTTCTATGTCGAGGTTGTTTTTGAATTTGTTGGTCTTATCAATGCTATTTTTTGAACTTATTTGTATTTTTCAATGATGAGGTTGTTGTTGATATTTTTGGTGTTATAAATGTTTTTTTTTATTTTTTTCTCATATTTTAAAAGTTGACATAGTTGTTGAATTTGTTGGTATATTTCATTGTTGCAGTTGTTGAATTTATTGGTGTTTTTCATTGTTGACGTTGTTGAAGTTGTTGGTGTTTTTCAATGTTGAGGTTGTTGTTGAATTTGTTTGTGTTTTTCAATGTTGCGGTTGTTGTTCAATTTTATGATGTTTTTCATTGTAGAGGTTGCAGTTGTATTTGATGGTTTTTTTCAATATTGTGGTTCTTGTTGAATTTGTTAGTATTTTTCAATGCTCAGGTTGTTGAATTTGATGGTGATCTTCAATATTGAAGTTGTTACATTTGTTGGTGATTTTCAATGTTGAGGTTGTTGTTGAATTTGTTGGTGTCTTTCAATAGTGAGCTTGTTGTTGAATTTGTTGGTGTTTTACATTGTTGAGGTTGTTGTTGAATTTGTTGGTGTCATCAATGTTTATTTTGAAATTTTTCTCTTCTTTTAAAAGTTGAGGATGTTTTTGAGTTTGTTGGTGTTTTTCAATGTAGAGTTTCTTGTTGAATTAGTTGTTGATTTTCAATATTGAGTTTGTTGTTGAATTTGTTGGTGTTATCAATGTTATTTTTTGATCTTTATGTAATTTTCAATGTTGAGGTTGTTGTTGAATTTGTTGGTGTTATCAATGTTATTTTTTGAACTTTTTTCTATTTTTCAATGTTGAGATTGTTGATGAATTTTTTGGTGTTTTTCATTGTAGAGGTTGTTGAAGTTGTTGGTGTTTTTCAATGTTGAAATTGTTGTTGAATTTGTTGGTGTTTTTCATTGTTGAGATTGTTGTTGAATTTGTTGGTGATATCAATGTTTTTTGTTGAACTTGTTTGTATTTTTAAAAGTTAAGGCTGTTGTTGAATTTGTTGGTGGTTTTCAATGTTGAGGTTGTTCAATATGTTGGTGATTTTCAAAATTGTGGTTGTTGTTGAATTTGTTGGTTTTATCAATCTTCTTTTTTGAACTTTTTTGTTCTTTAAATGTTGAGGTTGTTGGTGAATTTGTTGTAGTTTTTCAATGTTGAGGTTGTTGTTGAGTTTTTTGGTGTTTTTCAATATTGAGGTTGTTTTTGAATTTGTTGGCGTTTTTCAATGTTGAGATTCTTGTTGAATTTGTTGCTGATTTTCAATGTTGAGGTTGTTGTTGAACTTGTTGGTGTCTTTCAATATTGAGGTTGTTGTTGAATTTGTTGGTGTTTTTCAATGTTGAGGTTGTTGTTGAATTTGATGTTGATTTTCAATATTGAGTATGTTGTTGAATTTAACGGTGTTATCAATGTTATTTTTTGAACATTTTTGTATTTTTCAATGTCGAGGTTGTTGCTGAATTTGTTGGTCTTATCAATGTTATTTTTTGAACTTATCTGTATTTTTCAATGTTGAGATTGTTTTTGAATTCTTGGTGTTATCAATGTTTTTTTTGAACTTTTTCTCTTTTAAAACCAAAGGTTGTTGTTGAATTTGTTGGTGTTTTTCAATGTTGAGTTTCTTGTTGAATTAATTCTTGATTTTCAATATTGAGTTTGTTGTTGAATTTGTTGGTGTTATCAATGTTTTTTTTGAACTTTTATGTAGTTTTCAATGTTGAGGTTGTTGTTGAATTTGTTGCTGTTATCAATGTTATTTTTTGAACTTTTTTGTATTTTTCAATGTTGCGACTGCTGATGAATTATTTGGTGTTTTTCATTGTTGAGGTTGTTGAACTTGTTTGTATTTTTAAAAGTTAAGGTTGTTGTTGAATTTGTTGGTGCTTTTCAATGTTGAGGTTGTTCAATTGGTTGGTGATTTTCAACATTGAGGTTGTTGTTGAATTTGTTGGTTTTATCAATGTTCTTTTTTGAACTTTTTTGTTCTTTTAAATGTTGAGGTTGTTGGTGAATTTGTTGGCGTTTTTCAATGTTGAGATTCTTGTTGAGTTTGTTGGTGTTTTACAATGTTGAGGTTGTTGTTGAATTTGTTGGTGTTATCAATGACTTTTTTTGAACTTTTTCTCTTCTTTTAAAAGTTTTGTTTGTTGCTGAATTTGTTGGTGTTTTTCAACGTTGAGCTTGTTGTTGAATTTGTTGGCTTTGTCAATGTTGAGGTTGTTGTTTAATTTGTTCGTGTAATCAATTTTATTTTTTGAACTTTTTGTATTTTTCAATGCTGATATTGTTGTTGAATTTGTTGGTGTTATCAATGTATTTTGGAACTTTTTCTCTTCTTTTAAAAGTTGAGGTTATTGTTGAATTTGTTGGTGTTTTTCAATGTTGAGATTGTTCTTGAATTAGTTGTTGTTTTTCAATGTTGAGGTTGTTTTTGAATTTGTTGGGAATTTTCAATATTGAGGTTGTTGTTGAATTTGTTGGCATTTTTCAATGTTGAGGTTGTTGTTGAATTTGTTGGTGATTTTCAATATTGATGTTGAATTTGTTGGTGTCTTTCAATATTGAGGTTGTTGTTGAATTTGTTGGCGTTTTTCAATGTTGAGGTTGTTGTTGAATTTCTTGTCTTATCAATGTTTTTTTTGAACTTTTCCTCTTCTTTTAATAGTTGAGGTTGTTGTTGAATTTGTTGGTGTTTTTTAATTTTTGAGCTTCTGGTTGAATTTGTAGGTTTCTTTGCAATGTTGAAGTTGTTGTTGAATTTGTTGGTGTTTTTCATTTTTGAGGTTTCATGTTGATTTTGTTGGTGACTTTCAATATTGAAGTTGTTGTTGAAAAAGTTGACGTTTTTCAATGTTGAGATTGTTGTTGAATTTGTTTCTGATTTTCAATGTTGAGGTCGTTGTTGAACTTGTTGGTGTCTTTCAATATTGTGGTTGTTGTTGAATTTGTTGGCGTTTTTCAACGTTGAGGTTGTTGTTGAATTTTTTGGTGTTTTATCATTGTTGAGGCTGTTGTTTAATTTGTTGGTGATATTCAATGTTGAGTTTGTTCATTTTGTTGGTGTTATCAATGTTATTTTTTGAACTTTTTTCTATTTTTAAATGTTGAGGTTGTTGTTCAATTTGTTGGTGTTATCAGTGTTATTTTTGAACGTTTTATCTTCTTTTAAAATTGGAGGTTGTTGTTGAATTTGTTGGTATTTTTCAATGTTGCGGTTGTTATTGAATTATTTGGTGTTTTTCAATATTGATGTTGTTGTTGAATTTGTTGGTATTTTTGAATGTTGCGGTTGTTTTTGAATTATTTGGTGTTTTTCAATGTAGAGGTTGTTGTTGAATTTATTGGTGTTTTTATGTTGTTGAGGTTGTTGTTGAATTTGTTGGTTTTATCAATGTTATTTTTTGAACTTATTTGTAATTTTCAATGTTGAGGTTGTTGTTGAATTTGTTGGTGTCTTTCAATATTGAGGTTGTTGTAGAATTTGTTGGTGTTTTTCAATGTTGAGGTTGTTGTTGAATTTCTTGTCTTATCAATGTTTTTTTTGAACTTTTCCTCTTCTTTTAATAGTTGAGGTTGTTGTTGAATTTGTTGGTGTTTTTTAATTTTTGAGCTTCTGGTTGAATTTGTAGGTTTCTTTGCAATGTTGAGGTTGTTGTTGAATTTGTTGGTGTTTTTCATTTTTGAGGTTTCATGTTGATTTTGTTGGTGACTTTCAATATTGAAGTTGTTGTTGAAAAAGTTGACGTTTTTCAATGTTGAGATTGTTGTTGAATTTGTTTCTGATTTTCAATGTTGAGGTCGTTGTTGAACTTGTTGGTGTCTTTCAATATTGTGGTTGTGGTTGAATTTGTTGGCGTTTTTCAACGTTGAGGTTGTTGTTGAATTTTTTGGTGTTTTATCATTGTTGAGGCTGTTGTTTAATTTGTTGGTGATATTCAATGTTGAGTTTGTTCATTTTGTTGGTGTTATCAATGTTATTTTTTGAACTTTTTTCTATTTTTAAATGTTGAGGTTGTTGTTCAATTTGTTGGTGTTATCAGTGTTATTTTTGAACGTTTTATCTTCTTTTAAAATTGGAGGTTGTTGTTGAATTTGTTGGTATTTTTCAATGTTGCGGTTGTTATTGAATTATTTGGTGTTTTTCAATATTGATGTTGTTGTTGAATTTGTTGGTATTTTTGAATGTTGCGGTTGTTTTTGAATTATTTGGTGTTTTTCATTGTTGAGGTTGTTGAATATGTGGGTGTTTTTCAATGTAGAGGATGTTGTTGAATTTATTGGTGTTTTTATATTGTTGAGGATGTTGTTGAATTTGTTGGTTTTATCAATGTTATTTTTTGAACTTATTAGTATTTTTCAATGTTGAGGTTGTTGATTTTGTTGGTGTTTTCAATGTTTTTTTTGAACTTTTTCTCTTCTTTTAAAAGTTGAGGATGTTTTTGAATTTGTTTGTATTTTTCATTGTGGCGGTTTTTGAAATCATTGGTGTTTTTCATTGTTGAGGTTGTTGAAGTTGTTGGTGTTTTTCAATGTTGAGGTTGTTGTTGAATTTGTTGGTGTTTTTCATTGTTGAGATTGTTGTTGAATTTGTTGGTGTTTTTCAATGTTGTGGTTGTTGTTGAATTTTTTGGTGTTTTTCATTGTAGAGATTGTAGTTGAATTTGTTGCTTTTTATCAATGTTGTGGTTGTTGTTGAATTTGTTGGTGATTTTCAATGCTGAGGTTGTTGTTGAATTTGTTGGTCATTATCAATATTGAAGTTGTTGAATTTGTTGGTGATTTTCAATGTTGAGGTTGTTGTAGAATTTGTTGGTCTCTTTCAATATTGATGCTGTTGTTGAATTTGTTGGTTTTTTTCAATGCTGAGGTTGTTGTTGAATTAGTTGGTGACTTTCAATATTGAGGTTGTTGAATTTTTTGGTGTTTTTCAATGTTGAGGTTGATGTTGAATTTGTTGGTGATTTTCAATATTGAAGTTGTTGTTGAAAATGTTGGCGTTTTTCAACGTTGAGATTGTTGTTGAATTTGTTGCTGATTTTCAATGTTGAGGTTGTTGTTGAATTTGTTGGTGATTTTCAGTATTGAGATTGTTGTTGGATTTGCTGGTGTTATCAATGTTATTTTTTGAACTTTCTTGTATTTTTCAATGTTGAGGTTGATTTTGAATTTGTTGGTATTTTACAATTTTGTGGTTGTTGTTGAATTTTTTGGTGTTTTTCATTGTTGAGGTTGTTGATTTTGTTGGTGTTTTCAATGTTTTTTTTGAACTTTTTCTCTTCTTTTAAAAGTTGAGGATGTTGTTGAATTTGTTTGCATTTTTCATTGTGGCGGTTGTTGAATTCATTGGTGTTTTTCATTGTTGAGGTTGTTGAAGTTGTTGGTGTTTTTCAATGTTGCGGTTGTTGTTGAATTTTTTGGTGTTTTTCATTGTTGAGGTTGTTGATTTTGTTGGTGTTTTCAATGTTTTTTTTGAACTTTTTCTCTTCTTTTAAAAGTTGAGGATGTTGTTGAATTTGTTTGCATTTTTCATTGTGGCGGTTGTTGAATTCATTGGTGTTTTTCATTGTTGAGGTTGTTGAAGTTGTTGGTGTTTTTCAATGTTGCGGTTGTTGTTGAATTTTTTGGTGTTTTTCATTGTAGAGATTGTAGTTGAATTTGGTGCTTTTTATCAATGTTGTGGTTGTTGTTGAATTTGTTGGTGTTTTTCAATGCTGAGGTTGTTGTTGAATTTGTTGGTCATTATCAATATTGAAGTTGTTGAATTTGTTTGGTGATTTTCAATGTGGAGGTTGTTGTTGAATTTGTTGGTGATTTTCAGTATTGAGGTTGTTGTTTTGTTTGTTGGTGTTATCAATGTTATTTTTTGAACATTTTTTGTATTTTTCAATGTTGATGTTGTTTTTTTTTGGTGTTTTTCATTGCTGAGGTTGTTGTTGAATTTGTTGCTGTTTTTCAATGTTGAGGTTGTTATTGAATTTGTTGGTGATTTTCAATGATGAGGTTGTTGAATTTGTTGGTGTTTTTCAATGTTGAGGTTGTTGAATTTGTTGGTATTTTTCAATGTTGACGTTGTTGTTGAAATTGATGTTGATTTTCATATTGAGTTTGTTATTGAATTTGTTGGTGTTACCAATGTTATTTTTTGAACTTTTTTGTATTTTCCAATATTGAGGTTGTTGTTGAATTTGTTGGTGTTTTCAAAGTTATTTTTTGAACTTTTTTGTATTTTTCAATATTGATGTTGTTATTGAATTTGTTGGTGTTTTTCAATGTTGAGGTTGTTGTTGAATTTGTTGGTGATTTTCAATATTGATGTTATTGAATTTGTTGGTGATTTTCAATGTTGAGGTTGATGTTGAATTTGTTGGTGTCTTTCAATATTGAGGTTGTTGTTGAATTTGTTGGCATTTTTCAATGTTGAGGTTGTTGTTGAATTTGTTGGTGATTTTCAATATTGATGTTGAATTTGTTGGTGATTTTCAATGTTGAGGATGTTGTTGAATTTGTTGGTGTTTTTCAATATTGAGGTTGTTGTTGAATTGTTGGTGTTTTTCAATGTTGAGGTTGTTGTTGAATTTGTTGGTGTTATCAATGTTTTTTTTGAACTTTTTCTCTTCTTTTAAAAGTTGAGGTTGTTGTTGAATTCCTTGGTGTTTTTAAATGTTGAGCCTGTTGTTGAATTTGTAGGTTTTTTCAATGTTTATATTGTTGTTGAATTTGTTGATGTATTTCATTTTTCAGGTTGTTGTTGAATTTGTTCGTGTTATCAATGTTTTTTATTGAACTTTTTTGTATTTTTAAAAGTTAAGGTTGTTTATGAATTTGTTGTTGTTTTTCAATGTTGAGGTTGTTCAATTTGCTGGTGATTTTCAACATTAAAGTTGTTGTTGAATTTGATGGTTTTATCAATGTTATTTTTTGAACTTTTATGTACTATTAAATGTGGATGTTGTTGGTGAATTTGTTGGAGTTTTTCAATGTTGAGGTTGTTGTTGAATTTGTTGGTGATTTTCAATATTGAGGTTGTTGTTGAATTTGTTGGCGTTTTTCAATGTTAAAGATTCTTGTTGAATTTGTTGCTGATTTTCAATGTTGAGGTTGTTGTTGAAATTGTTGGTGTCTTTCAATATTGAGGTTGTTGTTGAATTTGTTGGTGTTTTTCAATGTTGAGGTTGTTGTTGAATTTTTTCGTGATTTTCAATGTTGAGGTTGTTGAATTTGTTTGTGATTTTCAATGTTGAGGTTGTTGTTGAACTTGTTGGTGTCTTTCAATATTGAGGTTGTTGTTGAATTTATTGGTGTTATCAATGTTTTTTTTGAACTTTTTCTCTTCTTTTAAAAGTTGAGGTTCTTGTTGAATTTGTTGGTGGTTTTGAATGTTAAGCTTATTGTTGAATTTGTTGTTTTTTTCCATCTTGACGTTGTTGTTGAATTTGTTGGTGATTTTCAATGTTGAGGTTGTTGTTGAATTTGTTGGCATTTTTCAATGTTGAGGTTGTTGTTGAATTTGTTGGTGATTTTCAATATTGATGTTGAATTTGTTGGTGATTTTCAATGTTGAGGATGTTGTTGAATTTGTTGGTGTTTTTCAATATTGAGGTTGTTGTTGAATTTGCTGGTGTTTTTCAATGTTGAGGTTGTTGTTGAATTTGTTGGTGTTATCAATGTTTTTTTTGAACTTTTTCTCTTCTTTTAAAAGTTGAGGTTGTTGTTGAATTCCTTGGTGTTTTTAAATGTTGAGCCTGTTGTTGAATTTGTAGGTTTTTTCAATGTTTATATTGTTGTTGAATTTGTTGATGTATTTCATTTTTCAGGTTGTTGTTGAATTTGTTGCTGATTTTCAATGTTGAGGTTGTTGTTGAAATTGTTGGTGTTTTTCAATGTTGAGCTTGTTGTTGAATTTGTTCGTGATTTTCAATGTTGAGGTTGTTGAATTTGTTTGTGATTTTCAATGTTGAGCTTGTTGTTGAATTTGTTCGTGATTTTCAATGTTGAGGTTGTTGAATTTGTTTGTGATTTTCAATATTGAGGTTGTTGTTGAATTTATTGGTGTTATCAATGTTTTTTTTGAACTTTTTCTCTTCTTTTAAAAGTTGAGGTTCTTGTTGAATTTGTTGGTGGTTTTGAATGTTAAGCTTGTTGTTGAATTTGTTGGTTTTTTCCATCTTGACGTTGTTGTTGAATTTGTTGGTGATTTTCAATGTTGGGGTTGTTGTTGAATTTGTATTTGATTTTCAACGTTGAGTTTGATGCTGAATTTGTTCGTGTTATCAATGTTATTTTTTGAAATTTTTTGTATTTTTCAATGTTGAGCTTGTTGTTGAATTTGTTGGAGCGATCAATGTTATTTTTTGAACTTTTTTGTATTTTTCAATGTTGAGGTTGTTGTTGAATTTGTTGGTGTTATCAATGTTTTTTTGAACTTTTTCTCTTCTTTTAAAAGTTGAGGTTATTGTTGAATTTGTTGGTATTTTTCAAAGTTATGGTTGTTGAATTTTTTGGCGTTTTTCATTGTTGAGGTTGTTGAAGTTGTTGGTGTTTTTCAATGTTGAGGCTGTTGTTGAATTTGTTGGTGTTTTTCATTGTTGAGGTTGTTGTTGAATTTGTTGGTGTTTTTCAATGTTGAGGTTGTTCATTTTTTGGTGATTTTCAATATTGAGGTTGTTGTTGAATTTGTTTGTTTTATCAATGATCTATTTGGTACTTTTTCTCTTCTTTTAAAAGTTGAGGTTGTTGTTGAATTTGTTGGTGCTTTTCAATGTTGAGCTTGTTGTCGAATTTGCTGGTTTTATTCAATGTTGTGGTTGAGGTAGAATTTGTTGTTGATTTTCAATAACGAGTTTGTTGTTGAATTTGATGATGTTATCAATGTTATTTTTTGAACTTTTTTGTATTTTTCAATGTTGAGCCTGTTGTTGAATTTATAGGTTTTTTTCAATGTTGAGGTTGTTGTTGAATTTGTTGGTGCCTTTCAATGTTGAGATTGTTGTTGTATTTGTTGTTGATTTTCAATATTGAGGTTGTTGTTGAATTTGTTGGTATTTTTCAATGTTGCGGTTGTTGAATTTTTTGCTGATTTTCAATATTGATGTTGTTCAATTTGTTGGTGTTTTTCAATGTTGAGGCTGTTGTTGAATTTGTTGGAGCTTTTCAATGTTGAGGTTGTTGTTGAATTTGTAGCTGATTTTCAATGTTGAGGTTGTTGTTGAACTTGTTGGTGTCTTTCAATATTGAGGTTGTTGTTGAATTGTTGGTGTTTTTCAATGTTGAGGCTGTTCTTGAATTTGTTGGTGATTTTCAATATTGACGTTGTTGTTGAGTTTGTTGGTGTTATCAATGTTATTTTTTGAACTTATTTGTATTTTTAAATGTTTAGGTTGTTGATGAATTTGTTGGTATTTTTCAACGTTGAGGTTGTTGTTTAATTTGTTGGTATTTTTCATTGTTGATGTTGTTGCTGAATTTGCTGCTGTTTTTCAATGTTGAGGTTGTTGAATTTGTTGGTGATTTTCAATAATGAGGTTGTTGTTGAATTTGTTGGTGTTTATCAATGTTGTGGTTGTTGTTGAATTTGTTGGTGATATTCAATGTTGAGGTTGTTGAATTTGTTGGTGATTTGCAACATTGAGGTTGATGTTGAATTTGTTGGTATTATCAATGTTAATTTTTGATCTTTTTTGTATTTTTGTAAGTTGAGATTGTTGTTGAATTTGATGATGTTTTTCAATGTTGAGGTTGTTGTTGAATTTGTTGGTGTTTTTCATGCTTGAGGTTGTTGTTGAATTTGTTGGTGATTTTCAATGTTGAGGTTGTTGCTGAACTTGTTGGTGTCTTTCAATATTGAGGTTGTTGATGAATTTGTTGGTGTTTTTCAATGTTGAGATTTTTGTTGAATTTTTTGCTGATTTTCAATGTTGAGGTCGTTGTTGAACTTGTTGGTGTCTTTCAATATTGAGGTTGTTGTTGAATTTGTTGGTGATTTTCAGTATTGAGGTTGTTGTTGAATTTGTTGGTGTTCTCAATGTTATTTTTTGAACTTTTTTGTATTTATCAATGTTGAGGTTCTTTTTGAATTTGTTGGTATTTTTCAATGTTGAGGTTCTTGTTTAATTTGTTGCTGTTTTTCAGTGTTGAGGTTGTTGTTGAATTTGTTGGTGCTTTTCAATCTTGTGGCTGTTGAATTTGTAGGTGTTATCAATGTTTTTTTCGAACTTTTTCTCTTATTTTAAAAGTTGAGGTTGTCGTTGAATTTAGTGGTGTATTTCAATGTTGAATTTGTTGTTGAATTTGTTGGTTCTTTCAATGTTGAGGTTGTTGTTGAATTTGTTGGTGATTTTCATTGTTGAGGTTGTTGTTGAATTTGTTTTTGATTTTCAATATTGAGTTTGTTGCTGAATTTGTTGGAATTATCAATATTTATTTTGAACTTTTTCTCATCTTTTTAAAGTAGAGGTTGTTGTTGAATTTGTTGGTGTTTTTCAATATTGAGGCTGTTGTTTTAATTTGTTGGTGATTTTCAATATTGAGGTTCTTGTTGAATTTGTTGGTGTTTTTCAATGTTGAGGCTGTTGTTTGAATTTGTTGGTGATTTTCAATATTCAGGTTGTTGTTGAATTTGATGGTGTTATCAATGTTATTTTTTGAACTTATTTGTATTTTTCAATGTTGAGGTTGTTGTTGAATGTGTTGGTATTTTTCAATGATGAGATTGTTGTTGAATTTGTTGGTATTTTTCATTGTTGATGTTGTTGCTGAATTTGCTGCTGTTTTTCAATGTTGAGGTTGTTGAATTTGTTGGTGATTTTCAATATTGAGGTTGTTTTTTATTGAAATTTCTGGTGTTGTCAATGTTAATTTTAGATCTTTTTTGTATTTTTGAAAGTTTTGATTGTTGTTGAATTGGTTGGTGTTTCTCAATGTTGAGGTTGTTGTTGAATTTGTTGGTGTTTTTCATTGTTTAGGTTGTTATTGAATTTGTTGGTGATATTCAATGTTGAGGTTGCTGAATTTGTTGGTGATTTTCAATGTTGAGGTTGTTGTTGAATTTGTTGGCTTTTTTCTATGTTGACATAGTTGTTGAATTTTTTGCTGATTTTCAATGTTGAGGTTGTTGTTGAACTTGTTGGTGTCTTTCAATATTGAGGTTGTTGTTGATTTTGTTGGTGTTTTTCAATTTTGAGGTTGTTGTTGAATTTGTTGTTGATTTTCAGTATTGAGGTTGTTGTTGAATTTGATGGTGTTATCAATGTTATTTTTTGAACTTTTTTGTATTTTTCAATGTTGAGGTTGTTTTTGTATTTGTTGGTATTTTTCAATGTTGAGGTTGTTGAAATTGTTGGTGCTTTTCAACGTTGAGGTTGTCGTTCTATTTGTTGGTGTTATCAATGTTTATATTGAACTTTTTCTCTTCTTTTAAAAGTTGAGGTTGTTGTTGAATTTGTTGGTGTTTTTCAATATTGAGCCTGTTATTGAATTTGTAGGTCTATATCAATGTTGAGGTTGTTGTTTAATTTGTTGGTGCTTTTCAATGTTGAGGTTGTTGTTGTATTTGTTGTTGATTTTCAGTATTGAGTTTGTTGTTGAATTTGTTGGTGTTATCAATGTTATTTTTTGAAATTTTTTGTAGTTTTCAATGTTCAGCTTGTTGTTGAATTTGTTGGTATTTTTTAACGTTGCTGTTGTTGTTGAATTTTTTGGTGTTTTTCATTGTTGAGGTTGTTGTTGAATTTGTTGGAAAATTTTATTTTTGAGGTTGTTGTTGAAATTGTTGGTGTTATCAATGTTTTTTGTTGAACTTGTTTGTATTTTTAAAGGTTAAGGTTGTTGTTGAATTTGTTGGTGTTTTTCAATGTTGAGGTTGTTGTTGAATTTGTTGGTGTTTTTCATTGTTGAGGTTTTTGTTGAATTTGTTCTTGTTATCAATATTTTTCGTTGAACTTGTTTGTATTTTTAAAAGTTAAGATTGTTTTTGAATTTGTTAGTGTTCTTCAATGTTGAGGTTGTCGTTGAATTTTTTGGTTTTTTTCCTTGTTGATGTTGTTGTTGAATTTGTTGGTGATTTTCAATGTTGAGGTTGTTGAATTTGTTGGTGATTTTCAATGTTGAGGTTGTTGAATTTGTTGGTGTTTCTCAATGTTGAGGTTGTTGTTGAATTTGTTGTTGATTATCAATATTGAGTTTTTTGTCGAATTTCTTGGTGTTATCAATGTTTTTTTTAGAACTTTTTCTCTTCTTTTAAAAGTTGAGGTTCTTGTTGAATTTGCTGGTGTATTTCAATGTTGAGCTTCTCTTTGAATTTGTAGGTTTTTTGTAATGTTGAGGTTTTTGTTGAATTTGTTGGTGTTTTTCAATGTTGAGGTTGTTGTTGAATTTGTTGGTGTTTTTTAATGTTGAGCTTGTTCAATTTGTTGGTGATTTTCAACATTGAGGTTGTTGTTTCATTTGTTAGTCTTATCAATGTTCTTTTTTGAACTTTTTTGTACTTTTAAAAGTTGAGGTTGTTGTTGAATTTGTTGGTGTTTTTCAATGTTGATGTTTTTGTTGAATTTGTTGGTTTTATCAATGTTATTTTTTGAACTTTTTTGTATTTTTCAATGTAGGGGTTGTTGTTGAATTTGTTGGTGTTTTTCAATGTTGAGGTTGTTGTTGAATTTGTTGGTGTTATCAATGTTATTTTTTGAACTTTTTTGTATTTTTCAATGTTTAGGTTGTTGTTGAATTTGTTGGTATTTTTCAATGTTGATGTTTTTGTTGAATTTGTTGGTTTTATCAATGTTTTTTGTTGAAATTTTATGTATTTTTAAAAGTTAAGGTTGTTGGTGAATTTGTTGGTGTTTTTCAATGTTGACGTTGTTCTTGAATTTTTTGGTGATTTTCCTTGTTGAGGTTGTTGTTGAATTTGTTGGTGATTTTGACTGTTGAGGTTGTTGGATTTGATGATGTTTTTCAATGTTGAGGTTGTTGAACTTGTTGGTGTTTTTCAATGTTGACGATGTTTTTGAATTTGTAGGTGATTTTCAATGTTGAGGTTGTTGGTGAATTTGTTGGTGTTATCAATGTTTTTTGAACTTTTTATATTTTTTTAAAAGTTGAGGTTCTTGTTGAATTTGTGAGCTTTTTTCATTGTTGCAGTTGATTTTGAATTTTCTGGTGCTTTTCGTTGTTGAGGTTTTTGAAGTTGTTCATGTTTTTCAATGTTGAGGTTGTTGCTGACATTGTTTGTGTTATCAATGTTTTTGATGAACTTGTTGTATTTTTAAAAGTTAAGGTTGTTGTTGAATTTGTTGGTGTCTTTCAATGTTGAGGTTGCTCAATTTGTTGGTGATTTCAATATTGAGGTTGTTGTTGAATTTCTTGGTTTTATCAACGTTCTTTTTTGTACTTTTTCTCTTCTTTTAAAAGTTGAGGTTGTTGTTGAATTTGTTGGTGGTTTTCAATGTTGTGCTTGTTGTTGCATTTGTTGGTTTTTTTCAATGTTGAAGCTGTTGGTGAATTTGTTAGTGATTTTCAATGTTAAGAATGTTGTTGAATTTGTTGTTGATTTTCAATATTGAGTTTGTTGATGAATTTGATGTTGTTATCAATTTTATTTTTTAAAACTTTTTTGTATTTTTCAATGTTGAGGTTGTTGTTGAATTTGTTGGTTTGAACTTTTTTTCTTCTTTTAAAAGTTGATGTTCAGGTTTGATATGTTGGTGTTTTTCAATGCTGAGCTTCATGTTGAATTTTTAGGTTTTTTTCAATGTTGAGGTTGTTGTTGAATTTGTTGGTGTTATCAATGTTATTTTTTGAACTTTATGTAGTTTTCAAAGTTGAGATTTTTGTTGAATTTTTGGTGTTATCAATGTATTTTTTGAACTTTTTCTCTTTTAAAACTTGAGGTTGTTTTTGAATTTGTAGTTAATTTTCAAAGTTGCAGTTGTTGTTGAATATTTTGGTGTTTTTCATTGTTGAGGTTGTTGAAGTTGTTGTTGTTTATTAATGTTGAGGTTGTTGTTGAATTTGTTGGTGTTTTTCAATGTTGAGGTTGTACAATTTGTTGGTGATTTTCAACATTGAGGTTGTTGTTGAATTTGTTGGTTTTATCAATGTTCTTTTTTGAACTTTTTTGTACTTTGAAATGTTGAGGTTGTTGTTGAATTTGTTGGTGATTTTCAATATTGATGCTGTTGTTGAATTTGTTGGCGTTATTCAATGTTGAGATTCTTGTGGAATTTGTTGCTGATTTTCAATTGAGGTTGTTGCTGAATTGTTGGTGTCTTTCCATATTTTGGTTGTTGTTGAATTTGTTGGTGTTTTTCAATGTTGAGATTGTTGTTGAATTTGTTGGTGTTATCAATGTTATTTTTTGAACTTTTTTGAATTTTTCTAATGTTGAGGTTGTTGATGAATTAGTTGGTATTTTTCAATGTTGTGGGTGTTGTTGAATTTGTTGGTGTTTTTCATTGTTGTGATTGTTGATGAATCTGTTGCTGTTTTTCAATGTTGAGTTTGTTGTTGAATTTTGTCGTGATTTTTAATATTGAGGTTGTTGTTGAATTTTTTGGTGTTATCAATGTTATTTTTTGAATTTTTTTCTATTTTTCAATGTTGAGTTTGTTGATGAATTTGTTGGTCTTTTTCAATGTTGAGGTTGTTGTTGAATTTGTTGGTATTAGCAATGTTTTATTTGAACTTTTTCTCTTCTTTTAAAAGTTGAGGTCGTTGTTGAATTTGTTGGTGCTTTTCAACATCGAGCTTGTTGTTGAATTTGTTGTTTTTTTCAATGTTGAGGTTGTTGTAGAACTTGTTGGTGTTTTTCAAAGTTGTGGTTGTTCAATTTGGTGGTGATTTTCAATATTGAGGTTGTAGTTGAATATGTTGCTGATTTTCAATATCGAGTTTGTTGTTGAATTTGATGGTGTTATCAATGTTATTTTTTAGAACTTTTTTGTATTTTTCAATGTTCAGGTTGTTGTTGAATTTGTTGGAGTTATCAATGTTATTTTTCGAACTTTTTTGTATTTTTCATAGTTGAGGTTGTTGTTGAATTGGTTGGTGATTTTCAATTTTGAAGTTGTTGAATTTGTTGGTGATTTTCAATGTTGAGGTTGTTGTTGAATGTGCTGGTGTCGTTCAATATTTAGGTTGTTGTTGAATTTGTTGGTGTTTTTCAATGTTGAGGTTGTTGTTGAATTTCTTGGTGAATTTCAATGTTCACGTTGTTGTTGAATTTGTTGGTGTTATAAATGTTTTTTTTGAACTTTTTCTCTTCTTTTAAAAGTCGAGGTTGTTGTTGAGTTTGTTGGTGCTTTTCAATGCTGTCGTTTTTGTTGAATTTGTTGGTCTTTTTCAATATTGGTGTTGTTGTTGAATTTGTTGGTGTTTTTCAATATTGAGGTTGTTGTTGAATTTGTTGGTGATTTTCAATATTGATGTTGTTGAATTCGTTGGTGATTTTCCATGTTGAGGTTGTTGTTGACTTTGTTGGTGTCTTTCAATATTGAGGTCGTTGTTGAATTTGTTGTTGTTTTTCCATGTCGTGGTTTTTGTTGAATTTGTTGGGATTCTCAATGTTTTTTTTGAAATTTTTCTATTCTTTTAAAATTTAAGTTTGTTTTTGAATTTGTTGGTGTTTTTCAATGTTGAGCTTGTTGTTGAATTTGTTGTTGATTATCAATATTTAGTTTGTTTTTGAATTTGATGGTGTTATCAATGTTATTTTTTGAACTTTTTTGTATATTTCAATGTCGAGGTTGTTGTTGAATTTGTTGGTGCTTTTCAATGTTGAGGTTATTGTTGAATTTGTTGGTGATTTTCAATGTTGAGGTTGTTGTTGAATTTGTTGGTGTTTTTCCATGTTGAGTTTGTTGTTGAATTTGTTGGTGGTTTTCAATATTGAGGTTGCTGTTGATTTTGTTGGTGTTATCAATGTTATTTTTTGAATTTTTTTGTATTTTTCAATGTTGAAGTTGTTGTTGAATTTGTTGGTTTTTCTCAATGTTGAGGTTGTTGTTAAATTTGTTGGTGTTATCAATGTTTTTTTTGAACGTTTTCTCTTCTTTTAAAAGTTAAGGTTGTTGTTGAATTTGTTGGTGCTTTTCAATGTTGAGGTTGTTGTTGAATTTGTTGGTGATTTTCAATATTGAGGTTGTTGTTGAATTTGTTAGTGTTTTTCCATGTTGAGTTTGTTGTTGAATTTGTTGGTGATTTTCAAAATTGAGGTTGTTGTTGAATTTGTTGGTGTTTTTCAATGTCGAGGTTGTTGTTGAATTTGTTGGTGTTTTTCATTGTTGAGGTTGTTATTGGATTTGTTGGTCATTTTCAATGTTGAGGTTGTTGAATTTGTTTGTGATTTTCAATGTTGAGGTTGTTGTTGAACTTGTTGGTGCCTTTCAATTTTGAGGTTGTTGTTGAATTTGTTGGTCTCTTTCAATGTTGAGGTTGTTGTTGAATTTGTTGCTGTTATCAATGTATTTTTTGAACTTTTTCTCTTCTGTAAAAAGTTGAGGTTGTTGTTTGAATTCGTTGGTGTTTTTCAATGATGAGCTTGTTGTTGAATTTGTTGGTTTTTTCAATGTTGAGGTTGTTGTTGAATTTGTTGGTGATTTTCAATGTTGAGGTTGTTGTTGAATTTGTTTTTGATTTTCAGTATTGAGTTTGTTGCTGAATTTGTTGGTGTTATCAATGTTATTTTCTGAACTGTTTTGTATTTTTCAATGTTGAGGTTGTTGTTGAATTTGTTGGTGTTATCAATGTTATTTTTTGAACTTCTTTGTATTTTTCAATGTACAGGTTGTTGTTGAATTTGTTGGTGTTATCAATGTTTTTTTTGAACTTTTTCTCTTCATTTAAAATTTGAGGTTATTGTTGAATTTGTTGGTATTTTTCAACGTAGCGGTTGTTGATTTTTTTGGCGTTTTTCATTGTTGAGGTTGTTGAATTTGTTGCTCTTTTTCAATGTTGAGATTGTTCAAATTGTTGGTGATTTTCAACATTGAGGTTGTTGTTCAATTTGTTGGTGTTTTTCAATGTTGAGGTTGTTGTTGAATTTGTTGGTGATTTTCAACATTGAGGTTGTTGTTCAATTTGTTGGTGTTTTTCAATGTTGAGGTTGTTGTTGAATTTGTTGGTGATTTTCAATTTTGAAGTTGTTGAATTTGTTGGTGATTTTCAATGTTGAGTTTGTTGTTCAATTTGTTGGTGAATTTCAATATTGACGTTGTTGTTGAATTTGTTGGTGTTATAAATGTTTTGTTTGAACTTTTTCTCTTTTAAAAATCGAGGTTGTTGTTGGATTTGTTGGTGATTTTCAATGTTGATGTTGTTGTTGAATTTGTTGGTGATTTTCAATATTGATGTTGTTGAATTTGTTGTTGATTTTCCATGTTGAGGTTGTTGTTGAATTTGTTGGTGTCTTTCAATATTGAGGTTGTTGTTGAATTTGTTGTTGTTTTTTCCACGTTGTGGTTGTTGTTGAATTTGTTGGGATTCTCAATGTTTCTTTTGAACTTTTTCTCTTCTTTTAAAATTTAAGTTTGTTGTTGAATTTGTTGCTGTTTTTCAATCTTGAGCTTGTTGTTGAATTTGTTGATGATTATCAATATTGAGTTTGTTGTTGAATTTGATGGTGTTATCAATGTTATTTTTTGAACTTTTTGTATTTTTCAATGTTGAGATTGTTGTTGAATTTGTTGGTGTTATCAATGTTATTTTTTGAACTTTTACGTAGTTTTCAATGTAGAGGTTGTTGTTGAATTTGTTGGTGTTATCAATGTTAGTTGTTGAACTTTGTTGTATTTTTCAATGTTGAGATTGTTGTTGAATTTCAGGAGTTTTTCAACGTTGAGGTTGTTGTTGAATTTGTTGGTGATTTTCAATGTTGAGGTTGTTGTTGAATTTGTTGGCGTTTTTCAATGTTGAAATTCTTGTTGAATTTGTTGCTGATTTTCAATGTTGATGTTGTTGTGGAACTTGTTGGTGTCTTTCAATATTTAGGTTGTTGTTGAATTTGTTGGTGTTATTCAATGTTGAGGTTGTTGTTGAATTTGTTGGTATTTTTCAAAGTTGTGGTTGTTGTTGAATTTGTTGCTGTTTTTCAATGTTGTGTATTTTGTTGAATTTTTTTGTGATTTTCAATATTGAGGTTGTTGTTGAATTTGTTGGTGTTATCAATGTTATTTTTTGAACTTTATTCAATTTTTGAAAGTTGAGATTGTTTTTGAATTTGTTGGTGTTTTTCAATGTTGAGGTTGTTGTTGAATTTGTTGGTGTTTTTCATTGTTGAGGTTGTTGTTGAATTTGTTGGTGATATTAATGTCTTTTGTTGAACTTTTTTGTATTTTTATAAGTTGAGGTTGTTGTTGAATTTGTTGCTGTTTTTCAATGTTGAGGTTGTTGTTAAATTTGTTGGTGTTATCAATGTTTTTTTTGAACTTTTTCTCTTCTTTTAATAGTTGAGGTTGTTGAATTTGTTGGTGTTTTTCAATGTTGAGCTTGTTGTTGAATTTGTTGGTTTTTTCAATATTGAATTTGTTGCTGAATTTGTTGGTGTTATCAATGTTAGTTTTTGTACTTTTTTGTATTTTTCAATGTTGAGGTTGTTGTTGAATTTGTTGGTGTTATCAATGTTTTTTTTTAACTTTTTCTCTTCTTTTAAAAGTTGAGGTTGTCGTAGAACTTGTTCGTATTTTTCAATGTTGCGGTTGTTGAATTTTTTGGCATTTTTCATTGTTGATTTTGTTGAATTTGTTGGTGTTTTTCAATGTTGTGGTTGTTGATGAATTTGTTAGTGTTTTTCATTGTTGAAGTTGTTCAATTCGTTAGTGATTTTCAATATTGATGTTGTCGTTGAATTTGTTGGTTTTATAAATGTTCTTTTTTGAACTTTTTCTCTTCATTTAAAAGTTGAGGTTGTTGTTCAAATTGTTGGTGTTTTTCAATGTTGAGCTTGTAGCTGAATTTCATGGTTTTTTTCAATGTTGACGTTGTTGTTGAATATGTTGTTGATTTTCAATATCGAGTTTGTTGTTGAATTCATTATCCATGTTATTTTTTGAACTTTTTTGTATTTTTCAATTATCAGGTTGTTGTTGAATTTGTTGGTGTTATCAGTGATATTTTTCGAACTTTTTGTATTTTTCATTGTTGAGGTTGTTGTTGAATTTGTTGGTGTCGTTCAATATTGAGGTTGTTGTTGAATTTGTTGGTGTTTTTCAACGTTGAGGTTATTCAATTTATTGGTGAGTTTAAATATTGAGGTTTTTGTTGAACTTGGTGGTTTTATCAATGTTCTTTTTTGAACTTTTTCTCTTCTTTTAAAAGTTGAGGTTGTTGTTGAATTTGTTGGTGCTTTTCAATGTTTAGGTTGTTGTTGAATTTGTTGGTGTTATCAATGTTTTTTTTGAACTTTTTCTCTTCCTTTAAAAGTTGAGGTATTTGTTGAATTTGTTGGTGCTTTTCAATATTGAGGTTGTTGTTGAATTTGTTGGCCTTTTTTAATGTTGAGGTTGTTGTTGAATTTGTTGGGGTTATCAATGTTTTTTTTGAACTTTTTCTCTTCTTTTAACATTTGAGTTTGTTGTTGAATTTGTTGGTGTTTTTCAATATTGAGTTTGTTGTTAAATTTGTTGGTGGTATCAATGTTATTTTATGAAATTTTTTGTAGTTTTTAAAGTTGAGCATGTTGTTGAATTTGTTGGTATTTTTCAATGTTGCGGTTGTAGTTGAATTTTTTAGTGTTTTTCATTGGTGAGGTTGTTGAATTTGTTGGTGTTTTTCATTGTTGAGGATGATGTTGAATTTGAATTTGTTGGTGTTATCAATGTTTTTTGTTGAACTTGTTTGTATTTTTAAAATATAAGGTTGTTGCTGAATCTGTTGGTGTTTTTCAATGGTGAGGTTGTTCTATTTGTTGGTGATTTTCAATATTGAGCTTGTTGTTGAATTTGTTGGTTTTATCAATGTTCTTATTAGATCTTTTGTGAACTTTTAAATGTTGAGGTTGTTGTTGAATTTGTTGGTGTTTTTCAATGTTGGGGTTGTTGAATTTGTTGGTGTTTTTCATTGTTGAGGATGATGTTGAATTTGTTGGTGTTAATAATGTTTTTTGTTGAACGTGTTTGTATTTTTTAAAGTTAAGGTTGTTGGTGAATTTGTTGGTGATTTTCAAAATTGCGCATGTTGTTGAATTTGTTGGCGTTTTTCAATGTTGAGGTTGTTGTTGAATTTGTTGGTGATTTTCAATGTTCTGGTTGTTGAATTTGTTGGTGCTTTTCAATGTTGAGGTTGTTGTTGAATTTGTTGCTGATTTTCAATATTGAGGTTTTCCTTGAATTTGTTGTTGTTTTTCAATGTTGAGGTTGTTGTTCACATTGTTGCTGCTATCAATTTTATTTTTTGAACATTTATTGTATTTTTGAAAGTTGAGCTTGTTGTTGAATTAGTTGTTTTTTTTCAATGTTGAGGTTGTTGTTGAATTTGTTGGTGTTTTTCAATGCTGAGGTTGTTTTTGAATTTAATTGTGTTTTTTAATGCTGAGGATGATGTTGATTTTATTGATGTTTTTCTAAGTTGATTTTGTTGAAGTTGTTGGTGTTTTTCAATGTTGAGGTTGTTGTTGATTTTGTTGGTGTTTTTCATTGTTGAGGCTGTTGTTGAATTTGTTGGTGTTTTTCTGTGTTAAGGTTGTTCAATTTGTTGGTGATTCTCAATATTGGGGTTGTTGAATTTGTTGGTTTTATCAATGTTCTTTTTTGAACTTTTTTGTACTTTTAAATGTTGAGGTTGTTGTTGAATTTGTTGGTGTTTTTCAATGTTGAGGTTGTTGTTGAATTAGTTGGTGATTTTTAATATTGAGGTTATTGTTGAATTTGTGGGTGTTATCAATGCTTTTTTTGAAATTTTTTGTATTTTTCAATGCTGATGTTGTTGTTGAATTGTTGGTATTTTTCAATGTTGAAGTTGTTGTTGAATTTGTTGGTGTTTTTCATTGTTGAGCATGTTGTTGAATTTGATGCTGTTTTTCAAAATTGAGGTTGTTGTTTATTTTGTTGGTGTTTTTCAATTTTGAGGTAGTTGTTGAATTTATTGGTGTTTTTCATTGTTGAGGTTTTCCTTGAATTTGTTGTTGTTTTTCAATGTTGAGGTTGTTGTTCACATTGTTGCTGTTATCAATGTTATTTTTTGAACATTTATTGTATTTTTGAAAGTTGAGCTTGTTGTTGAATTAGTTGGTTTTTTTCAATGTTGAGGTTGTTGTTGAATTTAATCGTGTTTTTCAATGTTGAGGTTGTTGTTGATTTTGTTGGTGTTTTTCATTGCTGAGGCTGTTGTTGAATTTGTTGGTGTTTTTCTGTGTTAAGGTTGTTCAATTTGTTGGTGATTTTCAATATTGGGGTTGTTGAATTTGTTGGTTTTATCAATGTTCTTTTTTGAACTTTTTTGTACTTTTAAATGTTGTGGTTGTTGCTGAAAATGTTGGTGTCTTTCAATGTTGAGGTTGTTGTTGAATTTGTTGGTGTTATCAATGCTTTTTTTGAACTTTTTGTATTTTTCAAAGCTGAGGTTGTTGTTGAATTTGTTGGAATTTTTCAATGTTGAGGTTGATGTTGAATTTATTGGTGTTTTTCAATGTTGAGGATGTAGTTGAATTTGTTGCTGTTATTCAATATTGAGGTTGTTGCTGAATTTGCTGGTGTTTTTCATTGTTGAGGTTTTTGTTGAATTTGTTGGTGATATCAATGTTTTTTGTTGAACTTGTTGGTATTTTTAATAGTTAATGTTGATGTTGAATTTGTTTTGGTGTTTTTCAATGTTGAGGTTGTTCAATTTGTTGGTGATTTTCAATATTTAGGTTGTTGTTGAATTTGTTGGTTTTATCAATGTTCTTTTTTGAACTTTTTTGTACTTTTTAATGTTGAGGTTGTTGTTGAATTTGTTGGTGTTTTTCATTGTTGAGGTTGTCGTTGAATTTGTTGTTGATTTTTCAATGTTGAGGTTGTTGTTGAAATTGTAGCTGTTATCAATGTTATTTTTTGAACATTTAGTGTATTTTTGAAAGTTGAGCTTGTTGTTGAATTTGTTGGTTTTTTTCAATGTTGAGGTTGTTGTTGAATTAGTTGGTGATTTTTAATATTGAGGTTATTGTTGAATTTGTGGGTGTTATCAATGCTTTTTTTGAAATTTTTTGTATTTTTCAATGCTGATGTTGTTGTTGAATTGTTGGTATTTTTCAATGTTGAAGTTGTTGTTGAATTTGTTGGTGTTTTTCATTGTTGAGCATGTTGTTGAATTTGATGCTGTTTTTCAAAATTGAGGTTGTTGTTTATTTTGTTGGTGTTTTTCAATTTTGAGGTAGTTGTTGAATTTATTGGTGTTTTTCATTGTTGAGGTTTTCCTTGAATTTGTTGTTGTTTTTCAATGTTGAGGTTGTTGTTCACATTGTTGCTGTTATCAATGTTATTTTTTGAACATTTATTGTATTTTTGAAAGTTGAGCTTGTTGTTGAATTAGTTGGTTTTTTTCAATGTTGAGGTTGTTGTTGAATTTAATCGTGTTTTTCAATGTTGAGGTTGTTGTTGATTTTGTTGGTGTTTTTCATTGCTGAGGCTGTTGTTGAATTTGTTGGTGTTTTTCTGTGTTAAGGTTGTTCAATTTGTTGGTGATTTTCAATATTGGGGTTGTTGAATTTGTTGGTTTTATCAATGTTCTTTTTTGAACTTTTTTGTACTTTTAAATGTTGTGGTTGTTGCTGAAAATGTTGGTGTCTTTCAATGTTGAGGTTGTTGTTGAATTTGTTGGTGTTATCAATGCTTTTTTTGAACTTTTTGTATTTTTCAAAGCTGAGGTTGTTGTTGAATTTGTTGGAATTTTTCAATGTTGAGGTTGATGTTGAATTTATTGGTGTTTTTCAATGTTGAGGATGTAGTTGAATTTGTTGCTGTTATTCAATATTGAGGTTGTTGCTGAATTTGTTGGTGTTTTTCATTGTTGAGGTTTTTGTTGAATTTGTTGGTGATATCAATGTTTTTTGTTGAACTTGTTGGTATTTTTAATAGTTAATGTTGATGTTGAATTTGTTTTGGTGTTTTTCAATGTTGAGGTTGTTCAATTTGTTGGTGATTTTCAATATTTAGGTTGTTGTTGAATTTGTTGGTTTTATCAATGTTCTTTTTTGAACTTTTTTGTACTTTTTAATGTTGAGGTTGTTGTTGAATTTGTTGGTGTTTTTCAATGTTGAGGTTGTTGTTGAATTAGTTGGTGATTTTTAATATTGAGGTTATTGTTGAATTTGTGGGTGTTATCAATGCTTTTTTTGAAATTTTTTGTATTTTTCAATGCTGATGTTGTTGTTGAATTGTTGGTATTTTTCAATGTTGAAGTTGTTGTTGAATTTGTTGGTGTTTTTCATTGTTGAGCATGTTGTTGAATTTGATGCTGTTTTTCAAAATTGAGGTTGTTGTTTATTTTGTTGGTGTTTTTCAATTTTGAGGTAGTTGTTGAATTTATTGGTGTTTTTCATTGTTGAGGTTTTCCTTGAATTTGTTGTTGTTTTTCAATGTTGAGGTTGTTGTTCACATTGTTGCTGTTATCAATGTTATTTTTTGAACATTTATTGTATTTTTGAAAGTTGAGCTTGTTGTTGAATTAGTTGGTTTTTTTCAATGTTGAGGTTGTTGTTGAATTTAATCGTGTTTTTTAATGCTGAGGATGATTTTGATTTTATTGATGTTTTTCTATGTATGTTTTTGTTGAAGTTGTTGGTGTTTTTCAATGTTGAGGTTGTTGTTGATTTTGTTGTTGTTTTTCATTGTTGAGGCTGTTGTTGAATTTGTTGGTGTTTTTCTGTGTTAAGGTTGTTCAATTTGTTGGTGATTTTCAATATTGGGGTTGTTGTTGAATTTGTTGGTTTTATCAATGTTCTTTTTTGAACTTTTTTGTACTTTTAAATGTTGTGGTTGTTGTTTAAAATGTTGGTGTCTTTCAATGTTGAGGTTGTTGTTGAATTTGTTGGTGTTATCAATGCTTTTTTTGAACTTTTTGTATTTTTCAATGCTGAGGTTGTTGTTGGATTTGTTGGTATTTTTCAATGTTGAGGTTGATGTTGAATTTATTGGTGTTTTTCAATGTTGAGGATGTAGTTGAATTTGTTGCTGTTATTCAATATTGAGGTTGTTGCTGAATTTGCTGGTGTTTTTCATTGTTGAGGTTTTTGTTGAATTTGTTGGAGATATCCATGTTTTTTGTTGAACTTGTTGTTATTTTTAAAAGTTAAGGTTGTTGTTGAATTTGTTGGTGTTTTTCATTGTTCATGTTGTTGTTGAACTTATTGGTGTTTTTCATTGTTGAGGTTGATGTTGAATTTGTTGGTATTTTTGAATGTTGAGGTTGTTGTTGAATTTGTTGGTGTTTTTCATTGTTGAGGTTGTCGTTGAATTTGTTGTTGATTTTTCAATGTTGAGGTTGTTGTTGAAATTGTAGCTGTTATCAATGTTATTTTTTGAACATTTAGTGTATTTTTGAAAGTTGAGCTTGTTGTTGAATTTGTTGGTTTTTTTCAATGTTGAGGTTGTTGTTATATTTGTAGGTATTTTTCAATGCTGAGGTAGTTGTTGAATTTAATGGTGTTTTTCTATGTTGATTTTGTTGAATTTGTTGGTGATTTTCAATGTTGAGGTTGATGTTGAATTTGTTGTTGATTTTCAATATTGAGATTGTTGATGAATTTGTTGGTGTTATCAATGATATTTTTTGAACTTTTTTGTAGTATTCAATGTTGATGTTGTTGTTGAATTTGTTGGTGTTATCATTGTTATTTTTTGAACTATTTTGTATTTTTCAATGTTGAGGTTGTTGTTGAACTTTTTGGTGTTTTTCATTGTTGAGGTTGTTGAATTTGTTGGTGTTATCAATGTTTTTTTTGAACTTTTTCTCTTTTAAAAGTTGAGGTTGTTGTTGAATTTGTTGGTATTTTTCAATGTTGCGGTTGTTGTTGAATTTATTGGTGTTTTTCATTGTTGAGGTTGTTGAATTTGTTGGTGTTTTTCATTGTTGAGGTTGTTGTTGAATTTGTTGGTGTTATCAATGTTTTTTGTTGAACTTGTTTTTATTTTTAATAGCTAAGGTTGTTGTTGAATTTGTTGGTGTTTTTCAATGTTGAGGTTGTTCAATTTTTTGGTGATTTTCAATATTTAGGTTGTTGTTGAAATTGTTGGATTTATCAATGTTATTTTTTGAACTTTTTGTACTTTTAAATGTTGAGGTTGTTGTTGAAATTCATTGTGTTTTTCATGTTGAGGTTGTTGTTCAATTTTTTGGCGTTTTTCAATGTTGAGATTGTTGAATTTGTTGCTGATTTAAAATGCTGAAGTCGTTGTTGAACTTGTTGGTGTTTTTCAATATTGAAGTTGTTGTTGAATTTGTTGCTGTAATCAATGTTATTTTTTGACCTTTTTTGTATTTTTGAAAGTTGAGATTGTTGTTGAATTTGTTGGTTTTTTTCACTGTTGAGGTTGTTGTTAAATTTGTTGGTGTTTTTCAACGTTGAGTTTTTTGTTGAATTAGTTGGTTTTTTCAATGTTGAGGTTGTTGTTAATTTGTTGGTGATTTTCAACGTTGAGGTTGTTGTTGAATTTGTTGTTGCTTTTCAATATTGAGTTGAATTTCTTGGTGTTATCAATGATATTTTTTGAACTTTTTTGTAGTTTTCAATGTTGATGTTGTTGTTGAATTTGTTGGTGTTATCATTGTTATTTTTTGAACTTTTTTGTATTTTTCAATGTTGAGGTTGTTGTTGAAATTTTTGGTGTTTTTCATTGTTGAGGTTGTTGCATTTGTTGGTGTTATCAATTTTTTTTTGAACTTTTTCTCATTTAAATGTTAAGGTTGTTGTTGAATTTAATGGTGTTTTTCATTGTAGAGGTTGATGTTGAATTTGTTGGTATTTTTCAATGTTGAGGATGTTGTTGAATTTGTTGGTATTTTTCAATGTTGAGGTTGATGTTGAATTTGTTGGTATTTTTCAATGTTGAGGATGTTGTTGAATTTGTTTATTTTATTCAATATTGAGGTTGTTGTTGAATTTGTTGCTGATTTTCATTGTTGAGGTTGTTTTTGAATTTGTTGGTGTTTTTCAATGTTGAGGTTGTTGTTGAATTTGTTGGTGTTTTTCATTGTTACGATTTTTGTTGAATTTGTTGTTGCTTTTCAATGTTGACGTTGTTGTTGAATTTGTTGGTGTTATCAAAGTTATTTTGAACTTTTTCTCTTCTTTTAAAAGTTGAGGTTGATGTTGCATTTGTTGGTGATTTTCAATGTTGAGGATGCTGTTGAATTTGTTGCTGTTATTCAATATTGAGGTTGTTGCTGAATTTGTTGGTGTTTTTCATTGTTGAGGTTTTTGTTGAATTTGTTGGTGTTGTCAATGTTCTTTGTTGAACTTGTTCGTATTTTTTAAAGTTAAGATTTTTTTAGAATTTGTTGGTGTTTTGCTACGTTGACCTTGTTCAATTTGTTGGTGATTCTCAATGTTGAGGTTGTTGTTGAACTTGTTGTTTTTAAAAATGTTCTTTTTTGAACTTTTTCTCTTCTTTTATAAGTTGAGGTTGTTGTTGAATTTGTTGGTGTTTTTCAATGTTGTGGTTGTTGTTGAATTTGTTGGTTTTATCAATGTTGAGGTTATTAAATTTGTTGGTGATTTTCAATATTGTGATTGTTGTGGAATTTGATGATGTTTTTCATTGCTGAGGTTGTTGAATTTTTTGGTGTTTTTCATTGTTGGGGTAGTTGTTGAATTTGTTGTTGATTTTCAATATCGAGTTTGTTGTTGAAATTGATGGTTGTTGTCCATGTTATTTTTTTAACTTTTTTTTATTTTTCAATGTTGAGGTTGTTGTTGAATTTGTTGGTGTTATCAATGTTTTTTTTTGAACTTTTTCTCTTCTTTTAAAAGTAGAGGTTATTGAATTTGTTGCTGTTTTTCATTGTTGATGTTGTTGTTGAATTTTTTGGTGTTGTTCATTGTTGAGGTTGTTCTTGAATTTGTTCGTGTTATGAACATTATTATTTGAACTTTTTGTAATTTTGAAAGTTGAGATTGTTGTTGAATTTGTTGGTTTATTTCAATCCTGAGGTTGTTGTTGAATTTGTTGATGTTTTTCATTGTTGATGTTGTTGTTGAATTTGTTGGTGTTATCAATGTTATTTTTTGAACATTTATTGTATTTTTGAAACTTGAGCTTGTTGTCGAATTTGTTGGTTTTTTTCAATGTTGAGGTTGTTGGATTTGTTGGTGTTTTTCAATGTTGAGGTTGTTGTTGAATTTAATGGCTTTTTATAATGTTGAGGTTGTTGTTGAATTTATTGGTGTTTTTCAATGTTAATTTTGTTGAAATTGTTGGTGATTTTCAATGCTGAGGATGTTCTTGAATTTGTTGGTGTTATAAATGTTATGTTTTGAACTTCTTTGTATTTTTGAAAGTTGCAATTGTTGTTGAATTTGTTGGTTTTTTCCAATGCTGAGGTTGTTGTTGAATTTGTTGGTGTTTTTAAATGTTGAGGTTGTTGTTGATTTTGTTGGTGAATTTCAATGTTGAGGTTGTTGTTGAATTTGTTGTTGATTTTCAATATTGAGTTTGATGTTGAATTTGTTGGTATTATCAATGTTATTTTTTGAACTTTTTGGTATTTATCAATGTTGAGGTTGTTGTTCAATTTGTTGGTGTTATCAATTTTATTTTTTGCACTTTTTTGTATTTTTCAATGTTGTGGTTGTTGTTGAATTTGTTGGTTTTATCAATGTTGAGGTTGTTCAATTTGTTGGTGATTTTCAATATTGAGGTTGTTGTTGAATTTGTTGGTGTTTTTCAATGTTGAGGTTGTTGTTGAATTTATTGGTGTTATCAATGTTTTTTGTTGAACTTGTTTGAATTTTTTCAAGTTAAGTTTGTTGTATAATTTGTTGGTGTTTTTCAATGTTGAGGTTATTCAATTTGTTGGTGAGTTTAAATATTGAGGTTTTTGGTGAACTTGATGGTTTTATCAATGTTCTTTTTTGAACTTTTTCTCTTCTTTTAAAAGTTGAAGTTGTTGATGAACTTGTTGGGATTTCAATGCTGAGGTTATTGTTGAATTTGATGGTGTTATCAATGTTATTTTTTGAACTTTTTTGTATTTTTCAATGTTGAGCTTGTTGTTGAATTTGTTGGTGTTATCAATGTTGAGGTTGTTGTTGAATTTGTTGGTGTTTTTCAATGTTGAGCTTGTTGTTGAATTTGTTGGTGCTTTTCAATGTTGAGGTTGTTTTTGAATTTGTTGGTGTTATGAATGTTATTTTTCAAACTTTTTCTCTTCTTTTAAAAGTTGAGGTTGTTGTTGAAATTGTTGGTATTTTTCAATGTTGAGGTTGTTGATGAATTTGCTGATTTTTTTCAATGTTGAGGTTGTTGTTGAATTTGTTGTTGATTTTCAATATTGAGTTTGATGTTGAATTTGTTGGTATTATCAATGTTATTTTTTGAACTTTTTGGTATTTATCAATGTTGAGGTTGTTGTTCAATTTGTTGGTGTTATCAATTTTATTTTTTGCACTTTTTTGTATTTTTCAATGTTGTGGTTGTTGTTGAATTTGTTGGTTTTATCAATGTTGAGGTTGTTCAATTTGTTGGTGATTTTCAATATTGAGGTTGTTGTTGAATTTGTTGGTGTTTTTCAATGTTGAGGTTGTTGTTGAATTTGGTGGTGTTTTTCATCGTTGAGGTTGTTGTTGAATTTATTGGTGTTATCAATGTTTTTTGTTGAACTTGTTTGAATTTTTTCAAGTTAAGTTTGTTGTATAATTTGTTGGTGTTTTTCAATGTTGAGGTTATTCAATTTGTTGGTGAGTTTAAATATTGAGGTTTTTGGTGAACTTGATGGTTTTATCAATGTTCTTTTTTGAACTTTTTCTCTTCTTTTAAAAGTTGAAGTTGTTGATGAACTTGTTGGGATTTCAATGCTGAGGTTATTGTTGAATTTGATGGTGTTATCAATGTTATTTTTTGAACTTTTTTGTATTTTTCAATGTTGAGCTTGTTGTTGAATTTGTTGGTGTTATCAATGTTGAGGTTGTTGTTGAATTTGTTGGTGTTTTTCAATGTTGAGCTTGTTGTTGAATTTGTTGGTGCTTTTCAATGTTGAGGTTGTTTTTGAATTTGTTGGTGTTATGAATGTTATTTTTCAAACTTTTTCTCTTCTTTTAAAAGTTGAGGTTGTTGTTGAAATTGTTGGTATTTTTCAATGTTGAGGTTGTTGATGAATTTGCTGATTTTTTTCAATGTTGAGGTTGTTGTTGAATTTGTTGTTGATTTTCAATATCGAGTTTGTTGTTGAATTTGATGGTGTTATCAATGTTATTTTTTGAACTTTTTTGTATTTTTCAATGTTGAGGTTGTTGTTGAATTTGTTAGTGTTTTTCATTCTTGATGTTGTTGTTGAATTTGTTGGTGTTTTTCAATGTTGAGGTTGTTGTTGAATTTGTTGGTGTTTTTCATTGTAGAGGTTTTTGTTGAATTTGTTGGCGTTTTTCATTGTTGAGGTTGTTGCTGAATTTGTTGGTGTTATCAATGTTTCTTTTGAACTTTTTCTCTTCTTTTAAAAGTTGAGCTTGTTGTTGAATTTGTTGTTTTTTTTCAATGTTGAGGTTGTTGTTGAATGTGTTGGTGATTTTCAAGTTGAGGTTGTTGTTGAGTTTGTTGTTGATTTTCAATTTTGAGTTTGTTGTTGAATTTGTTGGTGTTATCAATGTTATTTTTTGAACTTTTTTGTATTTTTCAATGTTGAGGTTGTTGTTGAATTTGTTGGTTTTATCAATGTTGTGGTTATTCAATTTGTTGGTGATTTTCAATGTTGAGGTTGTTGTTGAATTTGTTGTTGATTTTCATTGTTGAGGTTGTTGAATTTGTTGGTGTTTTTCATTGTTGAGGTTGTTGAAGTTGTTGGTGATTTTCAATGTTGAGGTTGTTGTTGAATTTGTTGTTGATTTTCAATATTTAGTTTGATGTTGAATACGTTGGTATTATCAATGTTATTTTTTGAACTTTTTGGTATTTATCAATGTTGAGGTTGTTGTTCAATTTGTTGGTGTTATCAATGTTAATTTTTGCACATTTTTGTATTTTTCAATGTAGTGGTTTTTGTTGAATTTGTTGGTTTTATCAATGTTGAGGTTGTTCAATATGTTGGTGATTTTCAATATTGAGGTTGTTGTGGAATTTGTTGGTGTTCTTCATTGTTGAGGTTGCTGAATTTGTTGGTGTTTTTCAATGTTGAGGTTGTTGTTGAATTTGTTGGTGTTTTTCATTGTTGAGGTTGTTGTTGAATTGATTGGTGTTATCAATGTTTTTTGCTGAACTTTTCTCTTTTAAAAGTAGACGTTGTTGAATTTGTTGGTATTTTTCATTGTTGCGGTTTTTTAATTTTTTAGTGTTTTTCATTGTTGAGGTTGTTGAAGTTGTTGGTGTTTTTAATTGTTGATTTTGTTGTTGAATTTGTTGGTCAGCTTCAATATTGAAGTTGTTGAATTTGTTGGGTGATTTTCAATGTTGAGGTTGTTGTTGAATTTGTTCGTGTCTTTCAATATTGAGGTTTTTGTTGAATTTGCTGGTGTTTTTCAATGTTGATGTTGTTTTTGAATTTGTTGGTGACATTCAATATTGAGGTTGTTGTTGAATTTATTGGAGTTTTTCAATGTTGAAGTTGTTGTTGAATTTGGTGGTGTTATCAATGTTTTTTCTGAACTTTTTATCTTCTTTTAAAAGTTGAGGTTGTTGATGAATTTGTTGGTGTTTTTCAATGTTGAGGTTGTTGTTGAATTTGTTGGTGATTATCAATATTGAGTTTGATGTTGAATTTGTTGGCGTTAACAAATGTTGAGGTTAATGTTGAAATTTTTGGTAATTTTCAATATTGATGTTGTTGAATTTGTTGGTGATTTTGAATGTTGAGGTTGTTGTTGAATTTGTTGATGTCTTTCAATATTTAGCTTGTTGTTGAATTTTTTTGTGTTTTACATTGTTGAGGTTGTTGTTGAATTTGTTGGTGTTATCAATGTTTTTTTTTGAACTTTTTCTCTTCTTTTAAAATTTGAGGTTTTTGTTGAATTTGTTGGTGTTTTTCAATGTTGAGCTTGTTGTTGAATTTGTAGGTTTTTTTCAATGTTGAGGTTGTTGTTGAATTTGTTGGTGTTTTTCAATGTTGAGGTTGTTGTTGAATTTGTCAGTGTTATCAATCTTTTTTTGTTGAAGTTGTTTGTATTTTTAAAAGCTTAGTTTGCTGTTGAATTGGGTGGCATTTTTCGATGTTGAGGTTGTTGTTGAATTTGTTGGTGTTGTCAATGTAATTTTTTGAACTTTTTTGTATTTTTCAATGTTGCGGTTGTTTATTTTTCTGACTTTTTTCATTGTTGAGGTTGTTGAAGTTGTTGATGTTTTTCAATGTTGAGGTTGTTGTTGAATTTGTTGGTGTTTTTCATTGTTGAGGTTGTTGTTGAATTTGTTGGTATTTTTCAATGTTGCGGTTGTTGTTGAATTTTTTGGAGGGAGTTTTTTATTCTTGGTTTTGTTGTTGAATTTGTTGGTGATTTTCAATATTGAAGTTGTTGAATTTGTTGGGTGATTTTCAATGTTGTGGTTGTAGTTGAATTTCTTGGTGTCTTTCAATATTGAGGTTGTTGTTGAATTTGCTGGTGTTTTTCAATGTTGATGTAGTTGTTGAATTTGTTGGTGACTTTCAATATTGTGGTTTTTGTTGAATTTGTTGGTGTTTTTCAATGTTGAGGTTGTTCTTGAATTTGTTGTTAATTTTCAATATTGAGGTTGTTGTTGAATTTGTTCGTGTTATCAATGTTATTTTTTGAACTTTTTTGTATTTTTCAACGTTGAGGTTGTTGTTGAATTTGTTGGTGTTATCAATGTTATTTTTTGAATTTTTTTGTATTTTTCAATGTTGCGGTTGTTTATTTTTCTGGTGTTTTTCAACATTGAGGTTGTTGAAGTTGTTGATGTTTTTCAATGTTGAGGTTGTAGTTGAATTTGTTGGTGTTTTTCATTGTTGAGTTTGTTATTGAATTTGTTGGTGTTTTTCAATGTTGCGGTTGTTGTTCAATTTTTCGGTGTTTTTAATTCTTGATTTTGTTGTTGAATTTGTTGGCTGATTTTCAATGTTGATGTTGTAGTAGAATTTTTTGCTGTCTTTCAATATTGAGGTTGTTGTTGAATTTGCTGGTGTTTTTCAATGTTGATGTTGTTGTTGAATTTGTTGGTGACTTTCAATATTGTGGTTTTTGTTGAATTTGTTGGCGTTTTTCAATGTTGAGGTTGTTGTGGAATTTGTTGGTGTTATTAATGTTTCTTTTGAACTTTTTCTCTTCTTTTAAAAGTTGAGGTTGTTGTTGAATTTGTTGGTGTTTTTCAATGTTGAGGTTGTTGTAGAATTTGTTGGTGTTTTGAATATTGAAATTGTTGTTGAATTTCTTGGCGTTTTACAATGTTGAGGTTATTGTTGAATTTTTTGGTAATTTTCAATATGGATGTTCTTGAATTTGTTGGTGATTTTGAATGTTGAGGTTGTTGTTGAAATTGTTGGTGTTTTTCAATGTTGAGGTTGTTGTTGAATTTGTTGGTTATTTCCAATATTGAGTTTTTTGTTGAAATTGTTGGTGTTAACAATCTTTTTTTGTTGAAGTTGTTTGCATTTTAAAAGCTTAGTTTGTTGTTGATTTGGGTGGCGTTATTCAATGTTGAGGTTGTTGTTGAATTTGTTTTTGATTATCAATATTGAGGTTGTTAAATTTGTTGGTGTTATCATTGATATTTTTTGAACTTCTTTGCATTATGCAATGTTGAGGTTGCTGTTGAATTTGTAGGTCTTTTTCAATGTTGATGTTGTTGTTGAATATGTTGGTTATTTCCAATATTGTGGTTGTTGTTGAATTTATTGGTGTTATCATTGTTATTTTTTGGACTTTTTTGTATTTTTCAATGTTGAGGTTGTTGAATTTGTTCTTATTTTTCAATGTTGAGGTTGTTGTTGAATTTGTAGGTTTTTTTCAATGTTGAGGTTGTTGTTGAATTTGTTGGTGTTTTTAAATGTTGAGGTTGTTGTTGAATTTGTTGCTGTTATCAATCTTTTTTTTGTGGAAGTTGTTTGTATTTTTAAAAGCTGAGTTTGTTGTTGAATTGGTTGGCGTTTTTCAAGTTTGAGGTTGTTGTTGAATTTGTTGGTGATTTCAATATTTAGGTTGATGTTGAATTTGTAGGTGTTTTCAATGTTGAGGTTGTTTTTGAATTTGTAGGTGTTTTTCAATGTTGAGCTTGTTGTTGAATTTGTTGGTGTTTTTCAATGTTGAGGTTGTTGTTGAATTTATTGGTGTTTTTCAATGTTGAGGTTGTTGTTGAATTTGTTGGTGATTTTCAATATTGAGGTTGTTGTTGAATTTGTTGGTTATTTCCAATATTGAGTTTTTGGTTGAAATTGTTGGTGTTATCAATCTTTTTTTGTTGAAGTTGTTTGTATTTTTAAAAGCTTAGTTTGCTGTTGAATTGGGTGGCATTTTTCGATGTTGAGTTTGTTGTTGAATTTGTTGTTAATTTTCAATATTGAGGTTGATGTTGAATTTGTTCGTGTTATCAATGTTATTTTTTGAACTTTTCTGTATTTTTCAACGTTGAGGTTGTTGTTGAATTTGTTGGTGTTGTCAATGTAATTTTTTGAACTTTTCTGTATTTTTCAATGTTGCGGTTGTTTATTTTTCTGGTGTTTTGCATTTTTGAGGCTGTTGAAGTTGTTGATGTTTTTCAATGTTGAGGTTGTAGTTGAATTTGTTGGTGTTTTTCATTGTTGAGTTTGTTGTTGAATTTGTTGGTGTTTTTCAATATTGAGGTTGTTGTTGAATTTTTCGGAGTTTTTTATTCTTGATTTTGTTATTGAATTTGTTGGTGATTTTCAATATTGAAGTTGTTGAATTTGTTGGGTGATTTTCAATGTTGTGGTTGTAGTTGAATTTCTTGGTGTCTTTCAATATTGAGGTTGTTGTTTAATTTGTTGGTGATTTTCAATGTTGAGCTTGTTGTTGAATTTGTTGGTGTTTTTCAATGTTGAGGTTGTTGTTAAATTTGTTGGTGATTTTCAATATTGAGTTTGTTGTTGAAATTGTTGGTGTTATCAATCTTTTTTTGTTGAAGTTGTTTGTATTTTTAAAAGTTTAGTTTGCTGTTGAATTGGGTGGCATTTTTCGATGTTGAGGTTGTTGTTGAATTTGTTGTTAATTTTCAATATTGATGTTGTTGTTGAATTTGTTATGCATTATCAATGTTATTTTTTGAACTTTTTTGTATTTTTCAACGTTGAGGTTGTTGTTGAATTTGTTGGTGTTATCAATGTTATTTTTTGAACTTTTTTGTATTTTTCAATGTTGCGGTTGTTTATTTTTCTGGTGTTTTTCATTGTTGAGGTTGTTGAAGTTGTTGATGTTTTTCAATGTTGAGGTTGTTGTTGAATTTGTTGGTGATTTTCAATGATGAGGTTGTTGAATTTATTGGTTCTTTTCATTGTTGAGGTTGTTGTTGAATTTGTTGTTGTTTTTCATTGTTGATGTTTTAGATGAAGTTGTTGGTGTCTTCAATGTTGAGGTTTTTGTTGAATTTGTTGGTGTTATCAATGTTATTTTTTGAACATTTATTATAGTTTTGAAAGTTGAGGTTGGTTTGTTGGTTTTGTACAATGTTGAGGTTGTTGTTGAATTTGCTGGTGTTTTTCAATGTTGAGGTTGTTGTTGAAATTATTGGTGTTTTTCAATGTTGAGGTTGTTGTTGAATTTGTTGGTGTTTTTCAACGTTGATTTTGTTGAATTTTTTGCTGATTTTCAACATTGAGTTTGTTGTTGAATTTGTTGGTGTTATTAATGTTATTTTTTGAACTTTTTTGTATTTTTCAATGTTGAGGTTGCATTTGAATTTTTTGGTGTTTTTCATTGTTGAGGTTGTTGAAGGTGTTGGTGTTTTTCAATGTTGAGGTTGTTGTTGTATTTGTTGGTGTTTTTCAATGTTGAAGTTGTTGTTGAATTTGTTGGTGACATTGAATATTGAGGTTGTTGTTGAATTTGTTGTTGTTATCAATGTTCTTTTTTGAGCTTTTTTGTATTTTTGAAAGTTGAGCTTCTTGTTGAATATGTTGGTGTTTTTGAATGTTGTGGTTGTTGTTGAATTTATTGATGATTTTCAATGTTGAGTTTGTTGTTGAATTTGTTGGTGATTTTCAATATTGAGATTTTGTTAAATTTGTTGCTGTTATCAATCTTTTTTTGTTGAAGTTGTTTGTAATTTTAAAAGCTGAGTTTGTTGTTGAATTGGTTGGTGTTTTTCAATGTTGAGGTTGTTGTTGAATTTATTGGTGTTTTTCAATGTTGAGGATGTTTTTGAATTTGTTGGTGATTTTCAATATTGCGGTTGTTGTTGAATTTGTCGGTTATTTCCAATATTGAATTTTTTGTTGAAATTGTTGGTGTTATCAATCTTTTTTTGTTGAAGTTTTTTGTATGTTTAAAAGCTTTGTTTTTTGTTGATTTTGGTGGCGTTTTTCAATGTTGTGGTTGTGGTTGAATTTGTTGGTGTTTTTGAATGTTGCGGTAGTTGTTGAATTTTTCGTTGTTTTTAATTGTTGATTTTGTTGTTGAATTTGTTGGTGATTTTCAATATTGAATTTGTTGAATTTGTTGGGTGATTTTCAATGTTGAGGTTGTTGTTGAATTTGTTGGTGTCTTTCAATATTCAGGTTGTTGTTGAATTTGCTGGTGTTTTTCAATGTTGATGTTTTGGTTGAATTTGTTGGTGACTTTCAATATTGAGGTTGTTTTTGAATTTATTGGTGTCTTTCAATAGTGTGGTTGTTGTTGAATTTGTTGGTGTCTTTCAATATTGTGGTTATTGTTGAATCTTTTGGTGTTATCAATGTTTTTTTTGAACTTTTTCTCTTGTAAATGTTGAGGTTGTTGTTGAAATTGTTGGTGATTTTCAATATTGCGGTTTTTGTTGAATTTTTTGTTGTTTTTAATTGTTTAGGTTGTTGTTAAATGTTGTTGGTGTTTTTCAATGTTGAGGTTGTTATTGAATTTGTTGCTGTTATCCATGTTATTTTTTGAACATTTTTGTAGTTTTGAAAGTTGAGCTAGTTGATGAATGTGTTGGTTTTTTTCAATGTTGAGGTTGTTGTTGAATTTGTTGGTGTCTTTCAATGTTGATGTTGTTGAATTTATGTTGATTTTCAATATTGAGTTTGTTGTTGAATTTGTTGGTGTTATCAACTTTATTTTTTGAACTTTTTTGCATTTTACAATGTTGAGGTTGTTGTTGAATTTTCTGGTGTTTTTCAATGTTGAGGTTGTAGTTGAATTTGTAGGTGTTATTCAATGTTGAGGTTGTTGTTGAATTTGTAGGTGTTTTTCAATGTTGAGGTTGTTGAATTTGTTGGTGATTTTCAATATTGAGGTTGTTGTTGAATTTGTTGGTGTTTTTTAATGCTGAGGTTATTGAATTTGTTGGTGATTTTCAATATTGAGGTTGTTCTTGAATTTTTTGGTGTTATGAGAGTTCTTTTTTGAAATTTTTTGCACTTTTCAAGGGTGAGGTTCTTGTTGAATTTGTTGGCATTTTTCAATGTTGAGCTTATTGTTTAATTTGTTGTTGTTTTTAAATTTTGAGGTTGTTGTTGAATTTGTTGGTGATTTTCAATATTGATGTTTTTGCGGAATTTTTTGTTGATTTTAATTGTTGAGGTTGTTCTTAAATTTGTTGGTGTATCTCAATGTTAAGATTGTTTTTGAATTTGTTGGCATTATCTATGTTATTTTTTGAACTTTTTGTATTTTTGAAAGCTGAGCTTGTTGTTGAATTTGTTAGTGATTTTCAATGTTGACGTTGTTGCTGAATTTGTTGCTGTTATCAATGTTATTTTTTGAACTTTTTTGTATTTTTGAAAGTTGAGCTTGTTGATGAATTTGTTGGTTTTTTTCAATGTTGACGTTCTTGAATTTGTTGGTGTTTTTCAATGTTGCTGTTGAATTTGTTTGTGATTTTCAATATTGAGTTTGTTGTTGAATTTATTGGTGTTATCAACGTTATTTTTTGAACTTTTTTGTATTTTTCAATGTTGAGGTTGGTGTTGAATTTCTTTATATTTTTGAATGTTGCGGTTGTTGTTGAATTTTTTGGTGTTTTTCATTGTTGAGGTTGCTGAAGTTGTTGGTGTTTTTCAATGTTGAGGTAGCTGTTGAATTTGTTGGAGTCTTTCAATATTGAGGATGTTGTTAAATTTGTTGGTGTTCTTCATTGTTGACGTTGTTGTTGAGTTTGTTGGTGTTATCAATGTCTTTTGTTAAACTTTTTTGTATTTCTAAAAGTTAAGGTTGTTGTTGAATTTGTGGTTGTTTTCCAATGTTGAGGTTGTGGAATTTGTTGGTGATTTTCAATATTGAGGTTGTTCTTGAATTTTTTGGTGATATCAAAGTTCTTTTTTGAAATTTTTTGTACTTTTAAAGGTTGAGGTTGTTGTTGAATTTGTTGGCGTTTTTCAATGTTGAGGTTGTTGTTGAATTTGTTGGTGTCTTTCAATATTAAGGTTGTTGTTGAATTTGTTGTTGAATTTCAATATTGAGTTTGTTGTTAAATTGGTTCCTGTCTTTCAATATTGAAGTTATTGTTGAATTTGTTGGTGTTATTTTTTGAACTTTTTCTCTTCTTTTAAAAGTTCAGATTGATGATGAATTTGTTGGTCTTTTTCAATGTTAAGTTTGTTGTTGAATTTGTTGCTGTTTTTCAATGTTGATGTTGTTGAATTTGTTGATGATTTTCAATGTTGAGTTTGTTCTTGAATTTGTTGTTTTCTTTCAATATTGAGGTTGTTGTTGAATTTGTTGTTGTTTTTCATTGTTGAGGTTGTTGTTGAATTTGTTGGTGATATCAATGTCTTTTGTTGAACTTTTTTGTATTTTTAAAAGTTAAGGTTGTTGTTGAATTTGTTGGTGTTTTTCAATGTTGAGGTTGTTGAGTTTGTTGGTGATTTTCAATATTGAGGTTGTTGTTGAATTTGTTGGTGTCTTTCAATGTTGAGGTTGTTGATGAATTAGTTGGTGACTTTCATTATTGAGGTTGTTGTTGAATTTTTGGTGTCTTTCAATATTGTGGTTATTGTTGAATTTGTTGGTATCTTTCAATATTTGGTTATTGTTGAATTTGTTGGTGTTATCAATGTTTTTTTTGAACTTTTTCTCTTTTAAATGTTGAGGTTGTTGTTGAAATTGTTGGTGATTTTCAACATTGAGGTTTTTGTTGAATTTTTTGTTGTTTTTAATTTTTGAGGTTGTTGTTAAATGTTTTTGGTGTTTTTCAATGTTGAGGTTGTTATTGAATTTGTTGCTGTTATCCATGTTATTTTTTGAACATTTTTGTATTTTTGAAAGTTGAGCTTGTTGATGAATGTGTTGGTTTTTTTCAATGTTGAGGTTGTTATTGAATTTGTTGGTGTTTTTCAATGTTGATGTTGTTGAATTTATTGTGATTTTCAATTTTGAGTTTGTTGTTGAATTTGTTGGTGTTATCAACTTTATTTTTTGAACTTTTTTGTATTTTACAATGTTGAGGTTGTTGTTGAATTTTCTGGTGTTTTTCAATGTTGAGGTTGTTGTTGAATTTGTAGGTGTTATTCAATGTTGAGGTTGTTGTTGAATTTGTAGGTGTTTTTCAATGTTGAGGTTGTTGAATTTGTTGGTGATTTTCAATGTTGAGGCTGTTGTTGAATTTGTTGGTATTATCAACGTTATTTTTTGAACTGTTTTGTACTTTTAAAGGTTGAGGTTGTTGTTGAATTTGTTGTTGTTTTTCAATGTTGAGTTTTTTGTTAAATTTTTTGGTGTTTACCATTGTTGACGTTGTTGTTAAATTTGTTGGTGTTTTTCAATGTTGTGGTTGTTGTTGAATTTGTTGGTGTTATCAATGTTTTTTTTGAACTTTTTCTCTTCTTTTAAAAGTTGATGTTGTTGTTGAATTTGTTGGTGAGTTTTAATATAGAGGTTGTTGTTGAATTTGTTTTTGTTATAAATGTTCTTTTTAAACGTTTTTGGTATTTTTGAAAGTTGAGCTTTTTGTTGAATTTGTTCGTGTTTTTGCAATGTTGAGGTTGTTGTTGAATTTATTATTGTTTCTCAATGTTGAGGTTGTTGTTAAATTTTTTGGTGTTTTTTATTGTTGAGGTTGTTGTTGAATTATTTGGTTTTATCAATGTCTTTTGTTGAACGTGTTTGTATTTTTAAAAGTTGAGGTTGTTGTTGAATTTGTTAGTGTTATCAATGTTCTTTTTTGAACTTCTTTGTATTTTTGAAAGTTGAGCTTGTTGTTTAATATGTTGGTGTTTTTCAATGTTGTGTTTGTTGTTGAATTTATTGTTGTTATTCAATGTTGAGGTTGTTGTTTAATTTGTTGGTTTTTTGCAATGTTGAAGTTGTTGAATTTGTTGGTGATTTCGCATATTGAGTTTTTTGTTGAATTTGTTTGTGTTATCAATGTTATTTTTTGAACTTCTTTGCATTTTTCAATGTTGTGGTTCATGTTGAATTTTTTGGTGTTTTTCAATGTTGAGGTTGTTGTTGAATTTGTTGGTGATTTTCAATATTGAGGTTGTTGTTGAATTTGTAGGTGTTATCAATGTTATTTTTTGGACTTTTTTGTATTTTTCAATGTTGAGGTAGTTGAATTTGCTCGTATTTTTCAATGTTGAGGTTGCTGCTGAATTTGTTGGTATTTTTTAATTTTGAGGTTCTGGTTGAATTTGTTGGTGTTTTTCAATGTTCAGGTCGTTGTTGAATTTGTTACTGTTATCAATGTTATTTTTTGAACTTTTTTGTATTATTCAAAGTTGAAGTTGTAGTTGAATTTGTTGGTGTTTTTCAATGTTGATATTGTTGAATTTGTTGGTGATTTTCAATATTTAGGTTGTTGTTGTATTTGTTGGTGTTTTACAATGTAGAGGTTGTTGTTGAATTTGTTGGTTTCTTTCAATATTGAGGTTGTTGTAGAATTTGTTGGTGACTTTCAATATTGAGGTCGATGAATTTGTTGGTGTTATCAATGTTTTTTTTGAACTTTTTCTCTTCTTTTAAAAATTGAGGTTGTTGATAAATTTGTTGGTGTTTTTCAATTTTGAGGTTGTTTTTCAATTTGTTGGTGTTATCCATGTTATTTTTTGAACTTCTTTGTATTTTTGAAAATTGAGCTTGTTCTTGAATTTGTTGTTGTTTTTCAGTGTTGAGGTTGTTGTTGAATTTGTTTGTGTTTTTCAATGTTGATGTTGTTGAATTTGTTGGTGATTTTTAACATTGAGTTTCTTGTTGAATTTGTTGGTGTTATCATCGTTATTTTTTGAACTTTTTTGTATTTTTCAATGTTGAGGTTGTTGTTGAATTTTTTGGTGTTTTTCATTGTTGAGGTTGTTGAAGTTGTTGGTCTTTTTCAATGTTGAGGTTGAATTTGTAGGTGACTTTCAATATTGAGGTTTTTGTTGAATTTTTTGTTGTTCTTAATTGTTGAGGTTGTTGATAAATTTGTTGGTGCTTTTCAATGTTTAGGTTGTTTTTCAATTTGTTGGTGTTATCCATGTTATTTTTTGAACTTTTTTGTATTTTTGATAATTGAGCTTGTTGTTGAATTTGTTGGTGTTTTTCAATGTTGATGTTGTTGAATTTCTTGGTGATTTTCAATATTGAGTTTCTTGTTGAATTTGTTGGTGTTATCATCGTTATTTTTTGAACTTTTTTGTATTTTTCAATGTTGAGGTTGTTGTTGAATTTGTTGCTGTTATCAATGTTATTTTTTGAACTTTTTTGTATTTTTGAAAGTTGAGCTTGTTGATGAATTTGTTGGTTTTTTTCAATGTTGAGGTTGTTCTTGAATTTGTTGGTGTTTTTCAATGTTGATGTTGAATTTGTTGGTGATTTTCAATATTGAGTTTGTTGTTGAATTTATTGGTGTTATCAACGTCATTTTTTGAACTTGTTTGTATTTTTCAATGTTGCCGTTGTTGTTGAATTTTTTGGTGTTCATCATTATTGAGTTTGTTGAAGTTGTTGGTGTTTTTTCAATGTTGACTTTGTTTTTCAATTTGTTGGTGTTTTTCAATGTTGAGGTTGTTGTTGAATTTGTTGGAGTTTTTCATTGTTGAGGTTGTTGTTGAATTTGTTTTTGTTATCAATGTCTTTTGTTGAACTTGTTTGTATTTTTAAAAGTTAAGGTTATTGTTGAATTTGTTGAGGTTTTTTAATGCTGAGGTTATTGAATTTGTTGGTGATTTTAATTATTGAGGTTGTTCTTGAATTTCTTGGTGTTATGAAAGTTCTTTTTTGAACTTTTTTGCACTTTTCAAGGTTAAGGTTCTTGTTGAATTTGTTGGCGTTTTTCAATGTTGAGCTTGTTTTTGAATTTGTTGGTGTTTTTAAATGTTGAGTTTGTTGTTGAATTTGTAGTTTTTTTGCAATGATGATGTTGTTGAATTTGTTGTTGACTTTCAATATTGATTTTTTTGCTAATTTTTTTATTGATTTTAATTGTTGAGGTTGTTGTTAAATTTGTTGGTGTATCTCAATGTTAAGATATTTTTTGAATTTGTTGGCATTATCTATGTTATTTTTTGAACATTTTGTATTTTTGAAAGCTGACCTTGTTGAATTTGTTAGTGATTTTCAATGTTGACGTTGTTGTTGAATTTGTTGCTGTTATCAATGTTATTTTTTGAACTTTTTTGTGTTTTTGAAAGTTGAGCTTGTTGATGAATTTGTTGGTGTTTTTCAATGTTGACGTCGAATTTGTTGGTGATTTTCAATATTGAGTTTGTTGTTGAATTTATTGGTGTTATCAACGTTATTTTTTGAACTTTTTTGTATTTTTCAATGTTGAGGTTGGTGTTGAATTTCTTTATATTTGTGAAAGTTGCGGATGTTGTTGAATATTTTGGTGTTTTTCATTGTTGAGGATGCTGAAGTTTTTGGTGTTTTTCAATGTTGAGGTTGTGGAATTTGTTGGTGATTTTCAATATTGAGGTTGTTGTTGAATTTGTTGGTGTCTTTCAATATTTAGGTTGTTGAAGTTGTTGGTGTTTTTTTTAATGTTGAGATTGTTGTTGAATTTGTTGGTGTTTTTCAATGTTGAGTTTGTTGTTGAATTTGTTGGTGTCTTTCAATATTGAGGTTGTTGTTGAATTTGTTGTTGAATTTCAATATTGAGTTTGTTGTTAAATTTGTTCCTGTCTTTCAATATTGAGGTTATTGTTGAATTTGTTGGTGTTATCAATGTTATTTTTTGAACTTTTTCACTTCTTTTAAAAGTTCAGCTTGTTGATGAATTTGATGGTCCTTTTCGATGTTGAGTTTGTTATTGAATTTGTTGCTGTTTTTCAATGTTGATGTTGTTGAATTTGTTGAAGATTTTCAATATAGAGTTTGTTCTTGAATTTGTTGGTGTCTTTCAATATTGAGGTTGTTGTTGAATTTGTTGTTGTTTTTTATTGTTGAGGTTTTTGTTGAATTTGTTGGTGATATCAATGTCTTTTGTTGAACCTTTTTGTATTTTTAAAAGTTAAGGTTGTTGTTGAATTTGTTGGTGTTTTACAACGCTGAGGTTGTTGAATTTATTGTTGTTTTTAATTGTAGAGGTTGTTGTTTAATGTTGTTGGTGTTTTTCAATGTTGAGGTTGTTATTGAAATTGTTGGCGTTATCCATGTTATTTTTTGAACATTTTTGTATTTTTGAAAGCTGAGCTTGTTGTTGAATTTGTTTATATTTTTGAATGTTGCGGTTGTTGTTGAATTTTTCGGTATTTTTCATTGATGAGGTTGTTGAAGTTGTTGGTGTTTTTCAATGTTGAGGTAAATGTTGAATTTGTTGGTGTCTTTCAATATTGAGGTTGTTGTTGAATTTTTTGGTGTTTTTCATTGTTGAGGTTGTTGTTGAATTTGTTGGTGTTTTTCAAAGTTGAGTTTGTTGAAGTTGTTGGTGATTTTCAATATTAAGGTTGTTGAAGTTGTTGGTGTTTTTCAATGTTGAAGTTGTTGTTGAAGTTGTTGGTGTCTTTCAATATTGAGGTTGTTGTTGAATTTGTTGGTGACTTTCAATATTGAGGTTGTTGTTGAATTTGTTGGTGTCTTTCAATATTGAGGTCGTTGAATTTGTTGGTGTTATCAATGTTTTTTTTGAACTTTTTCTCTTCTTTTAAAAGTTGAGGTTGTTGATAAACTTGTTGGTGTTTTTCAATGTTGAGGTTGTTTTTCAATTTGTTTGTGTTATCCATGTTATTATTTGAACTTTTTTGTATTTTTGAAAATTGATCTTGTTGTTGAATTTGTTGGTGTTTTTCAGTGTTGAGGTTGTTGTTGAATTTGTTTGTGGTTTGCAATGTTGATGTTGTTGAATTTTTTGGTGTTTTTCATTGTTGAGGTTGCTGAAGTTGTTGGTGTTTTTCAATGTTTAGGTAGTTGTTGAATTTGTTGGTGTCTTTCAATATTGAGGTTGTTGTTAAATTTGTTGGTGTTCTTCATTGTTGACGTTGTTGTTGAGTTTGTTGGTGTTATCAATGTCTTTTGTTAAACTTGTTTGTATTTTTAAAAGTTAAAGTTGTTGTTGAATTTGTTGGTGTTTTTCAACGTTGAGGTTGTGGAATTTGTTGGTGATTTTCAATATTGAGGTTGTTGTTGCATTTTTTGGTGTAATCAAAGCTCTTTTTTGAACTTTTTTGTACTTTTAAAGGTTGAGGTTGTTGTTGAATTTGTTGGCGTTTTTCAATGTTGAGTTTGTTGTTGAATTTGTTGGTGTCTTTCAATATTGAGGTTGTTGTTGAATTTGTTGTTGAATTTCAATATTGAGCTTGTTGTTAAATTTGTTCCTGTCTTTCAATATTGAGGTTATTGTTGAATTTGTTGGTGTTATCAATGTTATTTTTTGAACTTTTTCTCTTCTTTTAAAAGTTCAGCTTGTTGATGAATTTGATGGTCTTTTTCAGTGTTGAGTTTGTTGTTGAATTTGTTGCTGTTATTCAATGTTGATGTTGTTGAATTTGTTGATGATTTTCAATATTGAGTTTGTTCTTGAATTTGATGGTGTCTTTCAATATTGGGGTTATTGTTGAATTTGTTTTTGTCTTTCATTGTTGAGGTTGTTGTTGAATTTGCTCGTGATACCAATGTCTTTTGTTGAACTTTTTTGTATTTTGAAAAGTTAAGGTTGTTGTTGAATTTGTTGGTGTTTTTCAATGTTGAGGTTGTTGAATTTGTTGGTGATTTTCAATATTGAGGTTGTTGTTGAATTATTTGGCGTTATCAAATATCTTTTTTGAACTTTTTTGTACTTTTAAAGGTTGAGATTGTTGTTGAATGTGTTGGTGTCTTTCAATAGTGAAGTTGTTGTTGAAGTTGTTGGTGTCTTTCAATATTGAGGTTGTTGTTGAATTTGTTGGTGTCTTTTAAGATTGAGGTTGTTGATGAATTTGTTGGTGACTTTCAATATTGAGGTTGTTGTTGAATTTGTTAGTGTCTTTCAATATTGTGGTTATTGTTGAATTTGTTGGTGTTATCAATGTTTTTTATGAACTTTTTCTCTTCTAAATGTTGAGGTTGTTGTTGCATTTGTTGGTGATTTTCAATATTGAGGTTTTTGTTGAATTTTTTGTTGTTTTTAATTGTTGAGGTTGTTGTTAAATGTTGTTGGTGTTTTTCAATGTTGAGGTTGTTATTGAAATTGTTGCTGTTACCATGTTATTTTTTGAACATTTTTGTATTTTTGAAAGTTGAGCTTGTTGATGAATGTGTTGGTTTTTTTCAATGTTGAGGTTGTTGTTGAATCTGCTGGTGTTTTTCAATGTTGATGTTGTTGAATTAATGGTGATTTTCAATATTGAGTTTGTTGTTGAATTTGTTGGTGTTATCAACTATATTTTTTGAACTTTCTTGTATTTTACAATGTTGAGGTTGTTGTTGAATTTGTTGCTATTTTTCAATGTTGCGGTTGTTGTTGAATTTTCGATTATTTTTCAATGTTGCGGTTGTTGTTGAATTTTCTATTATTTTTCAATGTTGAGGATGTTGTTGAATTTGTAGATGTTTTTCAATGTTGAGGTTGTTGTTGAATTTGTTTTTGTTTTTCAATGTTGTGGTTGTTGTTGAATTTGTTGGTGTTATCAATGTTTTTTTTGAACTTTTTCTCTTCTTTTAAAAGTTGATGTTGTTGTTGAATTTGTTGGTGAGTTTTAATATTGAGGTTGGTGTTGAATTTCTTGGTGTTATAAATGTTGTTTTTAAAAGTTTTTTGTGTTTTTGAAAGTTGAGCTTGTTGATGAATTTGTTGGTGTTTTTCAATGTTGACGTCGAATTTGTTGGTGATTTTCAATATTGAGTTTGTTGTTGAATTTATTGGTGTTATCAACGTTATTTTTTGAACTTTTTTGTATTTTTCAATGTTGAGGTTGGTGTTGAATTTCTTTATATTTGTGAAAGTTGCGGATGTTGTTGAATATTTTGGTGTTTTTCATTGTTGAGGATGCTGAAGTTTTTGGTGTTTTTCAATGTTGAGGTTGTGGAATTTGTTGGTGATTTTCAATATTGAGGTTGTTGTTGAATTTTTTGGTGTTATCAAAGTTCTTTTTTGAATTTTTTTGTACTTTTAAAGGTTGAGGTTGTTGTTGAATTTGTTGGCGTTTTTTATTGTTGAGGTTTTTGTTGAATTTGTTGGTGATATCAATGTCTTTTGTTGAACCTTTTTGTATTTTTAAAAGTTAAGGTTGTTGTTGAATTTGTTGGTGTTTTACAACGCTGAGGTTGAATTTATTGTTGTTTTTAATTGTAAAGGTTGTTGTTAAATGTTGTTGGTGTTTTTCAATGTTGAGGTTGTTATTGAAATTGTTGGCGTTATCCATGTTATTTTTTGAACATTTTTGTATTTTTGAAAGCTGAGCTTGTTGTTGAATTTGTTTATATTTTTGAATGTTGCGGTTGTTGTTGAATTTTTCGGTATTTTTCATTGATGAGGTTGTTGAAGTTGTTGGTGTTTTTCAATGTTGAGGTAAATGTTGAATTTGTTGGTGTCTTTCAATATTGAGGTTGTTGTTGAATTTTTTGGTGTTTTTCATTGTTGAGGTTGTTGTTGAATTTGTTGGTGTTATCAATGTCTTTGGTTGAACTTTTTTGTATTTTTAAAAGTGAAGGTTGTTGTTGAATTTGTTGGTGTTTTTCAAAGTTGAGTTTGTTGAAGTTGTTGGTGATTTTCAATATTAAGGTTGTTGAAGTTGTTGGTGTTTTTCAATGTTGAAGTTGTTGTTGAAGTTGTTGGTGTTTTTCAATATTGAGGTTGTTGTTGAATTTGTTGGTGACTTTCAATATTGAGGTTGTTGTTGAATTTGTTGGTGTCTTTCAATATTGAGGTCGTTGAATTTGTTGGTGTTATCAATGTTTTTTTTGAACTTTTTCTCTTCTTTTAAAAGTTGAGGTTGTTGATAAACTTGTTGGTGTTTTTCAATGTTGAGGTTGTTTTTCAATTTGTTTGTGTTATCCATGTTATTATTTGAACTTTTTTGTATTTTTGAAAATTGATCTTGTTGTTGAGTTTGTTGGTGTTTTTCAGTGTTGAGGTTGTTGTTGAATTTGTTTGTGGTTTGCAATGTTGATGTTGTTGAATTTTTTGGTGTTTTTCATTGTTGAGGTTGCTGAAGTTGTTGGTGTTTTTCAATGTTTAGGTAGTTGTTGAATTTGTTGGTGTCTTTCAATATTGAGGTTGTTGTTAAATTTGTTGGTGTTCTTCATTGTTGACGTTGTTGTTGAGTTTGTTGGTGTTATCAATGTCTTTTGTTAAACTTGTTTGTATTGTTAAAAGTTAAAGTTGTTGTTGAATTTGTTGGTGTTTTTCAACGTTGAGGTTGTGGAATTTGTTGGTGATTTTCAATATTGAGGTTGTTGTTGCATTTTTTGGTGTAATCAAAGCTCTTTTTTGAACTTTTTTGTACTTTTAAAGGTTGAGGTTGTTGTTGAATTTGTTGGCGTTTTTCAATGTTGAGTTTGTTGTTGAATTTGTTGGTGTCTTTCAATATTGAGGTTGTTGTTGAATTTCAATATTGAGCTTGTTGTTAAATTTGTTCCTGTCTTTCAATATTGAGGTTATTGTTGAATTTGTTGGTGTTATCAATGTTATTTTTTGAACTTTTTCTCTTCTTTTAAAAGTTCAGCTTGTTGATGAATTTGATGGTCTTTTTCAGTGTTGAGTTTGTTGTTGAATTTGTTGCTGTTATTCAATGTTGATGTTGTTGAATTTGTTGATGATTTTCAATATTGAGTTTGTTCTTGAATTTGATGGTGTCTTTCAATATTGGGGTTATTGTTGAATTTGTTTTTGTCTTTCATTGTTGAGGTTGTTGTTGAATTTGCTCGTGATACCAATGTCTTTTGTTGAACTTTTTTGTATTTTGAAAAGTTAAGGTTGTTGTTGAATTTGTTGGTGTTTTTCAATGTTGAGGTTGTTGAATTTGTTGGTGATTTTCAATATTGAGGTTGTTGTTGAATTATTTGGCGTTATCAAATATCTTTTTTGAACTTTTTTGTACTTTTAAAGGTTGAGATTGTTGTTGAATGTGTTGGTGTCTTTCAATAGTGAAGTTGTTGTTGAAGTTGTTGGTGTCTTTCAATATTGAGGTTGTTGTTGAATTTGTTGGTGTCTTTTAAGATTGAGGTTGTTGATGAATTTGTTGGTGACTTTCAATATTGAGGTTGTTGTTGAATTTGTTAGTGTCTTTCAATATTGTGGTTATTGTTGAATTTGTTGGTGTTATCAATGTTTTTTATGAACTTTTTCTCTTCTAAATGTTGAGGTTGTTGTTGCATTTGTTGGTGATTTTCAATATTGAGGTTTTTGTTGAATTTTTTGTTGTTTTTAATTGTTGAGGTTGTTGTTAAATGTTGTTGGTGTTTTTCAATGTTGAGGTTGTTATTGAAATTGTTGCTGTTACCATGTTATTTTTTGAACATTTTTGTATTTTTGAAAGTTGAGCTTGTTGATGAATGTGTTGGTTTTTTTCAATGTTGAGGTTGTTGTTGAATCTGCTGGTGTTTTTCAATGTTGATGTTGTTGAATTAATGGTGATTTTCAATATTGAGTTTGTTGTTGAATTTGTTGGTGTTATCAACTATATTTTTTGAACTTTCTTGTATTTTACAATGTTGAGGTTGTTGTTGAATTTGTTGCTATTTTTCAATGTTGCGGTTGTTGTTGAATTTTCGATTATTTTTCAATGTTGCGGTTGTTGTTGAATTTTCTATTATTTTTCAATGTTGAGGATGTTGTTGAATTTGTAGATGTTTTTCAATGTTGAGGTTGTTGTTGAATTTGTTTTTGTTTTTCAATGTTGTGGTTGTTGTTGAATTTGTTGGTGTTATCAATGTTTTTTTTGAACTTTTTCTCTTCTTTTAAAAGTTGATGTTGTTGTTGAATTTGTTGGTGAGTTTTAATATTGAGGTTGGTGTTGAATTTCTTGGTGTTATAAATGTTGTTTTTAAAAGTTTTTTGTATTTTTGAAAGTTGAGCTTGTTGTTGAATTTGTTCGAGTTTTTGCAACGTTGAGGATGTTGTTAATTTTTTTGGTGTTTTTTAATGTTGAGGTTGTTGTTGAATTACTTGGTTTTATCAATGTCTTTTGTTTAACGTGTTTGTATTTTTAAAAGTTGAGGTTGTTGTTGAATTTGTTGGTGTTTTTCTGTGTTGAGAATGTTGAATTTGTTGGTGATTTTCAATTCTGAGGATGTTCTTCAATTTGTTGGTGTTATGAAAGTTCGTTTTTGAACTTTTTTGTACTTTTAAAAGTTGAGGTTGTTGTTGAATTTGTTGGTATTTTTCAATGTTGCGGTTGTTGTTGAATTTTTAGGTGTTTTTCAATGTTGAGGTTGTTGTTGAATTTGTTAGTGTTATCAATATTCTTTTTTGAACTTTTTCGTATTTTTGAAAGTTGCGCTGGTTGTTTAATATGTTGGTGTTTTTCAATGTTGTGTTTGTTGTTGAATTTATTGTTGTTATTCAATGTTGAGGTTGTTGTTTAATTTGTTGGTATTTTGCAATGTTGAGGTTGTTGAATTTGTTGGTGATTTCCCATGTTGAGTTTTTTGTTGAATTTGTTGGAGTTATCAACGTTATTTTTTGAACTTCTTTGCATTTTTCAATGTTGAGGTTGATGTTGAATTTGTTGGTGTTTTTCAATGTTGAGGTTGTTGTTGAATTTGTTGGTTATTTTCAATATTGAGGTTTTTGTTGAATTTGTAGGTGTTGTCAATGTTATTTTTTGGACTTTTTTGTATTTTTCAATGTTGAGGTAGTTGAATTTGCTGGTATTTTTCAATGTGGAGGTTGTTGCTGAATTTGTTGGTGTTTTTTAATTTTGAGGTTCTGGTTGAATTTGTTGGTGTTTTTCAATGTTCAGGTCGTAGTTGAATTTGTTCCTGATATCAATGTTATTTATTGAACTTTTTTGTATTATTCAAAGTTGAAGTTGTAGTTGAATTTGTTGGTTTTTTTCAATGTTGAGGTTGTTGTTGGATTTGTTGGTGTTTTTCAATGTCGATATTGTTGAATTTGTTGGTGATTTTCAATATTGAGGTTGTTGTTGTATTTGTTGGCGTTTTACAATGTTGAAATTGTTGTTGAATTTGTTGGTTTCTTTCAATGTTGAGGTTGTTGTTGAATTTGTTGGTGACTTTCAATATTGAGGTTGTTGTTGAATTTGTTGGTGTCTTTCAATATTGAGGTCGTTGAATTTGTTGGTGTTATCAATGTTTTTTTTGAACTTTTTCTCTTCTTTTAAAAGTTGAGGTTGTTGATAAATTTGTTGGTGTTTTTCAATTTTGAGGTTGTTTTTCAATTTGTTGGTGTTATCCATCTAATTTTTTGAACTTTTTTGTATTTTTCAAAGTTGAGCTTTTTGTTGAAATTTTTGGTGTTTTTCAATGTTGAGGTTCTTGTTGAATTTGTAGGTGACTTTCAATATTGAGGTTTTTGTTGAATATTTTGTTGTTTTTAATTGTTGAGGTTGTTGTTGAATTGTTTGTGTTTTTCAGTGTTGAGGTTGTTGTTGAATTTGTTTGTGTTTTTCAATGTTGATGTTGTTGAATTTCTTGGTGATTTTCAATATTGAGTTTCTTGTTGAATTTGTTGGTGTTATCATCGTTATTTTTTGAACTTTTTTGTATTTTTCAATGTTGAGGTTGTTGTTGAATTTGTTGCTGTTATCAATGTTATTTTTTGAACTTTTTTGTATTTTTGAAAGTTGAGCTTGTTGATGAATTTGTTGGTTTTTTTCAATGTTGAGATTGTTCTTGAATTTGTTGGTGTTTTTCAATGTTGATGTTGAATTTGTTGGTGATTTTCAATATTCAGTTTGTTGTTGAATTTATTGGTGTTATCAACGTTATTTTTTGAACTTATTTGTATTTTTCAATGTTGAGGTTGGTGTTGAATTTCTTTATATTTTTGAATGTTGCGGTTGTTGTTGAAGTTGTAGGTCTTATTCAATGTTGAGGTTGTTGTTGAATTTGTAGGTGTTTTTCAATGTTGAGGTTGTTGAATTTGTTGGTGATTTTGAAATTTGAAGTTGTTGTTGAATTTGTTGGTATTATCAACGTTATTTTTTGAACTGTTTTCTACTTTTTAAGGTTGAGGTTGTTGTTGAATTTGTTGTTGTTTTTCAATGTTGAGTTTTTTGTTAAATTTTTTGTTTAAATTTTTTGGTGTTTCTCATTGTTGACGTTGTTGTTAAATTTGTTGGTGTTTTTCATTGTTGTGGTTGTTGTTGAATTTGTTGGTGTTATCAATGTTTTTTTTGACCTTTTTCTCTTCTTTTAAAAGTTGATGTTGTTGTTGAATTTGTTGGTGACTCTTAATATAGAGGTTGTTGTTGAATTTGTTGGTGTTATAAATGTTCTTTTTAAAAGTTTTTTGTATTTTTGAAAGTTGAGCTTGTTGTTGAATTTGTTCGTGTTTTTCATTGTTGAGGATGTTGTTGAATTTCTAGGTGTTATCAATGTCTTTTGTTGAACGTGTTTGTATTTTTAAAAATTGAGGTTGTTGTTGAATTTGTTGGTGTTTTACAATGTTGAGGATGTTGAATTTGTTGATGATGTTCAATTCTGAGGATGTTGTTCAATTTGTTGGTGTTATGAAAGTTCTTTCTTGAACTTTTTTGTACTTTTAAATGTTGAGGTTGTTGTTGAATTTGTTGGTATTTTTCAATGTTGTGGTTGTTGTTGAATTTTTAGTTGTTTTTCAATGTTGAGGTTGTTGTTTAATTTGTTCGTGTTATCAATGTTCTTTTTTGAACTTGTTCGTATTTTTGAAAGTTGAGCTTGTTGTTTAATATGTTGGTGTTTTTCAATGTTGTGTTTGTTGTTGAATTTATTGTTGTAATTCAATGTTGAGGTTGTTGTTTAATTTGTTGGTTTTTTGCAATGTTGACGTTGTTGAATTTGTTGGTGATTTCCCATATTGAGTTTTTTGTTGAATTTGTTGGTGTTATCAATGTTATTTTTTGAACTTCTTTGCATTTTTCAATGTTGAGGTTGATGTTGAATTTGTTAGTGCTTTTCAAAGTTGACGTTGTTGTTGAATTTGTTGCTGTTATAAATGTTATTTTTTGAACTTTTTGGTATTTTTGAAAGATCAGCTTGTTGATGACTTTGTTTTTTTTTAATGTTGAGGTTGTTCTTGAATTTGTTGGTGTTTTTCAATGTTGAGGTTATTGTTGAATTTGTTGGTGTCTTTCAATATTGAGGTTGTTGTTGAATTTGTTCCTGTCTTTCAATATTGAGGTTACTGTTGAATTGGTCGCTGTTATCAATGTTATTTTTTGAACTTTTTTGAATTTTTGAAAGTTGATCTTGTTGATGAATTTGTTGGTTTTTTTCAATGTTGATGTTGTTGAATTTGTTGGTGATTTTCAATATTGAGTTTGTTGTTTAATTTGTTGGTGTTATCAACTTTATTTTTTGAACTTTTTTGTATTTTACACTGTTACGGTTGTTCTTGAATTTTTTGGTGTTATTCATTATTGAGATTGTTGAAGTTGTTGGTGTTTTTCAATGTTGAGGTTGTTGTTGAACTTGTTGTTGTCTTTCAATATTGATGTTGTAGTTGAATTTGTTGGTGTTTTTCAATTTTGATGTTGTCGTTGAATTTGTTGGTGTTTTACAACGCTGAGGTTGTTGAATTTATTGTTGTTTTTAATTGTTCAGGTTGTTGTTATATTTCTTGGTATTTTTCAATGTTGAGGTTGTTTTTGAATTTGTTGGTGTTATCCATGTTATTTTTTGAACTTTTTTATATTTTTGAAAGTTGAGCTTTTTGTTGAATTTGTTGATGTTTTTCAATATTGAGTTTGTTGTTGAATTTATTGGTGTTATCAACGTTATTTTTTGAACTTTTTTGTATTTTTCAATGTTGAGGTTGGTGTTGAATTTGTTTATATTTTTGAATGTTGCGGTTGTTGTTGAATTTTTTGGTGTTTTTCATTGTTGAGGTTGTTGAAGTTGTTGGTGTTTTTCAATGTTGAGGTAGTTGTTGAATTTGTTGGTGTATTTCAATATTGAGGTTTTTGTTGAATTTGTTGGTGTTTTTCATTGGTGAGGTTGTTGAATTTGTTGGTGTTTTTCATTGGTGAGGTTGTTGAATTTGTTGGTGTTATCAATGTCTTTTGTTAAACTATTTTGTATTTTTAAAAGATCAGGTTGTTGTTGAATTTGATGTTGTTTTTCAATGTTGAGGTTGTTGAATTTGTTGGTGATTTTAAATATTGAGGTTGTTGTTGCATTTTTTGTGTTATCTAAGTACTTTTTTGAACTTTTTATACTTTTAAAGTTTGAGGTTGTTGTTGAATTTGTTGGCGTTTTTCAATGTTGAGGTTGTTGAATTTGTTGGTGTCTTTCAATATTAAGGTTGTTGAAGTTTTTGGTGTTTTTCAATGTTGAGATTGTTGTTGAATTTGTTGGTTTTTTTCAATGTTGAGTTTGTTGTTGAATTTGTTGTTGACTTTCAATATTGAGGTTGTTGTTGAATTTGTTCCTGTGTTTCAATATTGAGGTTATTCTTGAATTCGTTGGTGTTATCAATGTCTTTTGTTGATCTTTTTTGTATTTTTAAAAGTTAAGGCTGTTGTTGAATTTGTTGGTGCTTTTCAATGTTGAAGTTGTTGAATTTTTTGGTGATTTTCAATATTGAGGTTGTTGTTGAATTTTTTGGAGTTATCAAAATTCTTTTTTGAACTTTTTGTACTTTTAAAAGTTGAGGTTGTTGTTGAATTTGTTGGCGTTTTTCAATGTTGAGCTTGTTGTTGAATTTGTTGGCGTTTTTCAATATTGAGGTGGTTGTTGAATTTCTTGGTGTTATCAATGTTTTTTTTTGAACTTTTTCTCTTCTTTTAAAAGTTGAGGTTGTTGTTGAATTTATGGTGATTTTCAATGTTGAGGTTGTTGTTGAATTTGTTGATGTTGTTGAATTTGTTGGTGATTTTCAATATTGAGTTTGTTGTTGAATTTGTTGGTGTTATCAACTTTATTTTTTGAACTTTTTTGTATTTTACAATGTTGAGGTTGTTGTTGAATTTGTTGGTGTTTTACAATGTTGAGGTTGTTGTTCAATTTGTTGGTTTTTTGCAATGTTGATGTTTTTGCTAGATTTTTTGTTCTTTTTAATTGTTGAGTTTGTTGTTAAATTTGTTGGTGTTTTTCAATGTTGAGATTGTTTTTGAATTTGTTGGCGTTATCCATGTTATTTTTTGAACATTTTTGTATTTTTGAAAACTGAGCTTGTTGTTGAATTTGTTTATATTTTTGAATGTTGCGGTTGTTGTTGAATTTATTGGTATTTTTCATTGTTGAGGTTGTTGGAGTTGTTGGTGTTTTTCAATGTTGAGGTAGTTGTTGAATTCGTTTCTGTCTTTCAATATTGAGGTTGTTGTTGAATTTGTTGGCGTTTTTCAATGTTCATGTTGTTGTTGAATTTGTTGGTGTCTTTCAACATGAAGGTTGTTGAAGTTGTTGGTTTTTTTTCAATGTTGAGATTGTTGTTGAATTTGTTAGCGTTTTTCAATGTTGAGGTTGTTGTTGAATTTGTTGGTGTTATCAAAGTTCTTTTTTCAACGTTTTTGTACTTTTAAGGGTTGAGGTTGTTGTTGAATTTGTTGGCGTTTTTCAATGTTGTGGTTGTTGTTGAATTTGTTGGTGCCTTTCAATATTAAGGTTGTGGAAGTTGTTGGTTTCTATCAAAATTGAGGTTGTTGTTGAATTTGTTCCTGTCTTTAAATATTGAGGTTATTGTTGAATTTGTTGGTGTTATCACTGGTTTTTTTGAACTTTTTCTCTTCTTTTAAAAGTTGAGGTTGTTGTTGAATTTGTTGGTGATTTTCATTGTTGAGGTTGTTGTTGAACTTGTTGATGTCTTTCAATATTGAGGTTGTTGAATTTGTCGGAGTTTTTCAATGTTGCGGTTGTTGTTGAATTTATTGTTGTTATTGTTTATTGTTGTTATTCAATGTTCAGCTTTTTGTTGAATTTTTTGTGGTTTTTAATTGTTGAGGCTGTTGTTATATTTGTTGGTGTTTTTCAAAGTTGAGTTTGTTGTTGAATTTGTTGGTGTTATCCATGTTATTTTTTGAACCTTTTTGTATTTTTGAAAGTTGAGCTTGTTGTTGAATATCTTGGTGTTTTTCAATTTTGAGATTGTTGTTCAATTTATTGGTGTTTTTCAATGTTGATGTTGTTGAATTTGTTGGAGATTTTCAATATTGAGTTTGTTGTTGAATTTGTTGGTGTTATCAACGTTATTTTTTGAACTTTTTGTACTTTTCAATGTTGAGTTTCATGTTGAATTTGTTTTTATCTTTGAATGTTGCGGTTGTTGTTGAATTTTTCGGTATTTTTCATTCATGAGGTTGTTGAAGTTGATGGTGTTTTTCAATGTTGAGGTAAATGTTGAATTTGTTGGTGTCTTTCAATATTGAGGTTGTTGCTGAATTTTTTGGTGTTTTTCATTGTTGAGGTTGTTGTTGAATTTGTTGGTGTTATCAATGTCTTTGGTTGAACTTTTTTGTATTTTTAAAAGTGAAGGTTGTTGTTGAATTTGTTGGTGTTTTTCAAAGTTGAGTTTGTTGAAGTTGTTGGTGATTTTCAATATTAAGGTTGTTGAAGTTGTTGGTGTTTTTCAATGTTGAAGTTGTTGTTGAATTTGTTGGTGTCTTTCAGTATTAAGGTTGTTGATGTTGTTGGTGTTTTTCAATGTTGAATTTGTTTTTGAATTTGTTGCCGTTTTTCAATGTTGAGGTTGTTGTTGAATTTGTTGGTGTCTTTCAATATTGAGGTTGTTGTTGAGTTTGTTGTTGACTTTCAATATTGAGGTTGTTGTTGAATTTGTTCCTGTCTTTCAATATTGAGGTTATTGCTGAATTTGTTGGTGTTATCAATGTTTTTTTTTAACTTTTTCTCTTCTTTTAAAAGTTGAGGTTGTTGTTGAATTTGTTGGTGATTTTCAATGTTGAGGGTGTTGTTGAATTTTTTGGTATTTTTCAATGTTGTGATTGTGAAGTTGTTGGTGTCATTCAATACGGAGGTTGTTGTTGATTTTGTTGGTGTTTTTCAATGTTGCGGTTGTTGCTGAACTTGTTGGTGTCTTTCAATATTGAGGTTGTTGTTGAATTTGTTGGTGTTTTTCAATGTTGAGGTTGTTGTTGAATTTTTTGGTGTTTTTCAAATCTGAGGTTGTAGTTGAATTTATTGTTATTTTTCAATGTTCAGGTTTTTGTTGAATTTGTTGTTCTTTTTAGTTGTTGAGGTTGTTGTTATATTTGTTGATCTTTTTCAATGTTGAGGTTGTTGTTGAATTTGTTGGTGTTATCCATTTTATTTTTTGAACTTCTTTGTATTTTTGAAAGTTGAGCTTGTTGTTGAATTTGTTGGTGTATTTCAATGTTGATGTTGTTGAATTTGTTGCTGATTTTCAACATTGAGTTTGTTGTTGATTTTGTTGGTGTTATCAGTGTTATTTTTTGAACTTTTTTGTATTTTTCAATGTTGAGGTTGTTGTTGAATTTGTTGGTATTTTTCAATGTTACGGTTGTCGTTTATTTTTTTGGTGTTTTTCATTGTTGAGGTTGTTGAAGTTGTTGGTGTTTTTTTAATGTTGAGGTTTTCGGTAAATTTGTCGGTGTTTTTCAATGTTGAGGTTGTTCTTGAATTACTTGGTGTTTTTCAACGTCGAGGATGTTGAATGTGTTGCTGATTTTCAACATTGAGTTTGTTGTTGATTTTGTTGCCGTTATCAATGTTATTTTTTGAACTTTTTTATACTTTTAAAGGTTGAGGTTGGTGTTGAATTTTTTGTTAAATTTCTTGATGTTTTTCATTGTTGACGTTGTTGTTAAATTTGTTGGTATTTTTCAATGTTGACGTTGCTGTTGAACTTTTAGGTGTTTTTGTAAGATGAGGTTGTTGTTGAATTTGTTAGTGTTATCAAAGTTTTTTGTTGAATAAATTTGTATTTTTTAAAATTAAGGTTGTTGTTGACTTTGTTGGTGTTTTTCAATGTTGATGTTCTTGAATTTGTTGGTGTTATCATTGTTATTTTTTGAACTTTTTTGTACTTTTAATGATTGAGGTTGTTGTTGATAGTGTTTGTGTTATCAATGTTATTTTTTACACTTTTTTGTATTTTTGGAAGTTGAGCTTGTAATTGAATTTGTTGGTCTTTTTCAATGTTGAGCTTGTTGTTGAATTTATTCGTGTTTTTCAATGTAGATGTTGTTGAATTTGTTGGTGATTTTCAATATTGAGGTTGTTGTTGAATTTGTTGTTTTTCAATGTTGAGGTTGTTGTTGAATATGATGGTGACTTTCTCTGTTGAGGTTGTTGTTGAATTTGTTGGTCTTATCAATGTTCTTTTTTAAACTTTTTTGTATTTTTAAAAGTTGAGCTTGTTGTTGAATTCATTGGTGTTTTTCAATGTTGAGGTTGTTGTTGAATTTGTTGGTTTTTTGCAATGTTGATGTTGTTGAATTTGTTGGTGATTTTCAATATTGAGTTTTTTGTTGAATTTGTTGATGTTATCCAAGTTTTTTTGTTCAAGTTGTTTGTATTTTTAAACGTTGAGTTTGTTGTTGAATTTGTTGGCGTTTTTCAATGTTGAGGTTGTTGTTGAATTTGTTAGTGATTTTCAATATTGAGGTTTTTGTTGAATTTTTTGTTGTTTTTATTTGTTGATGTTGTTGTTAAACTTGTTGGTGTTTTTCAATGTTGAGATTGTTTATGAATTTGTTGGCGTTATACATGTTATTTTTTGAACTTTTTTGTATTTTTCAATGTTGAGGTTGTTGTTGATTTCTGGTGTTTTTCATTGTTGATGTTGTTGAAGTTGTTGGTGTCTTTCAATGTTGAGGTTGTTGTTTAATTTGTTGGTGTTTTTCATTGTTGAGGTTGTTGAAGTTGTTGGTGTTTTTTCAATGTTGAGGTTGTTGTTTAATTTGTCGGTGTTTTTCAATGTTGAGGTTGTTTTTGGATTTGTTTGTGTTTTTCATTGTTGACGTTGTTGTTGAATTTTTTGGTGTTATCAATGTCTTTTGTTGAACTTGTTTGTATTTTTAAAAGTTAAGGTTGTTGTTGAATTTGTTGGTGTTTTTGAATGTTGAGGATGTTGAATTTGGTGGTGATTTTCAATTCTGAGGATGTTGTTCAATTTGTTGGTGTTATCAAAGTTCTTTCTTTAACTTATTTGTACTTTTAAAGGTTGAGGTTGTTGTTGAATTTGTTGGTATTTTCACTGTTGCGGTTGTTGTTGAACTTTTAGGTGTTTTTCAATGTTGAGGTTGTTGTTGAATTTGAAGGTGTTTTTCAATGTGGAGGTTGTTGTTGAATTTGTTGGTGTTTTTGAATGTTGTGGTTGTTGTTGAATTTGTTGGTGTTATCAAATTTTTTTGTTGAGTAAGTTTGTATTTTTAAAAATTAAGGTTGTTGTTGAATTCATTGGTGTTTTTCAATGTTGAGGTTGTTGCTGAATTTGTTGTTTTTTTGCAATGTTGATGTTGTTGAATACGTTGGTGTTTTTCAATGTTGAGGTTGTTGTTGAATATGATGGTGACTTTCTATATTGAGGTTGTTGTTGAATTTGTTGTTGTTATCAATGTTGAAGTTTTTGTTGAATTTGTTGGTGTTTTTCAATGTTGAAGTTTTTGTTGAATTCATTGGTGTTTTTCAATGTTGAGGTTGTTGTTGAATTTGTTGGTTTTTTGCAATGTTGATGTTGATTTTGTTGGTGATTTGCAATATTGAGTTTTTTGTTGAATTTGTTGGTGTTATCCAAGTTTTTTTGTTCAAGTTTTTTGTATTTTTAAAGGTTGAGTTTGTTGTTGAATTTGTTGGCGTTTTTCAATGTTGAGGTTGTTGTTGAATTTGTTGGTGATTTTCAATATTGAGGTTGTTGTTGAATTTTTTGTTGTTTTTAATTTTTGAGGTTGTTGTTAAATTTGTTGGTGTTTTTCAACGTTGAGATTGTTTTTGAATTTGTTGGCGTTATGCATATTATTTTTTGAACTTTTTTGTATTTTTGAATGCTGAGCTTGTTGTTGAATTTGTTAGTGCTTTTCAATGTTGACGTTGTTGTTGAATTTGTTGCTGTTATCAATGTTATTTTTTGAACTTTTTTGTATTTTTGAACGTTGAGCTTGTTGATGAATTTGTTGGTTTTTATCAATGTTGAGGTTGTTCTTGAATTTGTTGGTGATTTTCAATATTGATGTTGTTGAATTTGTTGGTGATTTTCAATATTGAGTTTGTTGTTGAATTTGTTGCTGTTATCAACGTTATTTTTTGAACTTTTTTGTATTTTTCAATGTTGAGGTTGGTCTTGATTTTGTTTATATTTTTCAATGTTGCGGTTGTTGAATTTTGGTGTTTTGCATTGTTGATGTTGTTGAAGTTGTTGATGTTTTTCAATATTGAGGTAGTTGTTGAATTTGTTGGTGTCTTTCAATATTGTGGTTGTTGTTGAATTTGTTGGTGATTTTCAATATTGAGGTTGTTGAATTTGTTGGTGATTTTCAATATTGAGGTTGTTGTTGAATTTGTTGGCGTTTTTCACTGTTGAGGTTGTTGTTTAATTAGTTGGTGTCTTTCAATATTGAGGTTGTTGTTGAATTTGTTGGTGATTTTCAATATTGAGGTTGTTGAATTTGTTGGTGATTTTCAATATTGAGTTTGTTGTTGAATTTGTTGGTGATTTTCAATATTGAGTTTGTTGTTGAATTTGTTGGTGTTTTTCAATGTTGAGGATGTTGTTGAATTTGTTGGTGTTATCAATTTTTTTGTTGAACTTGTTTGTATTTTTAAAAGTTGAGGATGTTGTTGAATCTGTTGGTGTTTTTGAAAGTTGAGGTCGTTGAATCGGTTGGTGATTTTCAATATTGCTGTTGCTGTTGAATTTGTTGGGGTTATCAATGGTTTTTTTTGAACTTTTTTGTGTTTTTCAAAGTTGAGGTTTTTGCTGAATTTATTGATGTTATCAATGTTTATTTTGTTGAACTTTTTTGTACGTTTAAACGTTGAGGTTGATTTTGAATTTGTTGGTTGTTTTTCAATGTTGAGGTTGTTGTTGAATTTCTTGGTGCTGTTCATTGTTGAGGTTGTTGTTGAATTTGTTGGTGTTTTTCAATGGTGAGGTTTTTGTTGAATTTGTTGGTGTTTTCATTGTTGAGGTTGTTGTTAAATTTGATGTTGTTTTTCAATGTTGAGGTTGTTGTAGAATTTATTGGTGTTTTTCAAAGTTAAGGTCGTTGAATTTGTTGGGATTTTCAATATAGAGGTTGTTGTTGAATTTGTTGTTGTTATCAATGGGTTTTTTTGAACTTTTTTGTGTTTTTCAAATTTAAGCTTGTTGATGAATTTGTTGGTGATATACAGTGTTGAGGTTGTTGAATTTTTTGGTGATTTTCAATATTTAGGTTGTTGTGGAATTTGTTGATGTTATTAATGTTATTTTTTGAACATTTTGTATTTTTCAATGTTGAGGTTGTTGTTGAATATTTTCTTTTATATCATTGTTGAGGTTGGTCTTGAATTTGTTGGTGTTTTTCAATGTTGAGGCTCTTGTTGAATTTGTTGGTGTTTCTCAATGGTGAGGTTTTTGTTGAATTTTGTGGTCTTTCCATTGTTGAGTTGGTTCTTAAATTTGTTGGTGTTTTTCAATGTTGAGATTCTTGCATTTGTTGGTGATTTTAAACATTGAGGATGTAGTTGAATTTGTTGGTGTTGTCAATGTTTATTTTCTTGAACTTTTTTGTAGTTTTAAAAGTTGAGGTTGTTGCTGAATTTTTTATTCCTTTTCAATGTTGAGGACGTTGTTGAAATTGTTTTGTGTTTTTCAATGTTGAGGTTGTTGTTGAATTTCTTGGTGCTGTTCATTGTTGAGGTTGTTGTTGAATTTGTTGGTGTTTTTCAATGGTGAGGTTTTTGTTGAATTTGTTGGTGTTTTCATTGTTGAGGTTGTTGTTAAATTTGATGTTGTTTTTCAATGTTGAGGTTGTTGTAGAATTTATTGGTGTTTTTCAAAGTTAAGGTCGTTGAATTTGTTGGTGATTTTCAATATAGAGGTTGTTGTTGAATTTGTTGTTGTTATCAATGGGTTTTTTTGAACTTTTTTGTGTTTTTCAAATTTGAGGTTGTTGATGAATTTGTTGGTGATATACAGTGTTGAGGTTGTTGAATTTTTTTGGTGATTTTCAATATTTAGGTTGTTGTGGAATTTGTTGATGTTATTAATGTTATTTTTTGAACATTTTGTATTTTTCAATGTTGAGGTTGTTGTTGAATATTTTCTTTTATATCATTGTTGAGGTTGGTCTTGAATTTGTTGGTGTTTTTCAATGTTGAGGTTCTTGTTGAATTTGTTGGTGTTTCTCAATGGTGAGGTTTTTGTTGAATTTTGTGGTCTTTCCATTGTTGAGTTGGTTCTTAAATTTGTTGGTGTTTTTCAATGTTGAGGTTGTTACATTTGTTGGTGATTTTAAACATTGAGGATGTAGTTGAATTTGTTGGTGTTGTCAATGTTTATTTTGTTGAACTTTTTTTTTAGTTTTAAAAGTTGAGGTTGTTGCTGAATTTTTTATTCCTTTTCAATGTTGAGGTTGTTGAATTTGTTTTGTGTTTTTCAATGTTGAGGTTGTAGTTGAATTTATTGGTGTTTTTCAATGTTGATGTTGTTGAATATGTTGGTGATTTTCAATATTGAGTTTGTTGTTGAATTTGTTGGTGTTATCAATGTTATTTTTTGAACTGTTTTGTATTATTCAATGTTGAAGTTGCTGTTGAATTTGTTGGTGCTTTTCAATGTTGAGTTTGTAGTTGAATTTGTTGGTCTTTTTCAATGTTGAGTTTGTTGTTGAATTTGTTGGTGTTTTTCAATGTTGAGGTTGTTATTGAATTTGTTGGTGATTTTTAATATTGGTGTTGTTGTTGAATTTGTTGGTGTTATCAATGTTATTTTTTGAACTGTTTTGTATTTTTCAATGTTGAGGTTTTTGTTGAATTTGTTGGTGTTTTTCATTGTTGACGATGTTGTTGAATTTGTTGGTGTTATCAATTTTTTTTTGAACTTGTTTATATTTTTAAAAGTTGAGGATGTTGTTGAATTTGTTGCTGTTTGTCAAAGTTGAGGTTGTTGAATTGCTTGGTGATTTTTAATATTGCTGTTGTTGTTGAATTTCTTGGGGTTATCAATTGTTTTATTTGAACTTTTTTGTGCTTCTCAAAGTTGAGGTTTTGAAGAATTTATTGATGTTATCAATGTTTATTTTGTTGAACTTATTTGTAATTTTAAAGGTTGAGGTTGATTTGGAATTTGTTGGTTGTCTTTCATTGTTGAGATTGTTGTTTTATTTTTCTTTGCTGTTCATTCTTGAGGTTTTTGTTGAATTTGTTGGTGTTATTAATGTTCTTTTTTCAACTTTTTTTTACTTTTAAAAGTTGTGGTTATTGTTGAATTTGATGGTGTTTATCACTGATGAGGTTGTTGTTGAATTTGTTGGTGATTTTCAATGTTGAGGTTGTTGTTGAATTTGTTGGTGATTTTCTATATTGAGGTTGTTGTTGAATTTGTTGCTGTTATCAATGTTTTCTTTTGAAATGTTTTGTGTTGTTCAATGTTGAGGTTGTTGAATTTGCTGGTGATTTGAAATATTGAGGTTGTTGACGAATTTGTTGGTGTTATCAACGTTTGTTTTGTTGAACTTTTTGGTACTTTTAATAGTTGAGGTTGTTGTTGAAATTGTTTGGATTTTCAATATTGAGGTTCTGTTGAAATTGTTGGCGTTTTTCAATGTTGAGGTTGTTGATAAACTTGTTGGTGTTATCAATGTTATTTTTCGAACTTTTTAGTATTTTTCAAAGTTAGATTGTTGTTGAATTTGTTGGTATTTTTCAATGTTGAGGTTGTTGTTGAATTTGTTGGTGTTTTTCAATATTGAGGTTGTTGTTGAATTTGTTGGTGTTTTTCAATGTTGAGGTTCTTGTTGAATTTGTTGGTGTTTTTCAATGTTGAGGTTGTTGTTGAATTTGTTGGTGTTATCAATGTTATTTATTGAACTGTTTTGTATTTTTCAATGTTGTGGTCGTTGTTGAATTTGTGGGTATTTTTCAATGTTGCGATTGTTGTTCTATTTTTTTGTGTTTTTAATTGTTGAGGCTGTTGTTGAATTTGTTGGTGTTATCAATTTTTTTGTTGAACTTGTTTTTATTTTTAAAAGTTGAGGATGTTGTAGAATCTGTTGGTGTTTTTGAAAGTTGAGGTCGTTGAATCGGTTGGTGAGTTTCGATATTGCTGTTGCTGTTGAATTTGTTGGGGTTATCAATGGTTTTTTTTGAACTTTTTTGTGTTTTTCAAAGTTGAGGTTTTTGCTGAATTTATTGATGTTATCAATATTTATTTTGTTGAACTTTTTTGTACATTTAAACGTTGATATGAATTTGAATTTGTTGGTTGTTTTTCATTGTTGAGGATGTTGTTGAATTTTTTGGCGGTTTTCAATGTTGAGGTTGTTGTTGAATTTCTTGGTGCTGTTCATTGTTGAGGTTGTTGTCGAATTTGTTGGTGTTTTTCAATGGTGAGGTTTTTGTTGAATTTGTTGGTGTTTTTCAAAGTTAATGTCGTTGAATTTGTTGGTGATTTTCAATATAGAGGTTTTTGTTGAATTTGTTGGTGTTATCAATGGGTTTTTTTGAACTTTTTTGTGTTTTTCAAAGTTGAAGTTGTTGATGAATTTGTTGGTGATATTCAGTGTTGAGTTTGGTGAATTTTGTTGGTGATTTTCAATATTGAGGTTGTTGTTCAATTTGTTTGTGTTATTAATGTTATTTTTTGAACTTTTTTGTATTTGTCAATGTTGAGGTTGTTGTTGATTTTGTTGGTGATTTTCAATATTGAGTTTGTTGTTCAATTTGTTGGTGTTATCAATGGCTTTTTTCAACTTTTTAGTACTTTTAAAAGTTGAGGTTGTTGTTGAATTTTTTGGTGTTATCAATGTTTTCTTTTGATCTTCAATATTGAGATTGTTGTTCTTTTGATTTTCAATATTGAGGTTGTTGTTCAATTTGTTGGTGTTATCAATGGCTTTTTTCAACTTTTTAGTACTTTTAAAAGTTGAGGTTGATGTTGAATTTGTTGGTGTTTTTCAATGATGAGGTTGTTGTTGAATTTGTTGGTGATTTTCAATGTTGAGGTTGTTGTTAAATTTGTTGATGTTTTTCAATGTTGATGTTGTTGTTGAACTTGTTGGTGATATTCAGTGTTTAGGTGGGTGAATTTATTGGTGATTATAAATGTTGAGGTTGTTGTTGAATTGGACAGTGTCATCAATGTTTATTTTTTTGAACTTCTTTGTATTTTTAAAAGTTGTAGTCGTTGTTGAATTTATTGGTCTTTTCACTGTTCATTTTGTTGAACTTTTTTGTACTTTTAAATGTTGAGGTTGTTGTTTAATTTGTTGATGTTTTTCAAAGTTGAGGTCGTTGAATTTGTTGGTGATTTTCAATATTGAGGTTGTTGTTGCTTTGGTTGGTGTTTTACAATGTTGATGTTGTTGAATTTGTTGGTGTTATCAATGTTATCCTTTGAACTGTTTTGTGTTTTTCAATGTTGAGGTTGTTGAATTTGCTGGTGATTTTCAATATTGAGGATGTTGATGAATTTGTTGGTGTTATCAACGTTTATTTTGTTGAACTTTATGGTACTTTTAATAGTTGAGGTTGTTGTTGAAATTGTTTGGATTTTCAATATTGAAGTTGTTGTTGAAATTGTTGGCGTTTTTCAATGTTGAGGTTGTTGTTAAACTTGTTGGTGTTATCAATGTTATTTTTCGAACTTATTTGTATTTTTCAAAGTTGAAATTGTTGTAGAATTTGTTGATATTTTTCAATGTTGAGTTTGTAGTTGAATTTGTTGGTGTTTTTCAATGTTGGAATTTTTGTTGAATTTGTTGATGTTTTTCAATGTTGAGGTTGTTGTTGAATTTGTTGGTGTTTTTCAATGTTGAGGTTGTTGTTGAATTTGTTTGTGTTTTACATTGTTGAGGATGTTCTTGAATCTGTTGGTGTTTTTGAAAGTTGAGGTCGTTGAATTGTTTGCTGATTTTCAATATTGCTGTTGCTGTTCAATTTGATGGGGTTATCAATTGTTTTTTTTGAACTTTTTTGTGTTTTTCAAAGTTGAGGTTTTTGCTGAATTTATTGATGTTATCAATGTTTATTTTGTTGAACTTTTTTGTAAGTTTAAACGTTGAGGTTGATTTTGAATTTGTTGGTTGTTTTTCATTGTTGAGGTTGTTGTTGAATTTGTTGGCGGTTTTAAATGTTGAGGTTATTGTTGAATTTCTTGGTGCTGTTCATTGTTGAGGTTGTTGTTGAATTTGTTGGTGTTTTTCAATGGTGAAGTTTTTGTTGAATTAGTTGGTGTTTTCATTGTTGAGGTTGTTGTTAAATTTGATGTTGTTTTTCAATGTTGTTGTTGTTGTTGAATTTGATGTTGTTATCAAAGTTTTTTTTTCAACTTTTTTGTACTTTTAAAAGTTGAGTTTGTTGTTGAATTTGTTGGTGATTTTCAATATTGAGGTTGTTGTTGAATTTGTTGGTGATTTTCAATATTGGGGTTGTTGTTGAATTTGTTGGTGTTATCAATGTTATTTTTTGAACTGTTTTGTATTTTTCAATGCTGAGGTTGTTGTTGAATTTGTTGGTATTTTTCAATGTTGCGATTGTTGTTCAATTTTTTGGTGTCTTTCATTGTTGAGGCTGTTGCTGAATTTATTGGTTTTATCACTGTTTATTTTGTTGAACTTTTTTATACTTTTAAACGTTGAGGTTGATTTTGAATGTTTTGTTGTTTTACATTGTTGAGGATGTTGTTGAATTTTTTGGTGTTTTTCAATTTCGAGGTTGTTGTTGAATTTGTTGGCGTTTTTCAATGTTGAGCTTTTTGTTGCATTTGTTGGTGTTTTTCAATGGTGAGGTTTTTGTTGAATTTGTTGGTGTTTTCATTGTTGAGATTGTTGTTAAATTTGATGTTGTTTTTCAATGTTGATGTTGTTGTTGAATTTGATGGTGTTATCAATGTTCTTTTTATAACTTTTTTGTACTTTTAAAAGATGAGGTTGTTGTTGAATTTGTTGGTGAATTTCAATATTGAGGTTGTTGTTCAATTCGTTGGTGATTTTCAATATTGACGTTGTTGTTGGATTTGATGGTGTTATCAATGGTTGCTTTTGAACTTTTTTGTGTCGTTCAAAGTTGAGGTTGTTGCTGAAATTATTGGTGTTATCAATTATTTATTTTGTTGAACTTTTTTGTACTTTTTAAAGTTGAAGTTGATTTTGAATTTGTTGGTGTTTTTCATTTTTGAGGTTGTTGTTGAATTTTTTGGTGATTTTAAATGTTGAGGTTGTTGTTGAATTGGACAGTGTCATCAATGTTTATTTTGTTGAACTTATTTGTATTTTTAAAAGTTAAGGTTGTTGTTGAATTTATTGATATTTTCACTGTTCAATTTGTTGAACTTTTTTGTACTTTTAAATATTGAGGTTGTTCAATTTGTTGGTGTTTTTCAAAGTTGACGTCGTTGAAATTGTTGGTGATTTTCAATATTGAGGTTGTTGTTGAATTTGTTGGTTTTTTTCAATGTTGATGTTGTTGAATTTGCTGGGGATTTACAATATTGAGGTTGTTGTTGAAATTGTTGGTGTTTTTCAATGTTGAGGTTGTGTTGAACTTGTTGGCGTTATCAATGTTATTTTTGAATTTTTTTGTATTTTACAAAGTTGAAGTTGTTGTTGAATTTGTTGGTATTTTTCAATGTTGAGGTTGTTGTTGAATTTGTTGGTGATTTTCAATATTGGGGTTGTTGTTGAATTTGTTGCTGTTATCAATGTTATTTTTTGAACTGTTTTGTATTATTCAATGTTGAGGTTCTTGTTGAATTTGTTGGTGTTTTTCAATGTTGAGGTTGTTGTTGAATTTGTTGGTGTTATCAATGTTATTTTTTGAACTGTTTTGTATTTTTCAATGTTGTGGTCGTTGTTGAATTTGTTGGTATTTTTCAATGTTGCGATTGTTGTTCTATTTTTTTGTGTTTTTAATTGTTGAGGCTGTTGTTGAATTTGTTGGTGTTATCAATTATTTTGTTGAACTTGTTTGTATTTTTAAAACTTGAGGATGTTGTTGAATTTGTTGGTGTTTTTCAAAGTTGAGGTCGTTGAATTGGTTGGTGATTCTTAATATTGCTGTTGTTGTTGAAGTTGTTGGGGTTATCAATGGTTTTATTTGAACTTTTTTGTGTTTTTCAAAGTTGAGGTTTCTGCAGAACTTATTGATGTTATCAATGTTTATTTTGTTGAACTTATTTGTAATTTTAAATGTTGAGGCTGATTTTGAATTTGTTGGTTGTTTTTCATTGTTGAGGTTGTCGTTGAATTTTTTGTTGCTGTTCATTGTTGAGGTTGTTGTTGATTTTGTTGGTGTTATCAATGTTCTTTTTTCAACTTTTTTGTACTTTTAAAAGTTGAGGTTATTGTTGAATTTGTTGGTGTTTATCACTGATGAGGTTGTTGTTGAATTTGTTGGTGATTTTAAATATTGAGGTTGTTGTTCAACTTGTTGGTGTTATCAATGGCTTTCTTCAACTTATTAGTACTTTTAAAAGTTGAGGTTGTTGTTGAATTGGTTGGTGTTTTTCAATGATGAGGTTGTTGTTGAATTTGTTGGTGATTTTCAATGTTGAGGTTGTTGTTGAATTTGTTGGTGATTTTCAATGTTTTTTTGTTGAACGTGGCTGTAATTTTAAAAATTGAGGTTGTTCTTGAATTTGTTGGTGTTTTTCAAAGTTGAGGTCGTTGAATTTGTTGGTGATTTTCAATATTGGGTTTGTTGTTGAATTTGTTGGTGTTATCAATGGTTTTGTTAAACTTTTTTGTGTTTTTCAAAGTTGAGGTTGTTGCTGAATTTGTTGTTGATATTCAGTGTTAAGGTTGTTAAATTTGTTGGTGATTTTCAATATTGATGTAGTTGTTGAATTTGTTGGCGTTTTTCAATGTTGAGGTTTTTGTTCAACTTTTTGGTGTTTTCATTGTAGAGGTTGTTGTTAAATTTGTTGGTTCTTTACAATGTTGAGGTTGTTGTTGAATTTGACAGTGTCATCAATGTTTATTTTGTTGAACTTATTTGTATTTTTAAAAGTTAAGGTTGTTGTTGAATTTATTGATATTTTCACTGTTCAATTTGTTGAACTTTTTTGTACTTTTCAATGTTGAGGTTGTTGTTGAATTTGTTGGTGATTTTCAATGTTTTTTTGTTGAACGTGGCTGTAATTTTAAAAATTGAGGTTGTTCTTGAATTTGTTGGTGTTTTTCAAAGTTGAGGTCATTGAATTTGTTGGTGATTTTCAATATTGGGTTTGTTGTTGAATTTGTTGGTGTTATCAATGGTTTTGTTAAACTTTTTTGTGTTTTTCAAAGTTGAGGTTGTTGCTGAATTTGTTGTTGATATTCAGTGTTAAGGTTGTTAAATTTGTTGGTGATTTTCAATATTGATGTAGTTGTTGCATTTGTTGGCGTTTTTCAATGTTGAGGTTTTTGTTCAACTTTTTGGTGTTTTCATTGTAGAGGTTGTTGTTAAATTTGTTGGTTCTTTACAATGTTGAGGTTGTTGTTGAATTTGACAGTGTCATCAATGTTTATTTTGTTGAACTTATTTGTATTTTTAAAAGTTAAGGTTGTTGTTGAATTTATTGATATTTTCACTGTTCAATTTGTTGAACTTTTTTGTACTTTTAAATGTTGAGGTTGTTCAATTTGTTGGTGTTTTTCAAAGTTGACGTCGTTGAAATTGTTGGTGATTTTCAATATTGAGGTTGTTGTTGAATTTGTTGGTTTTTTTCAATGTTGATGTTGTTGAAATTGCTGGGGATTTTCAATATTGAGGTTGTTGTTGAAATTGTTGGCGTTTTTCAATGTTGAGGTTGTGTTGAACTTGTTGGCGTTATCAATGTTATTTTTTGAATTTTTTTGTATTTTACAAAGTTGAAGTTGTTGTTGAATTTGTTGGTATTTTTCAATGTTGAGGTTGTTGTTGAATTTGTTGGTGATTTTCAATATTGGGGTTGTTGTTGAATTTGTTGCTGTTATCAATGTTATTTTTTGAACTGTTTTGTATTATTCAATGTTGAGGTTCTTGTTGAATTTGTTGGTGTTTTTCAATGTTGAGGTTGTTGTTGAATTTGTTGGTGTTATCAATGTTATTTTTTGAACTGTTTTGTATTTTTCAATGTTGTGGTCGTTGTTGAATTTGTTGGTATTTTTCAATGTTGCGATTGTTGTTCTATTTTTTTGTGTTTTTAATTGTTGAGGCTGTTGTTGAATTTGTTGGTGTTATCAATTTTTTTTTTGAACTTGTTTGTATTTTTAAAACTTGAGGATGTTGTTGAATTTGTTGGTGTTTTTCAAAGTTGAGGTCGTTGAATTGGTTGGTGATTTTTAATATTGCTGTTGTTGTTGAAGTTGTTGGGGTTATCAATGGTTTTATTTGAACTTTTTTGTGTTTTTCAAAGTTGAGGTTTCTGCAGAACTTATTGATGTTATCAATGTTTATTTTGTTGAACTTATTTGTAATTTTAAAGGTTGAGGTTGATTTTGAATTTGTTGGTTGTTTTTCATTGTTGAGGTTGTCGTTGAATTTTTTGTTGCTGTTCATTGTTGAGGTTGTTGTTGATTTTGTTGGTGTTATCAATGTTCTTTTTTCAACTTTTTTGTACTTTTAAAAGTTGAGGTTATTGTTGAATTTGTTGGTGTTTATCACTGATGAGGTTGTTGTTGAATTTGTTGGTGATTTTTAATGTTGAGGTTGTTGTTGAATTTGTTGGTGATTTTAAATATTGAGGTTGTTGTTCAACTTGTTGGTGTTATCAAAGGCTTTCTTCAACTTATTAGTACTTTTAAAAGTTGAGGTTGTTGTTGAATTGGTTGGTGTTTTTCAATGATGAGGTTGTTGTTGAATTTGTTGGTGATTTTCAATGTTGAGGTTGTTGTTGAATTTGTTGGTGATTTTCAATGTTTTTTTGTTGAACGTGGCTGTAATTTTAAAAATTGAGGTTGTTCTTGAATTTGTTGGTGTTTTTCAAAGTTGAGGTCGTTGAATTTGTTGGTGATTTTCAATATTAGGTTTGTTGTTGAATTTGTTGGTGTTATCAATGGTTTTGTTAAACTTTTTTGTGTTTTTCAAAGTTGAGGTTGTTGCTGAATTTGTTGTTGATATTCAGTGTTAAGGTTGTTAAATTTGTTGGTGATTTTCAATATTGATGTAGTTGTTGAATTTGTTGGCGTTTTTCAATGTTGAGGTTTTTGTTCAACTTTTTGGTGTTTTCATTGTTGAGGTTGTTGTTAAATTTGTTGGTTCTTTACAATGTTGAGGTTGTTGTTGAATTTGTTGGTGACTTTCAATATTGAGGTTAATGTTGAATTTGTTCCTGTTATCAATGTTATTTTTTGAGCTTTTTTGTATTTTCAATGTTGAGGTTGTTGTTGAATTTGTTGGTATTTTTCAATGTTGATGTTGTTGAATTTTTTGCTGTTTTTCATTGTTGAGGTTGTTGTTGAACTTGTTTGTATTTTTAAAAGTTAAGGATGTTGTTGAATTTGTTGGTGTTGTCAATGTATATTTTTTGAAATTTTTTGTAGTTTTAAAAGTTGAGGTTGTTGCTGAATTTTTAAATTGTTTTTCAATGTTGATGTTGTTGAAATTCTTTGTGTTTTTCAGTGTTGAGCTTGCGGAATTTCTTGGTGATTTTACATGTTGAGGTTGTTGTTGAATTGGAAAGGGTCATCAATGTTTATATTGTTGAATTTGTTTGTATTTTTAAAAGTTGTGGTTCTTGTTGAATTTATTGGTAATATCAATGTCTACTTTGTTGAACTTTTTTGTAAATTTAAATGTTGAGGTTATTGTTTAATTTGTTGGTGTTTTTCAAAGTTGAGGTCGTTGAATTTGTTGGTGAATTTGAATATTGAGGTTGTTGTTGAATTTGTTGGTGTTATGAATGTTTTATTTTAAAAACTTTTTTGTGTTTTTCAAAGTTGACGTTGTTGCTGATTTTGTTGGTGATTTTCAATATTGAGGTTGTTGTTGAATTTGTTGGCGTTTTTCAATGTTGAGGTTGTTGTTTAATTTGTTGGTGTTCTTCAAAGTTGAGGTCGTTGAATTTGTTGGTGAATTTGAATATTGAGGTTGTTGTTGAATTTGTTGGTGTTATGAATGTTTTATTTTAAAAACTTTTTTGTGTTTTTCAAAGTTGACGTTGTTGCTGATTTTGTTGGTGATTTTCAATATTGAGGTTGTTGTTGAATTTGTTGGCGTTTTTCAATGTTGAGGTTGTTGTTTAATTTTTTGGTGTTATTAATGTTATTTTTTGAACTTTTTTGTATTTTTCAATGCTGAGGTTGTTGTTGAATTTGTTGGTATTTATCAATGTTGCGGTTATTGTTGAATTTTTCGCTATTTTTCATTGTTGAGGTTGTTGTTGAACATGTTTGTATTTTTATAAGTTAAGGATGTTGTTGAATTTGTTGAGGTTATTGATTTTGTTGGTGTTGAATATGTTGAGGTTGTTGAATTTGTTGGTGTTTTTCAATGTTGAGGTTGTTTTTGAATTTGTCGGTGATTTTCAATATTGAGTTTGTTGTTGAATTTGTTGGAGTTATCAATGTTTTTTTTTGTTAAACTTGTTTGTATTTTTCAAAGTTGAGGTTGTTGTTTAATTTGTTGGTGTTATCATAGTTGAGGCCTTTGAATTTGTTGGTGATTTTCAATATTGTGGTTGTTGTTGAATTTGTTGTTGTTATGAATGTTTTTTTTAAAACTTTTTTGTGTTTTTCAAAGTTAAGGTTGTTGCTGAATTTGTTGGTGATATTCAGTGTTGAGGTTGTTGAATTTGTTGGTGATTTTGAATATTGAGCTTGTTGTTGAATTTGTTGGTGTTTTTCAATGTTGAGGTGGTTGTTGAATTTGTTGGTGTTATCAATGTTTTTTGTTGAACTTGTTAGTATTTTAAAAAGTTGAGGTTGTTGTTGAATTTTTTGGTGTAATTCATTGTTGAACTTGTTTGCATTTTTAAAAGTTAAGGATGTTGTTGAACTTGTTGGTGTTATCAATGTTTTCTTTTGAACTGTTTTGTGTTTTTCAATGTTGAGGTTGTTGAATTTGCTGTTGATTTTCAATATTGAGGATGTTGATGAATTTGTTCGTGTTATCAACGTTTATTTTGTTGAACTTTTTTGTACTTTTCAAAGTTGAGGTTATTGTTGAATTTGTTGGGATTTTCAATATTGAGCTTGTTGTTGAAATTGTTGGCGTTTTTCCATGTTGAGTTTGTTGTTGAATTTGTTGGTGCTTTTCAACGTTGAGCTTGTTGTTGAATTTGTTGGTGTTTTTCAATGTTGAGGTGGTTGTTGAATTTGTTGGTGTAATCAATGTTTTTTTGTTGAACTTGGTTGTATTTTTAGAAGTTGAGGTCGTTGAATTTGTAGGTGCTTTTCAATATTGAGGTTGTTGGTGAATTTGTTGGTGTTATGAATGTATTTTTCTGAACTTTTTTGTGTTTTTCAAAGTTGAGGTTGTTGCTGAATTTGTTTGTGTTTTTCAAAGTTGAGGTTGTTGTTGAATTTGTTTGTGTTTTTCAAAGTTGAGGTCGTTGAATTTGTTGGTGATTTTCATTGTTGAGGTTGTTGTTGAATTTGTTGGTATTTTTCAAAGTTGAGTTTGTTGTAGAATTAGTTGGTGTTATCAATGTTTTTTTTGTTGAACTTTGTTATATTTTTCAATGTTGAATGTGTTGTTGAATTTGTTGGTGTTTTTCAATATTGAAGTTGTTGAATTTGTTGATGTTATGAATGGTTTTTTTTTAACTTTTTTGTTTTTTTCAAAGTTGAGGTTGTTGCTGAATTTGTTGGTGATATTCAGTGTTGAGGTTGTTGTTGAATTTTTTGGTGTTTTTCATTGTTGAGATTGTTGTTGAATTTTTTGGTGTTTTTCATTGTTGAGGTTGTTGTTGAATTTTTTGGTGTTTTTCATTGTTGAGGTTGTTGTTGAATTTGTTGGCGTCTTCAAATGTTGAGGTTGTTGTTGAATTTGTTGGTGTTTTTCAATGTTGAGGTTGTTTTTGAATTTGTCGGTGATTTTCAATATTGAGTTTGTTGTTGAATTTGTTGGAGTTATCAATGTTTTTTTTTGTTAAACTTGTTTGTATTTTTCAAAGTTGAGGTTGTTGTTTAATTTGTTGGTGTTATCATAGTTGAGGCCTTTGAATTTGTTGGTGATTTTCAATATTGTGGTTGTTGTTGAATTTGTTGTTGTTATGAATGTTTTTTTTAAAACTTTTTTGTGTTTTTCAAAGTTAAGGTTGTTGCTGAATTTGTTGGTGATATTCAGTGTTGAGGTTGTTGAATTTGTTGGTGATTTTGAATATTGAGCTTGTTGTTGAATTTGTTGGTGTTTTTCAATGTTGAGGTGGTTGTTGAATTTGTTGGTGTTATCAATGTTTTTTGTTGAACTTGTTAGTATTTTAAAAAGTTGAGGTTGTTGTTGAATTTTTTGGTGTAATTCATTGTTGAACTTGTTTGCATTTTTAAAAGTTAAGGATGTTGTTGAACTTGTTGGTGTTATCAATGTTTTCTTTTGAACTGTTTTGTGTTTTTCAATGTTGAGGTTGTTGAATTTGCTGTTGATTTTCAATATTGAGGATGTTGATGAATTTGTTCGTGTTATCAACGTTTATTTTGTTGAACTTTTTTGTACTTTTCAAAGTTGAGGTTATTGTTGAATTTGTTGGGATTTTCAATATTGAGCTTGTTGTTGAAATTGTTGGCGTTTTTCCATGTTGAGTTTGTTGTTGAATTTGTTGGTGCTTTTCAACGTTGAGCTTGTTGTTGAATTTGTTGGTGTTTTTCAATGTTGAGGTGGTTGTTGAATTTGTTGGTGTAATCAATGTTTTTTTGTTGAACTTGGTTGTATTTTTAGAAGTTGAGGTCGTTGAATTTGTAGGTGCTTTTCAATATTGAGGTTGTTGGTGAATTTGTTGGTGTTATGAATGTATTTTTCTGAACGTTTTTGTGTTTTTCAAAGTTGAGGTTGTTGCTGAATTTGTTGGTGATATTCAGTGTTGAGGTTGTTGAATTTGTTGGTGTTTTTCAAAGTTGAGGTTGTTGTTGAATTTGTTTGTGTTTTTCAAAGTTGAGGTCGTTGAATTTGTTGGTGATTTTCAATATTGAGGTTCTTGTTGAATTTGTTGATGTTATGAATGGTTTTTTTTTTTAACTTTTTTGTTTTTTTCAAAGTTGAGGTTGTTGCTGAATTTTTTGGTGATATTCAGTGTTGAGGTTGTTGTTGAATTTTTTGGTGTTTTTCATTGTTGAGATTGTTGTTGATTTTTTTGGTGTTTTTCATTGTTGAGGTTGTTGTTGAATTTTTTGGTGTTTTTCATTGTTGAGGTTGTTGTTGAATTTGTTGGCGTCTTCAAATGTTGAGGTTGTTGTTGAATTTGTTGGTGTTTTTCAATGTTGAGGTTGTTGAATTTTTTGGTGTTTTTCATTGTTGAGGTTGTTGTTGAATTTGTTGGTATTTTTCAAAGTTGAGTTTGTTGTAGAATTAGTTGGTGTTATCAATGTTTTTTTTGTTGAACTTTGTTATATTTTTCAATGTTGAATGTGTTGTTGAATTTGTTGGTGTTTTTCAATATTGAAGTTGTTGAATTTGTTGGTTTTTTTCAAAGTTGAGGTTGTTGAATTTTTTGGTGATTATGATTATTGAGGTTGTTGTTGAATTTGTTGGTGATAACAATGTTACTTTTTGAACTTTTTTGTATTTTTGAAAGTTGAGGTTGTTGTTGAATTTGTTGGGATTTTCAGTATTGAGGTTGTTGTTGAATTTGTTGGTGTTTTTCAATGTTGAGGTTGTAGTTGAATTTGTAGGTGTTTTTCAATGTTGAGGTTGTAGTTGAATTTGTTGGTGTTTATCAATGTTGAGGTTGTTGTTGAATTTGTTGGTGTTTATCAATGTTGAGGTTGTTGTTGAATTTGTTGCTGTTATCAATGTTATTTTTTGAACTTTTTTGTATTTTCGAAAGTTGAGGTTGTTGTTTAATTTGTTGTTCTTTTTCAATGTTGAGGTTGATGTTGAATTTACTTGTGTTTTCCAAAGTTGTGGTCGTTGAATTTGTTGGTGATTTTCAATATTGAGGTTCTTGTTGAAATTGTTGGCGTTTTTCAATGTTGATGTTGTTGTTGTTATTGTTGGTGTTTTTCTATGTTCAGGTTATTGTTGAATTTGTTGACGTTATCAATGTTATTTTTTTAACTTTTTTGTATTTTTGAAAGCTGAGGTTTTTGTTGAATTTGTTGGTGTTTTTCAATGATGAGGTTGTTGTTGAATTTGTTGGTGTTTCTCAATGTTGAGGTCGTTGAATTTGTTGGTGATTTTCAATATTCAGGTTGTTGTTGAATTTTTTGGTGTTATGAATGGTTTTTATGAACCTTTTTGTGTTTTTCAATCTTGAGTTTGTTGCTGAATTTGTTGGTGATATTCAATATTGTGGTTGTTGTTGAGTTTGTTGGCGTTTTTACATATTCAGGTTGTTGTTGAATTTGTTGGTGTTAAAAAATTTTTTTTGAACTTTTTTGTGTTTTTCCACGTTGAGGTTGTTGCTGAATTTGTTGGTGATACTCAGTGTTGAGGTTGTTGAATTTGTTGGTGCTTTAAAATGTTGTGGTTGTTGTTGAATTTGTTGGTGTTATCAATGTTATTTTTTGAACTTTTTTGTATTTTTGAAAGTTGAGCTTGTTGTTGAAATTGTTGGCGTTTTTCAAAGTTGAGGTTGTAGTTGAATTTTATGGTGTTTTTCAATGTTCAGGTTATTGGTCAATTTGTTGACGTTATCAATGTTATTTTTTGATCTTTTTTGTATTTTTGAAAGTTGAGGTTGTTGTTTAATTTATTGATGTTTTTCAATGATGAGGTTGTCCTTGAATTTGTTGGTGTTTTTCAATGTTGAGGTCGTTGAATTTGTTGGTGATTTTCAATATTCAGGTTTTTGTTGAATTTGTTGGTATTATGAATGGTTTTTTGAACTTTTTTGTGCTTTTCAATCTTGAGTTTGTTGCTGAATTTGTTGCTGTTTTTCAATATTCAGGTTGTTGTTGAATTTGTTGGTGATTTTCAATATTCAGGTTGTTGTTGAATTTGTTGGTGTAATGAATATATTTTTTGAAATTCTTTGTGCTTTTCAAAGTTCAGGTTGTTGCTGAATTTGTTGGTGATATTCAGTGTTGAGCTTGTTGAATTCGTTGGTGATTTTCAATATTGAGGTTGTTGTTAATATTTGTTGGTGTTATCAACGTTTATTTTGTTGAACTTTTTTGTACTTTTAAATGTTGAGGTTGTTGCTGAAATATTGAGGTTGTTGTTGAAATTGTTGGCGTTTTTCAATGTTGAGTTTGTTGTTGGAATTATTTGTGATTGTCAATATTGAGGTTGTTGTTGAACATGTTGGTGTTATCAATGTTATTTTTTTGAAACTTTTTGTATTTTATAAAGTTGAAGTAGTTATTCAATTTGTTGGTGTTTTTCAATGTTAAGGTTGCTGTTGAATTTGTTGGTGTTATCAATGTTATTTTTTGAACTTTTTTGTATTTTTGAAAGCTGAGGTTGTTGCTGAATTTGTTGGTGTTTTTCAATGTTGAGGTTGTTGAATTTGTTGGTGATTTTCAATATTGCGCTTGTTGCTGAATTTGTTGGTGTTATGAATGGTTTTTTTGAACTTTTTTGTATTTTTCAATCTTGAGGTTGTTGCTGAATTTATTGGTGATTTTCAATGTTGAGGTTGTTGAATTTGTAGGTGATTTTCAATATTGCGGTTGTTGTTGAATTTGTTGGCGTTTTTCAATATTCAGTTTGTTGTTGAATTTGTTGGCGTTTTTCAATATTCAGGTTGTTGTTGAATTTGTTGGTGATATTCAGTGTTGAGGTTGTTGAATATTTTGGTGATTTTTAATATTGAGGTTGTTGTTGAATTCGTTGGTGATTTTCAACATTGAGTTCCTTGTTGAATTTTTTGGTTTTATCAATGTTTTTTGTTGAACTTGTTTGTATTTTTTAAAGTTGAGGTTGTCATTGAATTTGTTGGTGTTTTTCAAAGTTGAGGTCGTTGAATTTGTTGGTGATTTTGAATATTTAGATTGTTGTTAAATTTGTTGGTGTTATCAACGTTTATTTTGTTGAACTTTTTTGTACTTTAAAAAGTTGAGGTTGTTGTTGAATTTGTTGGGATTTTCAATATTGAGGTTGTTGTTGAAATTGTTGGAGTTTTTCAGTGTTGATTTTGTTGTTGGTATTGTTGATGATTGTCAATATTGAGGTTGTTGTTGAATATGTTGGTGTTATCAATGTTATTTTTTTGAAACTTTTTGTATTTTTCAAAGTTGAAGTTGTTGAATTTGTTGCTGTTTTTCAATATTGATGTTGTCGTTGAATTTTTGGGTGTTTATCAATGTTGAGGTTGTTGCTGAATTTGTTGGTGTTTTTCAATATTGAGATTGTCATTGAATTTGTGGGAGTTTATCAATGTTGAGGTTGTTGTTGAATTTGTTGGTGTTATCAATGTTATTTTTTGAACTTTTTTGTATTTTTGAACGTTGAGGTTGTTGTTGAATTTGTTGTTGTTTTTCAATGTTGAGGTTGATGTTGAATTTGTTGGTGTTCTGAATGATTTTTTTGAACGTTTTTGTGTTTTTCAAAGTTGGGGTTGTTGCTGAATGTGTTGGTGATACTCAGTGTTGAGATTGTTGAATTTGTTGGTGTTTTTCAATGTTGTGGTTGTTGTTCAAACTGTTGGTGTTTTTCAATGTTGAGGTCGTTGAATTTGTTGGCGATTTTCAATATTCAGGTTGTTGTTCAATTTGTTGGTGTTATGACTGGTTTTTTTGAACTTTTTTGTGTTTTTCAAAGTTGAGGTTGTTGCTGAATTTGTTGGTGATATTCAGTCTTGAGGTTGTTGAATTTGTTAGTGATTTTCAATATTGAGGTTGATGTTGAATTTGTTGGTGTCATCAATTTTATTTATTGAACTGTTTTGTATTTTTCAATGTTGAGGTTGTTGTTGAATTTGTTGGTGTTTTTCATTGTTGAGGTTCTTGTTGAATTTGTTGGTGTTTTTCATTGTTGAGGTTGTTCTTGAATTTGTTGGTGTTTTTCAATGTTGAGGTTGTTTTTGAATTTGCTGGTGTCTTTCACTGTTGAGGTTGTTGTTGAATTTGTTGGCGTTTTTCAATGTTGAATTTGTTGTTGGAATTGTTGGTGATTTTCAATATGGAGGTTGTTGTTTAATTTGTTGGTATTATCAACGTTTATTTTGTTGAACTTTTTTGTACTTTTAAAAGCTGAGGTTGGTGTTGAATTTTTTGGGATTTTCAATATTGAGCTTGTTGTTGAAACTGATGGCGTTTTTCAATGTTGAGTTTGTTGTTGGAATTGTTGGTGATTTTCAATATTGAGGTTGTTGTTGAATTTGTTGGTGTTTTTCAATGTTGAGGTTGTTGTTGAATTTGCTGGTGTAATCAATGTTATTTTTTGAACTTTTTTGTATTTTTTAAAGTTGAGGTTGTTGTTGAATTTGTTGGTGTTTTAACTTTTTGAGGTTGTTGGTGTTATCAATGTTTTTTGTTGAACTTGTTTGTATTTTTAAAAGTTGAGGTTGTTGTAGAATTTGTTGGTGTTTTTCAAAGTTGAGGTCGTTGAATTTGATGAAGATTTTCAATATTGAGGTTGTTGTTGATTTTGTTGGTGTTATGAATGGTTTTTTTTTTTAAACTGCAAAAACAGTGCCCCCATCAAAAACTCTATTTAAACAGTGCCCCCATCATAAAAACTATTTAAACAGTGCCCCCCTTCATAAAGACTATTCAAACAGTGCCCCCATCATAAACACTTTTTAAACAGTGCCCCCATCATAAAAACTATTTAAAAAGTGCCCCCATCATAAACACTATTTAAACACTGCCCCCATCATAAACACTATATAAACAGTCGCCGCATCATAAAAACTATTTAAACAGTACGCCATCATAATCACTATTAAATCAGTGCTCCATCATAAACGCTTTTAAATTAGTTGAAATAGTGTTAATGATGGGGCACTGTTTATATTCTGTTTTTGATTGGGGACTGGTTATATAGTGTTTATGATGGGGAACTGTTTAAATAGTGATGGGGCCAGAATTTAAAGTCAGTCATGGGACAATGCACATCACTGTTTATGATGGGTCACTGTTTATATAGTGTTTATGATGGGTCACTGTTTAAATAGTGTTTATGATGGGGGCACTGTTTATATAGTGTTTATGATGGGGGCACTGTTTAAATAGTGTTTATGATGGGGGCACTGTTTAAATAGTGTTTATGATGGGGGCACTGTTTATATAGTGTTTATGATGGGGGCACTGTTTAAATAGTGTTTATGATGGGGGCACTGTTTAAGTAGTGTTTATGATGGGGCACTGTTTAAATAGTGTTTATGATGGGGGCACTGTTTATATAGTGTTTATGATGGGGGCACTGTTAATACAGTGTTTATGATGGGGGCACTGTTTAAATAGTGTTTATGATGGGGGCACTTTTTAAATAGTGTTTATGATGGGGGCACTGTTTAAATAGTGTTTATGATGGGGGCACTGTTTAAATAGTGTTTATGATGGGGCACTGTTTAAATAGTGTTTATGATGGGTTACTGTTTATATAGTGTTTATGATGGGGCACTGTTTATATAGTGTTTATGATGCGTTACTGTTTATATAGTGTTTATGATGGGGGCACTGTTTATATAGTGTTTATGATGGGGGCACTGTTTAAATAGTGTTTATGATGGGGGCACTGTTTAAATAGTGTTTATGATGGGGGCACTGTTTATATAGTGTCTATGATGGGGGCACTGTTTAAATAGTGTTTATGATGGGGGCACTGTTTAAATAGTGTTTATGATGGGGGCACTGTTTAAATATTGTTTATGATGGGGGTACTGTTTAAATATTGTATATAATGGGGGCTCTGTTTCATTAGGTTTTATGATGGAGGCAGTATTTATATAGTGTTTATGATGGGGGCACTGTTTTAAAAGTGTTTATGATGGGGCACTGTTTATATAGTGCTTAGATGGGGGCACTGTTTAAATAGTGTTTATGATGGGGGCAGTGTTTATATAGTGTTTATGATGAGGCACTGTTTATATAGTGTTTATGATGGGGGCACTGTTTATATAGTGTTTATGATGGGGGCACTGTTTATATAGTGTTTGTGATGGGGGCACTGTTTATATAGTGTTTATAATGGGTCACTGTTTATATAGTGTTTATGATGTGGGCACTGTTTATATAGCAATTATGACGGGGGCACTGTTTAAATAGTGTTTATGATGGGGGCTCTGTTTAAATAGTGCTTATGATGGGGGCACTGTTTAAATAGTGTTTATGATGGGGCACTGTTTAAATAGTGTTTATGATGGGGCACTGTTTAAATAGGGTTTATGATGGGGGCTCTCATTAAATAGTGTTAATGATGGGGGCAATGTTTATATAGTGTTTATTATGGGGGCGTGGTTTATATAGTGTTTATGATGTGGGCACTGTTTATATAGTGTTTAAAATGGGGGAACTGTTTAAATAGTGTTTATGATGGGGCACTGTATATATAGTGTTTATGAAGGGGAAACTGTTTTAATAGTGTTTATGATGGACACTGATTATATAGTGTTTATGATGGACACTGTTTATATAGTGTTTATGATGGTGTCTCTGTTTAAATAGTGTATATGATGGGGGCACTGTTTAAATAGTGTTTCTGATGGGGCACTGTTTATATAGTGTTTTTGATGGGGGCACTGTTATATAGTGTTTATGATGGGGCACTGTTTATAAAGTGATTATGATGGGGGCACTGTTTATATAGTGTTTATGATGTGGGCACTGTTTATATAGTGTTTATGATGGGGGCACTGTTTAAATAGTGATTATGATGGGGGCACTGTTTAAATAGTGTTTATGATGGGGGCACTGTTTATATAGTGTTTATGATGGGGGCACTGTTTAAATAGTGTTTATGATGGGGGCACTGTTTAAATAGTGTTTATGATGGGGCACTTTTTAAATAGTGTTTATGATGGGGGCACTGTTTATATAGTGTTTATGATGGGGGCACTGTTAATACAGTGTTTATGATGGGGGCACTGTTTAAATAGTGTTTATGATGGGGGCACTTTTTAAATAGTGTTTATGATGGGGGCACTGTTTAAATAGTGTTTACGATGGGGGCACTGTTTAAATAGTGTTTATGATGGGGCACTGTTTAAATAGTGTTTATGATGGGTTACTGTTTATATAGTGTTTATGATGGGGCACTGTTTATATAGTGTTTATGATGCGTTACTGTTTATATAGTGTTTATGATGGGGGCACTGTTTATATAGTGTTTATGATGGGGGCACTGTTTAAATAGTGTTTATGATGGGGGCACTGTTTAAATAGTGTTTATGATGGGGGCACTGTTTATATAGTGTCTATGATGGGGGCACTGTTTAAATAGTGTTTATGATGGGGGCACTGTTTAAATAGTGTTTATGATGGGGGCACTGTTTAAATATTGTTTATGATGGGGGCACTGTTTAAATATTGTATATAATGGGGGCTCTGTTTCATTAGGTTTTATGATGGAGGCAGTGTTTATATAGTGTTTATGATGGGGGCACTGTTTTAAAAGTGTTTATGATGGGGCACTGTTTATATAGTGCTTAGATGGGGGCACTGTTTAAATAGTGTTTATGATGGGGGCAGTGTTTATATAGTGTTTATGATGAGGCACTGTTTATATAGTGTTTATGATGGGGGCACTGTTTATATAGTGTTTATGATGGGGGCACTGTTTTAAAAGTGTTTATGATGGGGCACTGTTTATATAGTGCTTAGATGGGGGCACTGTTTAAATAGTGTTTATGATGGGGGCAGTGTTTATATAGTGTTTATGATGAGGCACTGTTTATATAGTGTTTATGATGGGGGCACTGTTTATATAGTGTTTATGATGGGGGCACTGTTTATATAGTGTTTGTGATGGGGGCACTGTTTATATAGTGTTTATAATGGGTCACTGTTTATATAGTGTTTATGATGTGGGCACTGTTTATATAGCAATTATGACGGGGGCACTGTTTAAATAGTGTTTATGATGGGGGCTCTGTTTAAATAGTGCTTATGATGGGGGCACTGTTTAAATAGTGTTTATGATGGGGCACTGTTTAAATAGTGTTTATGATGGGGCACTGTTTAAATAGGGTTAATGATGGGGGCTCTCATTAAATAGTGTTAATGATGGGGGCAATGTTTATATAGTGTTTATTATGGGGGCGTGGTTTATATAGTGTTTATGATGTGGGCACTGTTTATATAGTGTTTAAAATGGGGGAACTGTTTAAATAGTGTTTATGATGGGGCACTGTATATATAGTGTTTATGAAGGGGACACTGTTTTAATAGTGTTTATGATGGACACTGATTATATAGTGTTTATGATGGACACTGTTTATATAGTGTTTATGATGGTGTCTCTGTTTAAATAGTGTATATGATGGGGGCACTGTTTAAATAGTGTTTCTGATGGGGCACTGTTTATATAGTGTTTTTGATGGGGGCACTGTTATATAGTGTTTATGATGGGGCACTGTTTATAAAGTGATTATGATGGGGGCACTGTTTATATAGTGTTTATGATGTGGGCACTGTTTATATAGTGTTTATGATGGGGGCACTGTTTAAATAGTGATTATGATGGGGGCACTGTTTAAATAGTGTTTATGATGGGGGCACTGTTTATATAGTGTTTATGATGGGGGCACTGTTTAAATAGTGTTTATGATGGGGGCACTGTTTAAATAGTGTTTATGATGGGGCACTTTTTAAATAGTGTTTATGATGGGGGCACTGTTTATATAGTGTTTATGATGGGGGCACTGTTAATACAGTGTTTATGATGGGGGCACTGTTTAAATAGTGTTTATGATGGGGGCACTTTTTAAATAGTGTTTATGATGGGGGCACTGTTTAAATAGTGTTTACGATGGGGGCACTGTTTAAATAGTGTTTATGATGGGGCACTGTTTAAATAGTGTTTATGATGGGTTACTGTTTATATAGTGTTTATGATGGGGCACTGTTTATATAGTGTTTATGATGCGTTACTGTTTATATAGTGTTTATGATGGGGGCACTGTTTATATAGTGTTTATGATGGGGGCACTGTTTAAATAGTGTTTATGATGGGGGCACTGTTTAAATAGTGTTTATGATGGGGGCACTGTTTATATAGTGTCTATGATGGGGGCACTGTTTAAATAGTGTTTATGATGGGGGCACTGTTTAAATAGTGTTTATGATGGGGGCACTGTTTAAATATTGTATATAATGGGGGCTCTGTTTCATTAGGTTTTATGATGGAGGCAGTGTTTATATAGTGTTTATGATGGGGGCACTGTTTTAAAAGTGTTTATGATGGGGCACTGTTTATATAGTGCTTAGATGGGGGCACTGTTTATATAGCGATTATGACGGGGGCACTGTTTAAATAGTGTTTATGATGGGGGCTCTGTTGAAATAGTGCTTATGATGGGGGCACTGTTTAAATAGTGTTTATGATGGGGGCACTGTTTTAAAAGTGTTTATGATGGGGCACTGTTTATATAGTGCTTAGATGGGGGCACTGTTTAAATAGTGTTTATGATGGGGGCAGTGTTTATATAGTGTTTATGATGAGGCACTGTTTATATAGTGTTTATGATGGGGGCACTGTTTATATAGTGTTTATGATGGGGGCACTGTTTATATAGCGATTATGACGGGGGCACTGTTTAAATAGTGTTTATGATGGGGGCTCTGTTGAAATAGTGCTTATGATGGGGGCACTGTTTAAATAGTGTTTATGATGGGGCACTGTTTAAATTTTGTTTATGATGGGGCACTGTTTAAATAGGGTTTATGATGGGGGCTCTCATTAAAAAGTGTTAATGATGGGGGCAATGTTTATATAGTGTTTATTATGGGGGCGTGGTTTATATAGTGTTTATGATGTGGGCACTGTTTATATAGTGTTTATAATGGGGGCACTGTTTAAATAGTGTTTATGATGGGGCACTGTATATATAGTGTTTATGAAGGGGACACTGTTTTAATAGTGTTTATGATGGACACTGATTATATAGTGTTTATGATGGACACTGTTTATATAGTGTTTATGATGGTGTCTCTGTTTAAATAGTGTATATGATGGGGGCACTGTTTAATTAGTGTTTATGATGGGGCACTGTTTATATAGTGTTTTTGATGGGGGCACTTTTATATAGTGTTTATGATGGGGCACTGTTTATAAAGTGATTATGATGGGGGCACTGTTTATATAGTGTTTATGATGTGGGCACTGTTTAAATAGAGTTTATGATGGGGCACTGTTTATATAGTGTTTATGATGGGGGCACTGTTTAAATAGAGATTATGATGGGGCACTGTTTATATAGTGTTTATGATGGGGGCACTGTTTAAATAGTGTTTATGATGGGGGCACTATTTAAATAGTGATTATGATGGTGTCACTGTTTATATAGTGTTTATGATGGGGCACTGTTTATATAGTATTTATGATGGGGGCACTGTTTATATAGTGTTTATGATGGGGGCACTGTTTAAATAGTGTTTATGATGCGAGAACTGTTTAAATAGTGTTTATGATGGGGGCACTGTTTATATAGTGTTGTGATGGGGGCACTGTTTAAAGAGTGTTTATGATGGGAGCACTGTTTAAATAGTATTTATGATGGGTGAACTGTTTATATAGTGTTTATGATTAGGCCACTGTTTTTATAGTGTTTATGATGGGGGCACTGTTTATATAGTGTTTATAATGAGGGCACTCGTTATATAGTGTTTAATATGGGGGCACTGTTTACATAGTGTTTATGATGGGGGCACTGTTTATATAGTGTTTATAATGAGGGCACTCGTTATATAGTGTTTAATATGGGGGCACTGTTTACATAGTGTTTATGATGGGGGCACTGTTTATATAGTGTTTAAGATTGGGGCACTGTTTAATTAGTATTTATGATGGGGGAACTGTTTATATAGTGATTATAATGGGGGCACTGTTTATATAGTGTTTATGATGGGGGCACTGTTTACATAGTCTTTATGATGGGGGCAGTGTTTATATAGTGCTTATGATGGGGCACTGTTTAAATAGTGTTTATGATGGGGGCACTGTTTATATTATGTTTATGATGGGGGCTCGGTTTAAATAGTGTTAATGATGGGGGCAATGTTTATATAGTGTTTATTATGGGGGCGCTGTTTATATAGAGTTTATGATGGGGGCACAGTTTAATTAGTGTTTATGATGGGGGCACTGTTTATATAGTGTTTATGATGGAGGCACTGTTTTAATATTGTTTATGATGGACACTGTTTATATAGTGTTTATGATGGACACTGTTTTTATAGTGTTTATGATGGGGGCACTTTTTATATAGTGTTTATGATGGGGCACTGCTAATATAGTGTTTATGATGGGGGCACTTATATAGTTTTTATGATGGTGCACTGTTTATATAGTGATTATGATGGGAGCACTGTTTATATAGTGTTTATGATGGGCGCACTGTTTAAATAGTGTTTATGATGGGGACATTTTTTATATAGTTTTTATGATGGGGACACTGTTTAAATAGTGTTGATGATGTGGGCACTGTTTATATAGTGTTTATGATGTGGGCACTGTTTATATAGTGTTTATGATGGGGGCACTGTTTAAATAGAGGTTATGATGGGGCACTATTTATATAGTGTTTATGATGGGGACACTGTTTAAATAGTGTTTATGATGGGGGCACTGTTTATATAGTGTTTATGATGGGGCACTGTCTATATAGTGGTTATCATGGGGCAATGTTTATATAGTATTTACGATGGGGGCACTGTTTATCTTATGTTTATGATGGGGGCACTGTTTAAATAGTGTTTATGATGGGGGCTCGTTTGAAATAGTGTTTATGATGGGGGCAATGTTTATATAGTGTTTATGATGGGGACACTGTTTATATAGTGTCTATGATGGGGCACTGTTTATATAGTGTTTATGATGTGGGCACTGTTTATATAGTGTTTATGATGGGGGCACTGTTTAAATAGTGTTTATGATGGGGGCACTGTTTATATAGTGTTTATGATGGAGGCATTTTTTTAATAGTGTTTATGATGGACACTGTTTATATAGTGTTTATGAATGACACTGTTTATATAGTGTTTATGATGGAGGGCACAGTTATATAGTGTTTATGATGGGGCACTGTTTATAAAGTGATTATGATGGGGGGACTGTTTATATAGTGTTTATGATGGGCGCACTGTTTAAATAGTGTTTATGATGGGGGCACTGTTTAAATAGTGTTTATGATGGAGACACTGCTTAATTAGTGCTCATGATGGGGGCACTGTTTATATAGTTTTTATGATGTGGGAACTGTTTATATAGTGTTTATGATGGGGGCATTGTTTAAATAGAGGTTATGATGGGGCACAATTTATATAGTGTTTATGATGGGGACACTGTTTAAATAGTTTTTACGATGGGGGCACTATTTATATAGTGTTTAAGATGGGGCACTGTCTATAAAGTGTTTATGATGGGAGCACTGTTTATATAGTGTTTATGATCGAGGCACTGTTTATATAGTGTTTATGATGGGGCACTGTTTATATAGTGTTTATGATGGGGACTCTGTGTATATATTGTTTATGATGGGGGCCCTGTTTATATAGTGTTTATGATGGGGCACTGTTTATATAGTGTTTATGCTGGGGGCACTGCTTATCTAGTGATTATGACGGCGGCACTGTTTAAATAGTGTTTATGATGGGGGCACTGATTCAATAGAGTTTATGATGGGGGCACTGTTTAAATAGTGTTTATGATGGGCGCAATGTTTAAATAGTGTTTATGATGGGGGCACTGTTTAAATAGTGTTTATGATGGGGACAGTGTTTAAATAGTGCTTATGATGGGGGCACTGTTTATATAGTGTATATGATGTGGGCACTGTTTATATAGTGTTTATGATGGGGGCACTGTTTAAATAGAGGTTATGATGGGGCACTATTTATATTGTGTTTATGATGGGAACACTGTTTAAATAGTGTTTATGATGGGGGCACTGTTGATATAGTGTTTATGATGGGGCACTGTCTATATAGTGTTTATGATGGGGCAATGTTTATATAGTATTTATGATGGGGGCACTGTTTATATAGTGTTTATGATGGGAGCACTGTTTATATAGTGTTTCTGATCGGGGCACTGTTTATATAGTGTTTATGATGGGGCACTGTTTATATAGTGTTCATGATGGGGACACTGTTTATATAGTGTTTATGATGGGGGCACTGTTTATATAGTGTTTATGATGGGGCACTGTGTATATAGTGTTTATGCTGGGGGCAGTGTTTATCTAGTGATTATGACGGGGGCACTGTTTAAATAGTGGTTATGATGGGGGCACTGTTTAAATTATGTTTATGATGGGGGCACTGTTTAAATAGTGTTTATGATGGGGGCACTGTTTAAATAGTGTTTACGATGGGGCACTGTTTAAATAGTGTTTATGATGGGGGCACTGTTTAAATAGTGTTTATGATGGGGGCTCTGTTTAAATAGTGTTTATGATGGGGGCACTGTTTATATAGTGTTTATTATGGGGGCGCTGTTTATATAGTGTTTATGATGTGGGAACTGTTTGTATAGTGTTTACGATGGGGGCACTGTTTAAATATTGTTTATGATGGGGGCATTGTTTATATAGTGTTTATGATGGGGGCAATGTTTATATAGTGTTTATGATGGGGCACTGTTTATATTGTGTTTATGATGGGGGCACTGTTTATATAGTGTTTATTATGGGGGCGCTGTTTATATAGTGTTTATGATGTGGGAACTGTTTGTATAGTGTTTACGAAGGGGGCACTGTTATATAGTGTTTATGTTGGGGCACTGTTTATATAGTGATTATGATGGGGGCACTGTTTATATAGTGTTTTTGATGGGCGCACTGTTTATCTTATGTTTATGATGGGGGCACTGTTTAAATAGTGTTTATGATGGGGGCTCGTTTGAAATAGTGTTTATGATGGGGGCAATGTTTATATAGTGTTTATGATGGGGGCACTGTTATATAGTGTCTATGATGGGGCACTGTTTATATAGTGTTTATGATGTGGGCACTGTTTATATAGTGTTTATGATGGGGGCACTGTTTAAATAGTGTTTATGATGGGGGCACTGTTTATATAGTGTTTATGATGGAGGCATTTTTTTAATAGTGTTTATGATGGACACTGTTTATATAGTGTTTATGAATGACACTGTTTATATAGTGTTTATGATGGAGGGCACAGTTATATAGTGTTTATGATGGGGCACTGTTTATAAAGTGATTATGATGGGGGCGCTGTTTATATAGTGTTTATGATGGGCGCACTGTTTAAATAGTGTTTATGATGGGGGCACTGTTTAAATAGTGTTTATGATGGGGACACTGCTTAATTAGTGCTCATGATGGGGGCACTGTTTATATAGTTTTTATGATGTGGGAACTGTTTATATAGTGTTTATGATGGGGGCATTGTTTAAATAGAGGTTATGATGGGGCACAATTTATATAGTGTTTATGATGGGGACACTGTTTAAATAGTTTTTACGATGGGGGCACTATTTATATAGTGTTTAAGATGGGGCACTGTCTATAAAGTGTTTATGATGGGAGCACTGTTTATATAGTGTTTATGATCGAGGCACTGTTTATATAGTGTTTATGATGGGGCACTGTTTATATAGTGTTTATGATGGGGACTCTGTGTATATATTGTTTATGATGGGGGCCCTGTTTATATATTGTTTATGATGGGGCACTGTTTATATAGTGTTTATGCTGGGGGCACTGCTTATCTAGTGATTATGACGGCGGCACTGTTTAAATAGTGTTTATGATGCGGGCACTGATTCAATAGAGTTTATGATGGGGGCACTGTTTAAATAGTGTTTATGATGGGCGCAATGTTTAAATAGTGTTTATGATGGGGGCACTGTTTAAATAGTGTTTATGATGGGGACAGTGTTTAAATAGTGCTTATGATGGGGGCACTGTTTATATAGTGTATATGATGAGGGCACTGTTTATATAGTGTTTATGATGGGGGCACTGTTTAAATAGAGGTTATGATGGGGCACTATTTATATTGTGTTTATGATGGGAACACTGTTTAAATAGTGTTTATGATGGGGGCACTGTTGATATAGTGTTTATGATGGGGCACTGTCTATATAGTGTTTATGATGGGGCAATGTTTATATAGTATTTATGATGGGGGCACTGTTTATATAGTGTTTATGATGGGAGCACAGTTTATATAGTGTTTCTGATCGGGGCACTGTTTATATAGTGTTTATGATGGGGCACTGTTTATATAGTGTTCATGATGGGGACACTGTTTATATAGTGTTTATGATGGGGGCACTGTTTATATAGTGTTTATGATGGGGCACTGTGTATATAGTGTTTATGCTGAGGGCAGTGTTTATCTAGTGATTATGACGGGGGCACTGTTTAAATAGTGGTTATGATGGGGGCACTGTTTAAATTATGTTTATGATGGGGGCACTGTTTAAATAGTGTTTATGATGGGGGCACTGTTTAAATAGTGTTTATGATGGGGCACTGTTTAAATAGTGTTTATGATGGGGGCACTGTTTAAATAGTGTTTATGATGGGGGCTCTGTTTAAATAGTGTTTATGATGGGGGCACTGTTTATATAGTGTTTATTATGGGGGCGCTGTTTATATAGTGTTTATGATGTGGGAACTGTTTGTATAGTGTTTACGATGGGGGCACTGTTTAAATAGTGTTTATGATGGGGGCATTGTTTATATACTGTTTATGATGGGGGCAATATTTATATAGTGTTTATGATGGGGCACTGTTTATATTGTGTTTATGATGGGGGCACTGTTTATATAGTGTTTATGATGTGGAAACTGTTTTAATATTGTTTATGATGGACACTGTTTAAATAGTGTATATGATGGACACTGTTTATATAGTGTTTATGATGGGGGCTCTCTTAAAATAGTGTTTATGATGGGGGCACTTTTTATATAGCTTTTATGATGGGGCACTGTTTATATAGTGTTTATGATGGGGGCACTGTTATATAGTGTTTATGATGGGGCACTGTTTATATAGTGATTATGATGGGGGCACTGTTTATATAGTGTTTATGATGGGGGCACTGTTTAAATAGTGTTTATGATGGGGACACTGTTTAAATAGTGTTTATGATGGGGGCACTGTTTATATAGTGTTTATGATGTGGGCACTGTTTATATGGTGTTTATAATGGGGGCACTGTTTAAATAGAGTTCATGATGGGCACTGTTTAAATAGTGTTTATGATGGGGGCACTGTTTATATAGTTTTTATGATGGGGGCACTGTTTACATATTGTTTATGATGGGGCACTGTTTATATAGTGTTTAGCATTGGGGCACTGTTTATATAGTTTTTAAGATGGGAGCACTGTTTAAATAGTGTTTATGATGCGGGCACTGTTTATATAGTGTGTATGATGGGGCCCTGTTTATATAGTGTTTATGATGGGGGCACTGTTTAAATAGTGATTATGATGGGGGCACTGTTTACATAGTGTTTATGATGGGGGCACTGTTTATATAGTGTATATGATGGGGGCACTGTTTAATTAGTGTTTATGATGGGGGCACTGTTTATATAGTGATTATGATGGGGGCACTGTTTATATAGTGTTTATGATGGGGGCACTGTTTATATAGTCTTTATGATGGGGGCACTGTTTATATAGTGTTTATGATGTGGGCACTGCTTATATAGTGTTTATAATGGGGGCACTATTTAAATAGAGCTTATGATGGGGCACTGTTTAATTAGTGTTTATGATGGGAGCACTGTTTAAATAGTGTTTATGATGGGGGCACTGTTAATATAGTGTTTGTGATTTTGGCACTGTTTATCTAGAGTTTATGATGGGGGCACTGTTTATATAGTGTTTATGATGGGGGCACTGTTTAAATAGTGTTCATGATGGGAGCACTGTTTAAATAGTATTTATGATGGCGGCACTGTTTATATATTGTTTATGATAGGGCCACTGTTTTTATAGTGTTTATGATGTGGGCACTGTTTACATATTGTTTATTATGGGGCACTGTTTATATAGTATTTATGATGTGGGCACTGTTTATATAGTGTTTAAGATGGGAGCACTGTTTAAATAGTGTTTATGATGGAGGCACTCTTTATATAGTGTTTATGATGGGGCACTGTTTAAATAGTGTTTATGAAGGGCGCACTGTATATATAGTGTGTATGATGGGGCCATGTTTATATAGTGTTTATGATGGGGGCCCTGTTTAAATAGTGATTATGATGGGGGCACTGTTTACGTAGTGTTTATGATGGGGGCACTGCTTATATAGTGTTTATGATGCGGGCACTGTTGAATTAGAGTTAATGATGGGGGCACTGTTTATATAGTGATTATGTTGGGGGCACTGTTTATACAGTGTTTATGATGGGGGCACTGTTTATATAGTCTTTATGATGTGGGCACTGTTTATATAGTTTTTATAATGGGGGCACTGTTTAAATAGAGATTATGATGAGGCACTGTTTAAATAGTGTTTATGATGGGAGCACTGTTTAAATAGTGTTTATGATCGGGGCACTGTTTATATAGTGTTTGTGATGGGGGCACTGTTTATCTAGAGTTTATGATGGGGGCACTGTTTATATAGTGTTTATGATGGGGGCACTGTTTAAATAGTGTTTATGATGGGAGCACTGTTTAAATAGTATTTATGATGGTGGCACTGTTTATATATTGTTTATGATAGGGCCACTGTTTTTATAGTGTTTATGATGGGGGCACTGTTTATATAGTGATTGTGATGGGGGCACTGTTTACATATTGTTTATGATGGGGCACTGTTTATATAGTGTTTAGCATTGGGGCACTGTTTAAATAGTGTTTATGATGGGGCTCTGTTTAAATAGCCTTTATGATGGGGGCACTTTTTATATCGTGTCTGTGATGGGGCACTGATAATATAGTGTTTATGATGGGGGCACTGTTATATAGTGTTTATGTTGGGGCACCATTTATTTAGTGATTATGATGGGGGCACTGTTTATATAGTGTTTATGATGGGCGCACTGTTTAAATAGTGTTTATGATGGGGGCACTGTTTAAATAGTGTTTATGATGGGGACACTGTTTAAATAGTGTTTATGATGGGGGCACTGTTTAAATAGAGGTTATGATGGGGCACTATTTATATAGTGTTTATGATGGGAACACTGTTTAAATAGTGTTTATGATATGGGCACTGTTGATATAGTGTTTATGATGGGGCACTGTCTATATAGTGTTTATGATGGGGCAATGTTTATGTAGTATTTATGATGGAGGCACTGTTTATATAGTGTTTATGATGGGAGCACTGTTTATATAGTGTTTCTGATCGGGGCACTGTTTATATAGTGTTTATGACGGAGGCACTGTCTAAATAGTGTTTATGATGGGGGCACTGTTTAAACAGTGTTTATGATGGGGGCACTGTTTAAATAGTGTTTATGATGGGGGCACTGTTTAAATACTGTTTATGATGGGGCACTGTTTAAATAGTGTTTATGATGGTGGCACTGTTTAAATAGTGTTTATGATGGGGGCACTGTATATAGTGTTTATGATGGGGCACTGTGTATATAGTGTTTATGCTGGGGGCACTGTTTATCTAGTGATTATGACGGAGGCACTGTCTAAATAGTGTTTATGATGGGGGCACTGTTTAAACAGTGTTTATGATGGGGGCACTGTTTAAATAGTGTTTATGATGGGGGCACTGTTTAAATACTGTTTATGATGGGGCACTGTTTAAATAGTGTTTATGCTGGTGGCACTGTTTAAATAGTGTTTATGATGGGGGCTCTGTTTAAATAGTGTTTATGATGGGGGCACTGTTTATATAGTGTTTATTATGGGGGCGCTGTTTATATAGTGTTTATGATGTGGGAACTGTTTATATAGTGTTTACGATGGGGGCACTGTTTAAATAGTGTTTATGATGGGGGCACTGTTTATATAGTGTTTATGATGGGGGCAATGTTTATATAGTGCTTATGATGGGGCACTGTTTATATTGTGTTTATGATGGGGGCACTGTTTATATAGTGTTTATGATGGGGACACTGTTTTAATAGTGTTTATGATGGACACTGTTTATATAGTGTTCATGATGGACACTGTTTATATAGTGTTTATGATGGGGGCTCTGTTAAAAGAGTGTTTATGATGGGGGCACTTTTTATATAGCTTTTATGATGGGGCACTGTTTATATAGGGTTTATGATGGGGGCACTGTTATATAGTGTTTATGATGGGGCACTGTTTATATAGTGATTATGATGGGGGCACTGTTTATATAGTGTTTATGATGGGGGCACTTTTTAAATAGTGTTTATGATGGGGGCACTGTTTAAATAGTGTTTATGATGGGACACTGTTTAAATAGTGTTTATGATGGGGGCTCTGTTTACATAGTGTTTATGATGGGGGCACTGTTTATATAGTCTTTATGATGGGGGCACTGATTATATATTGTTTATGATGTGGGCACTGTTTATATAGTGTTTGTAATGGGGGCACTGTTTAAATAGAGATTATGATGGGGCACTGTTTAAATAGTGTTTATGGTGGGAACACTGTTTAAATAGTGTTTACGATGGGGGCTCTGTTTATATAGTGTTTGTGATGGGGGCACTGTTTATCTAGATTTTATGATGGGGGCACTGTTTATATAGTGTTTATGATGGGGGCACTGTTTAAATAGTGTTAATGATGGGAGCACTGTTTAAATAGTATTTATGATGGCGGCACTGTTTATATATTGTTTATGATAGGGCCACTGTTTTTATAGTGTTTATGATGGGGGCACTGTTTATTTAGCGTTTATGATGGGGGCACTGTTTACATATTGTTTATGATGGGGCACTGTTTATATAGTGTTTAGCATTGGGGCACTGTTGATATAGTGATTAAGATGGGAGCACTGTTTAAATAGTGTTTATGGTGGGGGCTCTGTTTAAATAGTGTTTATGATGGGGGCACTGTTTAAATAGTGTTTATGATGGGGGCACTGTTTAAATAGTGTTTATGATGGGGCACTGTTTAAATAGTCTTTATGATGGGGGCGCTTTTTATATACTGTCTGTGATGGGGCACTGTTTATATAGTGTTTATGATGGGGGCACTGTTATATAGTGTTTATGTTGGGGCACTGTTTATATAGTGATTATGATGGGGGCACTGTTTATATAGTGTTTTTGATGGGCGCACTGTTTAAATAGTGTTTATGATGGGGGCACTGTTTAAATAGTGTTTATGATGGGGACACTGTTTAAATAGTGCTTATGATGGGGGCACTGTTTATATAGTGTATATGCTGTGGGCACTGTTTATATAGTGTTTATGATGGGGGCACTGTTTAAATAGAGGATATGATGGGGCGCTATTTATATAGTGTTTATGATGGGAACACTGTTTAAATAGTGTTTACGATGGGGGCACTGTTGATATAGTGCTTATGATGGGGCACTGTCTATATAGTGTTTATGATGGGGCAATGTTTATATAGTATTTATGATGGGGCCACTTTTTATATATTGTTTATGGTGGGAGCACTGTTTATATAGTGTTTCTGATCGGGCCACTGTTTATATAGTGTTTATGATGGGGCACTGTTTATATAGTGTTCATGATGTGGACACTTTATATAGTGTTTATGATGGGTCACTGTTTATATAGTGTTTATGATGGGGCACTGTGTCTATAGTGTTTATGCTGGTTGCACTGTTTATCTAGTGATTATGACGGGGGCACTGTTTAAATAGTGTTTATGATGGGGGCACTGTTTAAATAGTGTTTATGATGGGGGCACTGTTTACATATTGTTTATGATGGGGCGCTGTTTATATAGTGTTTAAGATTGGAGCACTGTTTAAATAGTGATTATGATGGGGGCACTGTTTATATAGTGTTAATGATGGGGCCCTGTTTATCTTATGTTTATGATGGGGGCACTGTTTATATAGTGTGTATGATGGGGCACTGTTTATATAGTGTTTATGATGGGGGCACTATTTATCTTATGTTTATGGTGGGGGCACTGTTTATATAGTGTGTATGATGGGGCACTGTTTATATAGTGTTTATGATGGGGGCACTATTTATCTTATGTTTATGATGAGGGCACTGTTTATATAGTTTTTATGATGGGGCATTTTTTTAATAGTGTTTATGATGGACACTGTTTATATAGTGTTTATGATGGACACTGTTTATATAGTGTATATAATGGGGGCTCTGTTTAAATAGTGTTTATGTTGGGGGCACTTTTTATATAGTTTTTATGATGGGGCACTGTTTATATAGTGTTTATGATGTGGGCACTGTTATATAGTGTTTATGATGGGGCACTGTTTAAATAGTGTTTATGATGGGGGCACTGTTTAAATAGTGTTTATGATGGGGGCACTGTTTACATATTGTTTATGATGGGGCGCTGTTTATATAGTGTTTAAGATGGGAGCACTGTTTAAATAGTGTTTATGATGGGGGCACTGTTTAAATTTGTTTATGATGGGGACACTGTTTAAATAGTGTTTATGATGGGGGCACTGTTTATATAGTGTTTATGATGTGGGCACTGTTTATATAGTGTTTATGATGGGGGCACTGTTTAAATAGAGTTTATGATTGGGGCACTGCTTAAATAGTGTTTACGATGGGAGCGCTGTTTAAATAGTGTTTATGATGGGAGCACTGTTATTATAGTGTTTTTGATGGGGGCTCTGTTTATATAGTGCTTATGATTGGGGCACTGTTTACATATTGTTTATGATGGGGCACTGTTTATATAGTGTTTAGCATTGGGGCACTGTTTATATAGTGTTTAAGATGGGAGCCCTGTTTAAATAGTGTTTATGAATGGGGCACTGTTTATATAGTGTTTATGATGGGGCACTGTTTAAACAGTGTTTATGATGGGGGCACTGTTTAAATAGTGTGTATGCTGGGGCCCTGTTTATATAGTGTTTATGATGGGGGCACTGTTTAAATAGTGATTATGATGGGGGCACTGTTTATATAGGGTTTATGATGGGGGCAGTGTTTATATAGTGTTTATGATGGGACACTGTTTATATAGTGTTTATGATGGGGCATTGTTTATATAGTGTTTATGATTGGGGCACTGTTTAAATAGAGTTTATGATGGGGCACTGTTTAAATAGTGTTTATGATGGGGGCACAGTTTATCTTATGTTTATTATGGGGGCACTGTTTAATTAGTGTTTATGATGGGGGCATTTTTTTAATAGTGTTTATGATGGACACTGTTTATATAGTGTTTATGATGGACACTGTTTATATAGTGTAGATGATGGGGGCTCTGTTAAATAGTGTTTATGATGGGGGCACTTTTTATATAGTTTTTATGATGGGGCACTGTTTATATAGTGTTTATGATGGGGGCACTGTTATATAGTGTTTATGATGGGGCACTGTTTATATAGTGATTATGATGGGGGCACTGTTTATATAGTGTTAAAGATGGGGGCACTGTTTAAATATTGTTTATGATGGGGGCACTGTTTTAGTAGTGTTTATGATGGGGACATTGTTTAAATAGTGTTTATGATGGGGGCACTGTTTATATAGTGTTTATGATGTGGGCACTGTTTATATAGTGTTTATAATGGGGACACTGTTTAAATAGAGTTTATGATGGGGCACTGTTTAAATAGTGTTTATGTTGGGAGCACTGTTTAAATAGTGTTTATGATGGGGGCACTGTTTATATAGTGTTTATAATGGGGACACTGTTTAAATAGAGTTTATGATGGGGCACTGTTTAAATAGTGTTTATGTTGGGAGCACTGTTTAAATAGTGTTTATGATGGGGGCACTGTTAATATAGTGTTTGTGATGGGGGCACTGTTTATATAGAGTTTATATTGGGAGCACTGTTTATATAGTGTTTATGATTGGGGCACTGTTTACATATTGTTTATGATGGGGCACTGTTTATATAGTGTTTAGCACTGGGGCACTGTTTATGTAGTGTTTAAGATGGGAGCCCTTTTTAAATAGTGTTTATGATGGGGGCACTGTTTATATAGTGTTTATGATGGGGCACTGTTTAAACAGTGTTTATGATGGGGGCACTGTTTAAATAGTGTGTATGCTGGGGCCCTGTTTATATAGTGTTTATGATGGGGGCACTGTTTAAATAGTGATTATGATGGGGGCACTGTTTATATAGTGTTTATGATGGGGGCACTGTTTATATAATGTTTATGATGGGGGCATTGTTTAATTAGTTTTTATGATGGGGGCACTGTTTATATAGTGTTTATGATGGGGGCACTGTTTATATAGTGATTATGATGGGGGCAATGTTTATATAGCCTTTATGATGGCGGCACTGTTTATATAGTGTTTATGATGGGGCACTGTTTAAATAGTGTTTATGATGGGGGCTCTGTTTATATTATGTTTATGATGGGCCACTGTTTAAATAGTGTTTAAGATGGGTGCTCGGTTTAAATAGTGTTTATGATGGGGGCAATGTTTATATAGTGTTTATTATGGGGGCGCTGTTTATATAGTGTTTATGATGGGGGCACTGTTTAAATAGTTTTTATGATGGGGGCACCGTTTTAATAGTGTTTATGATGGGGCACTGCTAATATAGTGTTTATGATGGGGGCACTTATATAGTTTTTATGATGGGGCACTGTTTATATAGTGATTATGATGGGGGCACTGTTTATATAGTCTTTATGATGGGCGCACTGTTTAAATAGTGTTTATGATGGGGGCACTATTTAAATAGTGTTTATGACGGGGTCACTGTTTATATAGTGTTTATGATGGGGCACTGTTTAAATAGAGGTTATGATGGGGCCGTATTTATATAGTGTTTATGATGGGGACACTGTTTAAATAGTTTTTATGATGGGAGCACTGTTTATATAGTGTTTATGATGGGGCACTGTTTATATAGTGTTTGTGATGGGGGCACTGTTTATATAGAGTTTATGATGGGGGCACTGTTTATATAGTGTTTATGATGGGGGCACTGTTTAAATAGTGTTTAGGATGGGAGCACTGTTTAAATAGTGTTTATGATGGGAGCACTGTTTAAATAGTATTTATGATGGCGGCACTGTTTATATAGTGTTTATGATGGGGCACTGTTTATATAGTGATTATGATGGGGGCACTGTTTATATAGTGTTAAAGATGGGGGCACTGTTTAAATATTGTTTATGATGGGGGCACTGTTTAAATAGTGTTTATGATGGGGACACTGTTTAAATAGTATTTATGATGGGGACACTGTTTAAATAGTATTTATGATAGGGCCACTGTTTTTACAGTGTTTATGATGTGGGCACTGTTTATATAGTGTTTATGATGGGGGCACTGTTTATATAGTGTTTATGATGGGGGCACTGTTTATATAGTGTTTATGATGGGGGCACTGTTTATATAGTGTTTATGATTGAGGCACTGTTTAAATAGGGTTTATGATGGGGGCACTGTTTAAATAGTGTTTATGATTGAGGCACTGTTTAAATAGTTTACACCACACCACTGCCCACACCACTCCCACAGCAGTACACCACTGCTCAAACCACTCCCACAGCGCTAGACCACTGCCCGCCCCACACCCGCAGCGCTGCACCACTGCCCACCCCACTCCCACATCACTACACCACTGCCCACACCACTCCCACAGCGTTACACCACTGCCCACACCAAGGCCACAGCACTACACCACTGTACACACCACTCCCACAGCGCTACACCACTGCCCACACCACTCCCACAGCACTTCACCACAGCCGACACCTCTCCCACAGCACTACACGACTGCCCACACCGCTCCCACAGCGCTACACCACTGCCCACACCACTGCCGGAGCACTACACCACTGCCCACACCACTCCCACAGCGCTTCACCACTGCCCACACCACTCCCACAGCGCTACACCATTACACACAAAACTCGCTCAGCGCTACACCACAGACCTCAACACTCCCACAGCTCTCCATCACAACCCACACCACTCCCATAGCACCACAATACTCACACACAACACCCACAGCGCTGCAATAGAACCAACACCACTCCAGCAGCGCTACACATCTGCCCTCACCACTCCGACATCTCTTCACCACAACCCACACCACACACACAGCTCTGCAATACAACCCACACCACTTCCACAGCACTACGCCACAGCTAACACCACTCCCACAGCGCTACATCACTGCCCACACCTCACCAACTGCGATACACCACTGCCCACACCACACCCACAGCGTTACACCACTGCCCACACCACTCCCACAGCGCTACACCACAGCCCACACCACTCCCACAGCGCTACATCACTGCCCACACCACGCCCACAGCACTACACCACTGCACACGCCACTCCCACAGCTCTACACCATTGCCCACGCCACTCCCACAGCACTGCACCACAACGCACACCACTCCCTCGTCATTACACCACTGCCCACACCACTCCCACAGCACTACACCACTGCACACGCCACTCCCACAGCACTGCACCACAACGCACACCACTCCCTCATCGTTACACCACTGCCCACACCACACCCACAGCACTACACCACTGGTCACACCATTCCCGCAGCTCTACTCCACAACCCACACCATACACACCGTGCTAAGCTAATGCCCACAACACTACCACAGCGCTTCACTACTGCACACACCACTCCCACAGCACTACACCACTGCCCACACCATTCCCACAGCGCTACACCACTGCCCACACCACTCCCACAGCAATACAGCACTGCCCACACCACTCCCACAGCGTTACACCACAAAGCACACCACTCCCACAGCACTACACCACTGCCCACACCACTCTCGCAGCGCTACACCACTGGTCACACCATTGCCGCAGCTCTACTCAACAACCCACACCACATACACAGTGCTAAGCTAATGCCCACAACACAAACACAGCGCTACACTACTGCAGACACCACTCCTACAGCACTACAACACTACCCACACCACTCCCACAGCGCTACACCACTGCACACACAACTCCCACAGCGCTAGATCACTAACCACACCACTCCCACAGCGCTACACCACTGCCCACACCACTCCCACAGCGCTGCACCACTGACCACACCACTCCAACAGGGCTACAGCAGTGCCCACGCAACTCCCACAGCGCTACACCACTGCCCACACCACTACAACAGGGCTACAGCAGTGCCCACGCAACTCCCACAGCACTACACCACTGCCCACACCACTCCAACAGGGCTACAGCAGTGCCCACGCAACTCCCACAGCGCTACACCACTGCCCACACCACTCCCGCAGCGCTACATCACAACCTACACCCCTACCACAGCGCTACACCACTGGTCACACCACTCCCGCAGCTCAAGTCCACAACCCACACCACACACAAAGCGCTAAGCTAATGACCAAAACACTACCACAGCGCTACACCACTGCCCACGCCACTCCCGCAGAGCTACACCACTGCCCACACCACTCCTACAGCTCTACAAGACAATGCACACCACTCCCACAGCGCTACACCACTGCCCACACCACTCCCACAGCGCTACACCACAGCACATCCCACTCCCGCAGCGCTAAACCACAAAACACACCACTCCCACAGTGCTACACCATTACCCACACCACTCCCACAGCGTTACACCACAAAACACATCACTCCCACAGTGCTACACCATTGCCCACACCACTCCCACAGCGCTACACCACTGCCGACACCACTCCCACAGCACTACACCTCTGCCCACACCACTCCCACAGCGCTACACCATTGACCACACCACTCCCACAGCACTGCACCACTGCCCACACCACTCCCACAGCGCTACACCAGTGCCCACACCACTCCCACTGCACTACACCACAGCCCACACCATTCCCACAGCGCTACACCAGTGCCCACACCACTCCCACTGCACTACACCACAGCCCACACCACTCCCACAGCGTCACACCACTGCTCACACCACTCCCACAGCACTACACCACTGCTCACACCAATCCCACAGCGCTACACCACTGCTCACACCAATCCCACAGCGCTACACCACAGCCCACACCACTCCCACAGCACTGCACCATTGCACACAAAACTCCCACAGCGCTACACCACTGCCGTCAACACTCCCACAGCTCTACACCACAAACCACACCACTCCCGCAGCGCTACATCACAAATTACACCACTCCCACAGCGCTACACCACTGGTCACACGATTCCCGCAGCTCTACTCCACAACGCAGACCACACAAACAGCGCTAAGCTAATGCCCACATCTACCACAGCGCTACACTACTGCACAGAGCACTCCCACAGCACTACACCACAACCCACAACACTCACACAGCACTACACCACTGCCCACACCACTCCCACAGCGTTACACCAATGCCCACACCACTCCAGCAGCGCTACACCGCTGCCCACACCACTCCCACAGCGCTACACCACTGCCCACAACACTACCACAGCGCTACACCACTGCACACACCACTCCCACAGTGCTACACCACTGCCCACACCACTCCCACAGCACTACACCACAACACACACCACTCCCACAGCACTGCACCACTGCTCACACCACCCCCACAGCGCTACACCACTGCCCACAACACTCCCACAGCGCTACACCACTGCCCAAAACACTCCCACAGCGCTACACCACTGCCCACACCACTCCCACAGCGCTACACCACTGCACACACAACTCCCACAGCACTACACCACTGCACACACCACTCCCACAGCACTACACCACTGCACACACAACTCCCACAGCACTACACCACTGTCCACAGCACTACACCACTGCCCACACCACTCCCACAACGCTACACCACTGAACACACAACTCCAACAGCACTACACCACTGCCCACACCACTCCCACAGCGCTACAACACTGCCCACACAGCTCCCACAGCGCTACACCACTGCCAACACCACTACACCACTGCCCACACCACTCCCACAGCGCTACACCACTGCCCACACCACTCCCACAGCGCTACACCACTGCCCACACCACTCCAGCAGTGCTACACTACTGCCCACACCACTCCCACAGCTCTACACCACTGGCCAGATCACTCCCTCAGCACTACACCACTGCCCACAGCATTCCCACAGCGTTAAACTACTGCCCACACCACTTCCACAGCGTTAAACTACTGCCCACACCACTTCCACAGCACTACACCACTGCTCACACCACTCCAGCAGCGCTACACCACTGCCCACACCACTCCCACAGCGCTACACCACTGCCCACACCACTCCCACAGAGCTACACCACAGCCCACACCACTCCCACAGCGCTACACCACAGCCCACACCACTCCCACAGCGTTACACCACTGTCCACACAACTCCCACTGCACTAGACCACTGCCCACACCACTCCCACAGCGCTACACCACTGCGCACACCACTCCCGCAGCGCTACACCACTGACAAGATCACTCCCACAGCGTTACACCACTGCCCACACCACTCCCACAGCGCTACACTACTGGCAACACTGCTCCCACAGCGCTGCACCACTGCCCACACCACTCCCACAGTGCTACACCACTGCCCACACCACTCCCTCAGCTCTACACCACTGCCCACACCACACACACAGCGCTACACCACAACACACACCACTCCCACAGCACTACACCACTGCCCTCACCACTCCGACATCTCTTCACCACAACCCACACCACACACACAGCTCTGCAATACAACCCACACCACTTCCACAGCACTACGCCACAGCTAACACCACTCCCACAGCGCTACATCACTGCCCACACCTCACCCACTGCGATACACCACTGCCCACACCACACCCACAGCGTTACACCACTGCCCACATCACTCCCACAGCGCTACACCACAGCCCACACCACTCCCACAGCGCTACATCACTGCCCACACCACTCCCACAGCACTACACCACTGCACACGCCACTCCCACAGCGCTACACCATTGCCCACGCCACTCCCACAGCACTGCACCACAACGCACACCACTCCCTCATCGTTACACCACTGCCCACACGACTCCCACAGCGCTACACCACAACCCACACCACTCCCACAGCGCTACACCATTGCCCACGCCACTCCCACAGCGCTACACCATTGACCACACCACTCCCACAGCACTGCACCACTGCCCACACCACTCCCACAGCGCTACACCAGTGCCCACACCACTCCCACTGCACTACACCACAGCCCACACCATTCCCACAGCGCTACACCACTGCTCACACCACTCCCACTGCACTACACCACAGCCCACACCACTCCCACAGCACTGCACCACTGCACACAAATCTCCCACAGCGCTACACCACTGCCGTCAACACTCCCACAGCTCTACACCACAAACCACACCACTCCCGCAGCGCTACACCACTGCCCACACCACTCCCACAGCACTACACCACTGCCAACACCACTCCCACTGCACTACACCACTGCCCAGACCAATCCAACAGCGCTACACCACTCCCCATAACACTCCCACAGCGCTACACCACTGCACACACAACTCCCACAGCGCTACACCACTGCCCACACCACTCGCACAGCGCTACACCACGGCCCACACAACTCCCACAGCGCTACACCACTGCCCACACCACTCCCACAGCGCTACACCACTGACCACACCACTCCCACAGCGTTACACCAATGCCCACACCACTCCAGCAGCGCTACACCGCTGCCCACACCACTCCCACAGCACTACACCACTGCCCAGACCGCTCCCACAGTGTTACACCACTGCACACACCGCTCCCACAGCACTACACCACAACCCGAACCAATCCCACAGCACTACACCACTGCCGACAACACTACCACAGCGCTACACCACTGCCCACACCACTCCCACAGCGCTACACCACTGCCCACACCACTCCCACAGCACTACACCACAACCCACACCACTCCCACAGCGCTACACCACTGCTCACACCACCCCCACAGCGCTACACCACTGCCCACAACACTCCCACAGCGCTACACCACTGCCCACACCACTCCCACAACGCTACACCACTGAACACACAACTCCAACAGCACTACACCACTGCCCACACCACTCCCACAGCGCTACAACACTGCCAACACCACTACACCACTGCCCACACCACTCCCACAGCGCTACACCACTGCCCACACCACTCCAGCAGTGCTACACTACTGCCCACACCACTCCCACAGCTCTACACCACTGGCCAGACCACTCCCTCAGCACTACACCACTGCCCACAGCATTCCCACAGCGTTAAACTACTGCCCACACCATTTCCACAGCGCTACACCACAGCCCACACCACTCCCACAGCGCTACACCTCAGCCCACACCACTCCCACAGCGTTACGCCACTGTCCACACAACTCCCACTGCACTAGACCACTGCCCACACCACTCCCACAGCGCTACACCACTGCCCACACCACTCCCGCAGCGCTACACCACTGCCCACACCACTCCCACAGCGCTGCACCACTTCCCACACCACTCCCACAGCGCTACACCACTGCCCACACCACTCCCTCAGCTCTACACCACTGCCCACACCACTCCCACAGCGCTACACCACTGCCCACACCACTCCCTCAGCTCTACACCACAACACACACCACTCCCACAGCTCTACACCACAACACACACCACTCCCACAGCACTACACCACTGCCCACACCACTCCCACAACGCTACACCTCTGCCCACACCACACCCACAGCGCTACACCACAACCCACACCACTCCCACAGCGCTACACCACTGCCCACACCACTCCCACAGCGCTACACCACTGCCCACAACACTGCCACAGCGCTACACAACTGCCCAATCCAATCCCACAGCGCTAGACAACTGACCACACCACTCCCACTGCGCTACACCACTGACCACACCACTCCTACAACACTACACCACAACCAACACCATTCCCACAAAACTACACCACAACCCACACCACTCCCACAGCGCTACACCACTGCACACACAACTCCCACAGCTCTACACCACTGCCCACAGCGCTACACCACTGCCCACACAACTCCCACAGCGGTACACCACTGCCCACAACACTCGCCCAGCGTTACACCACTGCCCACACCACTCCCACAGCGCTACACCACTGCCCACACCACTTCCAGAGCGCTACAACATCTCCACACCACTCCCACAGCACTACAACACTACCCACTCTACTCCCCAAGCACTACACCGCTGCACAAACCAATCCCACAGCGCTACACCACTGCCCATACCACTTCAGAGCGCTACAACACCTCCACACCATTCCCCAGCGCTACACCACTGAAAACACCACTCTCACAGCGTTACACCACTGCCCACACCACACCCACAGCGTAACACCACAACCCACACCACACCCAAAGCGTTACACCACAAAACACACCACTCCCACAGCGCTACACCACAACCCACACCACTCCCACAGCACTTCACCACTGCCCACAACACTCCCACAGCACTACATCACTGCCCACACATTCCCACAGCGCGACATCACTGCCCACACAACTCCCACAGCTCGTCACCACTGCCCACACCACTCCCACAGCGATTCACCACTGCCCACACCACTCACACAGCACTACACCACAACCCTACACACTACCACAGCGCTACACCACTGTCCACACCACTCCCACAGCGCTACACCACTGCTCACACCACTGCCCACAACACTCCCACAGCGCGACACCACTGCCCACACTTCTCTCGCAGCACTAAACCACAAACCACACCACTCCCACAGCGCTACTCAACTGCCCTTACCACACCCACAGCGCTACACCACTGCCCACACCTCTCCCACAGCACTACACCACTGCCCGCACCTCTCCCACAGCGCGACATCACTGCCCACACATTCCCACAGCGCGACATCACTGCCCACACAACTCCCACAGCTCGTCACCACTGCCCACACCACTCCCACAGCGCTACACCACTGCCCACACAACTCCCACAGCGCTACACCACTGCCCACACCACTCCCAGAGCACTACACCACTGCCCACACCACTCCCAGAGCACTACACCACTGCCCACATCACTCCCACAGCGCTACACCACTCCCGACACCACTCCCACAGCGTTACACCACTGCCCACACCACACCCACAGCACTACACCACTGCCCACACCACACCCACAGCGTTATACCACTGCCCACAACACTCCCACAGCGCTACACCACTGCCCACACCACTCCCACAGCGTTACACCACTGCCCACACCACTCCCACAGCACTTCACCACATCCCACACCACTCCGACAGCACTAAACCACTGCCCACACCTCTCCCACAGGGCTACATCACTGCCCACACCACTCCCACAGCACTTAACCACTGCCCACATCACTCCCACAGCGCTAAACCAGTGCCCACAATTCTCCCACAGCGCTACACCACTGCTCACACCACTGCCCACAACACTCCCACGGCGCGACATCACTGCCCACACAACTCCCACAGCGCGACATCACTGCCCACTCAACTCCCACAGCGCTACACCACTGCCCACACCACACCTTGAGCGCTACACCACTGCCCACACCACTCTCGCAGCACTAAACCACAACCCACACCACTCCCACAGCGCTACACCACTGCGCACACCACACCCACAGCACTACACCACCACCCACACCACTCCCACAGCGCTACACCACTGCCTACACCACTCCCACAGCGCTACACCACATCCCACACCACTCCGACAGCACTAAAACACTGCCCACACCTCTCCCACAGCGCTACACCACTGCCCGCACCTCTCCCACAGGGCTACATCACTGCCCACACCACTCCCACAGCACTTAACCACTGCCCACATCACTCCCACAGCGCTAAACCAGTGCCCACAATTCTCCCACAGCGCTAAGCCACATCCCACACCACTCCGACAGCACTACACCACTTCCCACACCACTCCCACATATCTACACCACTGCTCACACCACTGCCCACAACACGCCCACAGCGCGACATCACTGCCCACACCACTCCCACAGCACTACACAACTGTCCTCACCACTCCCACAGCATTAAACCACTGTCCAAACCACTCCCACAGCATTAAACCACTGCCCACACCAGTCCCACAGCGCTAAACCACTGCCAACACGATTGGCACAGCACTAGAATACTGCCCACACCACTCCCACAGCACTACACCACTGCCCACACCACTTCCGCAGCTCTACAGCACTCCCACAGCACTACACCACAAACCACAACAGTCCCACAGCGCTACACCACTGCCCACACCACTCCCACAGCACTACACCACTGCCCACACAACTCCCGCAGCTCTACACCACGGACCACACCACTCCATGAGCGCTACACCACTGGCCACACCACTCCCACAGCACATCACCAATGCCCATACCTCTCCCACAGCGCTACACCACTGCCCACACCACTCCCACAGCGCTACACCACAACACACACCACTCCCACAGCGCTACACCACTGCCCACACCACTCCCACAGCGCTACACCACAACACACACCACACCCACAGCGCTACACAACTGCCCTTACCTCTCCCACAGCACTACGCCACTGCCCACACCACTCCCACAGCGCGTCTCCACTGCCCACACCTCTCCCACAGCGCTACACCACTGCCCTTATCAAGCTCACAGCGCTACACAACTGCCCACACCACTCCCACAGCACTACACCACTCCCGACACCACTCCCACAGCGCTACACCACTGCCCACACCACTCCCACAGCGCTACACCACTGCCCTTACCAAGCTCACAGCGCTACACAACTGCCCACACCACTCCCACAGCACTACACCACTCCCGACACCACTCCCACTGCGTTACACCTCCGCCCACAACACTCCCACAGCGCTACACCACTGCCCACAACAATCCCACTGCGCTACACCACCGCCCACACCACTCCCAAGGCGCTACACCACTGCCCACACCACTCCCACAGCGCTACACCACCACCCACACCACTCCCACAGCGCTACACCAAAGCCAACACCACTCCCATAGCGCAACACCACTGCCCATGCCACTCCCACAGCTCTACACCACTGCCCAAAACACTCCCACAGCGCTACCCCACCACCCACACCACTCCCACAGCGCTACACCAAAGCCAACACCTCTCCCACAGCGCTACACCACTGCCCATACCACTCCCACAGCGCTACACCACTGCCCACAACACTCCCACAGCGCTACACCACTGCCCACACCACACCCACAGCACTACACCACTGCCCACACCACTCCCACAGCGCTACACCACTGCCCGCACCACTCCCACAGCATTACAACCCTGCTCACACCACTGCCCACACCACTCCCACAGCACGACACCACTGCCCACACCACTCCCACAACGTTACACCACTGCCCACAACACTCCCACAGCGAAACATCACAACCCACACCACTCCCATAGCGCTACACCACTGCCCACACCACTCCCACAGCGCTACACCACTGCCCACAACACTCCCACAGCGTTTCACCACTGCCCACACCACTCCCACAGCACTACACCGCAACCCACACCACTCCCACAGCGCTACACCACTGCCCACACCACTCCCCCAGCGCTACACCACTTCCCACACCAAACCCAGAGCGTTACACCACTGCCCACACCATTCCCACGGCACTACACCACTGCACACACCACTCCCACAGCGCTACACTACTGCCCACACCACTCCCACAGCGCTACACCACAACCCATACCACACCAACAGCGCTACACCACTGCCCACACCACTCCCCACATCGCCACATCACTGCCCACAGTTCTCCCACAGCGTTACACCACTGCCCACAACACTCCCACATCGCTACACCACTGCCCACACCACTCCCACAGCAATATACCACTGCCCTAAACACTCCCACAGCGTTAAACCACTGCCCACACCACTCGCACAGCGCTACACCACTGCCCACACCACTCCCACAGTGCTACACCACTGCCCTAACCACTCCCACAGCGTTAAACCACTGCCCACACCACTCCCACAGCGCTACACCACTTCCCACACCACTCCCTCATCTCTACACCACTGCTCACACCATTGCCCACAACACTCCCACAGCGCGACATCACTGCCCACACAACTCCCACAGCGCTACACCACTAACCACACCACTCCCACAGCGCTACACCTCTGTACTAACCAATCCCAAAGCATTAAACCACTGCCCACACCACTCCAGCAGTGTTACACCACTGCACACACCACTCCCACAGCACTACACCACTGCCCTCACCACTCCCACTGCACTTAACCACTGCCCAAACCACTCCCACAGCACTACACCATAACCCACACCACTCCCACAGCGTTACACCACTCCCCACACCACTCCCACAGCGCTACACCAAAGCCAACAGCACACCCACAGCGCTACACCACTGCCCACACCACTCCCACAGCGCTACACCAAAGCCAACACCACTCCCACAGCGCTACACCACTGCCCACACCACTCCCACAGCGCTACACCACTGCCCATACCACTCCCACAGCGCTACACCACTGCCCACACCACTCCCACAACACTACCCCACTGCCCACAACACTCCCACAGCGCTACAACACTGCCCACCCCACAGCCACAGCACTACACCACTGCCCACATCACTCCCACAGCGCTACACCACTGACCACACCACTCCCTCAGCATTACCCCACTGCCCACAACACTCCCACAGCGCTACAACACTTCCCACACCACAGCCAGAGCGCTACACCACTGCCCACACCACTCCCACAGCACTACACCACTGTCCACACCACTCCCACAGCACTACACCACTGCCCACAGCACACCAACAGCGCTGCACCACTGCCCACACCACTCCCACAGCGCTACACCACAACCCACACCACTCCCACAGCACTACACCACTGCCCACACCTCTACCCCAGCGCTACACCAGAACCCACACCACTCCGACAGCGCTACAGCACTGTCCACACCACACCCACAGCACTACACCACTGCCCACACCACTCCCACAGCACTACACCAGAACCCACACCACTCCCACAGCGCTACAGCACTGTCCACACCACTCCCACAGCACTACACCACTGCCCACACCACTCCCACAACGCTACACCACAACCCACACAACTCCCACAGCACTACACCACAGACCACACCATTCCCACAGCGCTACACCACTGCCCACACCACTCCCACAGCACTACACCACAACCCACACCATACACACAGCGCTAAGCTAATGCCCACAACACTCCCACAGCGCTACACCACTACCCACACCACACCCACAGCACTACACCACTGCCCACACCACTCCCACAGCGCTTCACCAAAGCCAACACCACTCCCACAGCGCTACACCACTGCCCATACCACACCCACAGCGCTACACCACTGCCCACACCACTCCCACAGCACTACACCACTGCCCGCACCACTGCCCACACCACTCCCCCAACGTTACACCACTGCCCCCACCACTCCCACAACACTACCCCACTGCCCACAACACTCCCGCAGCGCTACAACACTGCCCACACCACAGCCACAGCGGTAGACCACAACCCACACCACTTCCATAGTGCTACACCACTGCCCACAACACTCCCACAGCGCTACACCACTGCCCACACCACTCCCACAGCGCTACACCACTGCCCACACCACTCCCACAGCACTACACCACTGCCCACACTACTCACACAGCGCTACACCACTGCCCACACCACTCCCACAGCGCTACACCACAACCCACACCACACCAACAGCGCTACACCACTGCCCACACCTCTCCCACAGCGCTACACCACTGCCCACACCACTCCCACAGCGCTACACCACAACCCACACCACACCAACAGCGCTACACCACTGCCCACACCACTCCCACAGCGCTACACCACTGCCCTTACCACTCACAGCACTACACCACAACCCACACCACTCGCAAAGCGCTACACCACTGTCCACACCTCTCCCACAGCACTACATCACTGCCCACCCCACACCCACAGCACTACACCACTGCCCACAACACTCCCACAGCGCGACATCACTGCCCACATCACTCCCACAGCGCTGCACCACTGGCCACACCACTCCGACAGCGCAACACCACAACCCTACACACTCCCACAGCGCTACACAACTGCCCTTTCCACATCCACAGCGCTACTCCACTGCCCACACCAGTCCCACAGCACTACACCACTGCCCGCACCACTCCCACAGCGCTACACCACTGCCCTTACCACTCCCACAGCACTACACCACTGCCCACACCACTCCCACGGCACTTAACCACTGCCCACACCACTCCCACATCTCTACACCACTGCTCACACCACTGCCCACAACACTCCCACAGCGCGACATCACTGCCCGCACAACTCCCACAGCACTACACCACTGCCCACACCACACCTTGAGCGCTACACCACTGCCCACACCACTCTCGCAGCACTAAACCACAACCCACACCACACCCACAGCGCTACACCACTGCGCACACCACACCCACAGCGCTACACCAGTGCCCACACCACTCCCACAGCGCTACACCACTGCCCACACCACTCCCAGAGCGCTACACCACTGTCCAAACCACTCCCACAGCGCTACACCACTGCCCACACCACACCCACAGCGTTATACCACTGCCCACAACACTCCCACAGCGCTACATAACTGCCCACACCACTCCCACAGCACTACACCACTGCCCACACCACTCCCACAGCACTACACCACTGCCCACACCACTCCCACAGCACTTCACCACATCCCACACCACTCCGACAGCACTAAACCACTGCCCACACCACTCCCACAGCGCTACACCACTGCCCACACCTCTCCCACAGGGCTACATCACTGCCCACACCACTCCCACAGCACTTAACCACTGCCCACATCACTCCCACAGCGCTAAACCAGTGCCCACAATTCTCCTACAGCGCTAAACCACATCCCACACCACTCCGACAGCACTACACCACAACCCTACACACTCCCACAGCGCTACACAACTGCCCTATCCACACCCAGAGCGCTACACCACTGCGCACACCACTCCCACAGCGCTACTCCACTGCCCACACCACTCCCACAGCGCTACACCACTGCCCTTACCACTCCCACAGCACTACACCACTGCTCACACCACTGCCCACAACACTCCCACAGCGCGACATCACTGCCCACTCAACTCCCACAGCGCTACACCACTGCCCACACTACACCTTGAGCGCTACACCACTGCCCACACCACTCTCGCAGCACTAAACCACAACCCACACCACTCCCACAGCGCTACACCACTGCGCACACCATACCAACAGCACTACACCACCACACACACCACTCCCACAGCGCTACACCACTGCCTACACCACTCCCAGAGCGCTACACCACTGTCCACACCACTCCCACAGCGCTACACCACTGCCCACAACACTCCCACAGCGCTACACCACATCCCACACCACTCCGACAGCACTAAACCACTGCCCACACCTCTCCCACAGCGCTACACCACTGCCCGCACCTCTCCCACAGGGCTACATCACTGCCCACACCACTCCCACAGCACTTAACCACTGCCCACATCACTCCCACAGCGCTAAACCAGTGCCCACAATTCTCCCACAGCGCTAAGCCACATCCCACACCACTCCCACATCTCTACACCACTGCTCACACCACTGCCCACAACACTCCCACAGCGCGACCACTGCCCACACCACTCCCACAGCGCTACACAACTGTCCTCACCACTCCCACAGCATTAAACCACTGCCCACACCACTCCCACAGCGCTAAACCACTGCCAACACGATTGGCACAGCATTAGAATACTGCCCACACCACTCCCACAGCACTACACCACTGCCCACACCACTTCCGCAGCTCTACACCACTGCCCACACCACTCCCACAGCACTACACCACAAACCACAACAGTCCCACAGCGCTACACCACTGCCCGCACCTCTCCCACAGCACTACGCCACTGCCCGCAGCTCTCCCACAGCGCTACACCACTGCCCACACCACTCCCACAGCAATACACCACTGCCCACACAACTCCCGCAGCTCTACACCACGGACCACACCACTCCATGAGCGCTACACCACTGGCCACACCACTCCCACAGCACATCACCAATGCCCATACCTCTCCCACAGCGCTACACCACTGCCCACACCACTCCCACAGCGCTACACCACAACCCACACCAAACCCACAGCGCTGCACCACTGCCCACACCACTCCCACAGCGCTACACCACAACACACACCACACCCACAGCGCTACACAACTGCCCTTACCTCTCCCACAGCACTACGCCACTGCCCACACCACTCCCACAGCGCTACTCCACTGTCCACACCTCTCCCACAGCGCTACACCACTGCCCACACCACTCCCATAGCACTACACCACTCCCGACACCACTCCCACAGCGCTACACCACTGCCCACACCACACCCACAGCGCTACACCACTGCCCTTACCAAGCTCACAGCGCTACACAACTGCCCACACCACTCCCACAGCACTACACCACTCCCGACACCACTCCCACTGCGTTATACCACTGCCCACACCACTCCGACAGCACTAAAACACTGACCACACATCTTCCAAAGCACTACACCTCCGCCCACAACACTCCCACAGCGCTACACCACTGCCCACAACAATCCCACAGCGCTACACCACCGCCCACACCACTCCCAAGGCGCTACACCACTGCCCACACCACTCCCACAGTGCTACACCACCGCCTACACCACTCCCACAGCGCTACACCAAAGCCAACACCACTCCCACAGCGCTACACCACTGCCCATACCACTCCCACAGATCTACACCACTGCCCAAAACACTCCTACAGCGCTACACCACTGCCCACACCACACCCACAGCGCTAAACCAAAGCCAACACCTCTCCCACAGCGCTACACCACTGCCCACAACACTCCCACAGCGCTACACCAAAGCCAACACCTCTCCCACAGCGCTACACCACTGCCCATACCACTCCCACAGCGCTACACCACTGCCCACAACACTCCCACAGCGCTACACCACTGCCCACACCACACCCACAGCACTACACCACTGCCCACACCACTCCCACAGCGCTACACCACTGCCCGCACCACTCCCACAGCATTACAACCCTGCTCACACCACTGCCCACACCACTCCCACAGCGCTACACCGCTGCCCGCACCACTGCCCACACCACTCCCACAACGTTACACCACTGCCCACAACATTCCCACAGCGAAACAACACTGCCCACACCACAGCCATAGCGCTACATCACAACCCACACCACTCCCATAGCGCTACACCACTGCCCACACCACTCCCACAGCGCTACACCACTGCCCACAACACTCCCACAGCGTTTCACCACTGCCCACACCACTCCCACAGCACTACACCGCAACCCACACCACTCCCACAGCGCTACACCACTGCCCACACCACTCCCTCAGCGCTACACCACTTCCCACACCAAACCCACAGCGTTACACCACTGCCCACACCATTCCCACGGCACTACACCACTGCACACACCACTCCCACAGCGCTACACTACTGCCCACAGCACTCCCACAGCGCTACACCACAACCCACACCACACCAACAGCGCTACACCACTGCCCACACCACTCCCCACATCGCCACATCACTGCCCACAGTTCTCCCACAGCGTTACACCAATGCCCGCGCCACTCCCACAGCACTACACCACTGCCCACACCACTCCCACAGCGTTACACCACTGCCCGCACCACTCCCACAGCGCGACACCACTGCCCACAACACTCCCACAGCTCTACACCACTGCCCACACCAATCCCACAGGTTGCACCACTGCCCATAACACTCCCACAGCGCTACACCACTGCCCACACCACACCCACAGCGCTACACCACTGCCCACACGACTCCCACAGAACTACACCACTGCCCACAACACTCCCACAGCGTTACACCACTGCCCACACCTCTCCCACAGCGCTACCCCACTGCCCACACCACTCCCACAGCACTACACCACTGCCCACACCACTCCCACAGCGCTACACCACTGCCCACACCACTCCCACAGCGCTACACCACAGCCCACACCACTCCCACAGCGCTACACCACAGCCCACACTATTCCCACAGCGTTACACCACAGCCCACACCACTCCCACAGCGTAACACCACTGCCCGCACCACTCCCACAGCTCTAAAGCCAAACCCACACCACTCCCACAGCGCTACACCACTGCCCTCACCACTCCCACAGCTCTAAAGCCAAACCCACACCACTCCCACAGCGCTAATACACTGCCCACACCACTCCCACAGCGCTAAACCACAGCCCACACCATCCCGCAGCGCTACACCACAGCCCACACCACTCCCACAGCGCTACACCACTGCCCTCACCAATCCCACAGCTCTAAAGCCAAACCCACAACACTCCCACACTGCTACACCACTGCCCTCACCACTCCCACAGCTTAAAAGCCAACCCCACACCACTCCCACAGCGCTAATACACTGCCCACACCACTCCCACAGCGCTAAACCACAGCCCACACCATCCCGCAGCGCTACACCACAGCCCACACCACTCCCACAGCGCTACACCACTGCCCTCACCAATCCCACAGCTCTAAAGCCAAACCCACACCACTCCCACAGCGCTAATACACTGCCCACACCACTCCCACAGCGCTAAACCACAGCCCACACCATCCCGCAGCGCTACACCACAGCCCACACCACTCCCACAGCGCTACACCACTGCCCTCACCAATCCCACAGCTCTAAAGCCAAACCCACAACACTCCCACACTGCTACACCACTGCCCTCACCACTCCCACAGCTTAACAGCCAACCCCACACCACTCCCACAGCGCTAATCCTCTGCCCGCACCACTCCCACAGCGCTACACCGCTGACCACACCACTCCCACAACTCTACACCACTAGTCACACCACTCACACAGCTCTACACCGCTGCCCACACCACTCCCACAGCGCTACACCACTAGTCACACCACTCCCATAGCACTACACCGCTGACCACACCACTCCCACAGCTCTACACCACAACCCACAACACTCCCACAGCGCTACACCACTGCCCACACCACTCCTAGAGCGCTACACCACTGCCCACACCACTCCCACAGGACTACACCACTGCCTACACCACACCCACAGCGCTACACCATTGGCCACACCACTCCCACAGCGATACACCACTGCCCGCACCACTCCCACAGTGCAACACCGCAACCCACACCATACCCATAGCGCTACACCACTGCCCACACCAGACACACAGCGCTACACCACAACCCACACCACTCCCACAGCGCTACACCACTGCACACACCACACCCACAGCACTACACCACTGCCCACCACTCCCACAGCGCTACACCACTGCCCACACCACTCCCACAGCTCTACACCATTGACCACACCACTCCCACAGCGTTACACCACTGCCCACAACTCTCCCACAGTGCTACACCACTGCCCACACCACTCCCACAGCGCTTCACCACTGCCAACACCACTCCCACAGCGCTACACCATTGCCCACTCCACTCCCACAGCGCTACACCACTGCCCACACCACTCTCACAGCGCTACACCATTGACCACACCATTCCCACAGCGCTACACCACTGCCCACACCACTCCCACAGCGCTACACCAAAACCCACACCACTTCCACAGCGCTACACCACTGCCCACACCACTCCCACAGCGCTACACCACTGCCCACACCACTCCCACAGCTCTACACCACAACCCTCACCACTCCCACAGCACTACACCACTGACCACACCAATCCCAAAGCACAACACCACTGCCCACACCTCTCCCACAGCGTTAGACCACTGCCCACAACATCCCCGCTGCGCTACACCACTGCCCACACCACACCCACAGCGCTACACCACAACCCACACCACTTCCACAGCGCTACACCACTGCCCACACCACTCCCACAGCGCTACACCACAGCCCTCACCACTCCCACAGCGCTACACCACATCCCACACCACTCCCACAGCGCTACACCACTGCACACACCACTCCCGCAGCGCTACACCACTGCCCACTCCACTCCCAGAGAGCGACACCACACCCCACACTAAACCCAAAACACTGCACCACACCCCACACCACTACCACAGCGCTACACCTCTGCCCACATCATTCCCACCACGCTACACCACTGCCCACTCCACTCCCAGAGCGCTACACCACTGCCCACACCACTCCCACAGCGGTAAACCACTGCACACACCACTCCCACATCGCTACAGCCCTGCCCACACCTCTCCCACAGCCCTACACAACAACCCACACCACACCCACAGCTCTGCACCACTGCCCACACGACTCCCACAGCACTACGCCACTGCCCACACCACTCCCACAGCGCTACTCCACTGCCCACACCTCTCCCACAGCGCTACACCACTGCCCTTACCAAGCTCACAGCGCTACACAACTGCCCACACCACTCCCACAGCACTACACCACTCCCGACACCACTCCCACAGCGCTACACCACTGCCCACAGCACACCCACAGCGCTACACCACTGCCCTTACCAAGCTCACAGCGCTACACAACTGCCCACACCACTCCCACAGCACTACACCACTCCCGACACCACTCCCACTGCGTTACACCACTGCCCACACCTCTCCGACAGCACTAAAACACTGACCACACATCTCCCAAAGCACTACACCTCCGCCCACAACACTCCCACAGCGCTACACCGCTGCCCACAACAATCCCACAGCGCTACACCACCGCCCACACCACTCCCAAGGCGCTACACCACTGCACACATCACTCCCACAGTGCTACACCACCGCCTACACCACTCCCACAGCGCTACACCAAAGCCAACACCACTCCCACAGCGCTACACCACTGCACATAACACTCCCACAGCGCTACACCACTGCCCACAACACTCCCACAGCGCTACACCACTGCCCACACCACACCCACAGCACTACACCACTGCCCACACCACTCCCATAGCGCTACACCACATCCCACACCAAACCCACAGCGTTACACCACTGCCCACACCATTCCTACGGCACTACACCACTGCCCACACCACTCCCACAGTGCTACACCACCGCCTACACCACTCCCACAGCGCTACACCAAAGCCAACACCACTCCCACAGCGCTACACCACTGCCCATACCACCCCCACAGATCTACACCACTGCCCAAAACACTCCTACAGCGCTACACCACTGCCCACACCACACCCACAACGCTAAACCAAAGCCAACACCTCTCCCACAGCGCTACACCACTGCCCATACCACTCCCACAGCGCTACACCACTGCCCACAACACTCCCACAGCGCTACACCACTGCCCACACCACACCCACAGCACTACACCACTGCCCACACCACTCCCACAGCGCTACACCACTGCCCGCACCACTCCCACAGCATTACAACCCTGCTCACACCACTGCCCACACCACTCCCACAGCGCTACACCGCTGCCCGCACCACTGCCCACACCACTCCCACAATGTTACACCACTGCCCACAACATTCCCACAGCGAAACAACACTGCCCACACCACAGCCATAGCGCTACATCACAACCCACACCACTCCCATAGCGCTACACCACTGCCCACACCACTCCCACAGCGCTACACCACTGCCCACAACACTCCCACAGCGTTTCACCACTGCACACACCACTCCCACAGCACTACACCGCAACCCACACCACTCCCACAGCGCTACACCACTGCCCACACCACTCCCTCAGCGCTACACCACTTCCCCACCAAACCCACAGCGTTACACAACTGCCCACACCATTCCCACGGCACTACACCACTGCACACACCACTCCCACAGCGCTACACTACTGCCCACACCACTCCCACAGCGCTACACCACAACCCACACCACACCAACAGCGCTACACCACTGCCCATACCACTCCCCACATCGCCACATCACTGCCCACAGTTCTCCCACAGCGTTACACCAATGCCCGCGCCACTCCCACAGCACTACACCACTGCCCACACCACTCCCACAGCGTTACACCACTGCCCGCACCACTCCCACAGCGCGACACCACTGCCCACAACACTCCCACAGCTCTACACCACTGCCCACACCAATCCCACAGGTTGCACCACTGCCCATAACACTCCCACAGCGCTACACCACTGCCCACACCACACCCACAGCGCTACACCACTGCCCACACGACTCCCACAGAACTACACCACTGCCCACAACACTCCCACAGCGTTACACCACTGCCCACACCTCTCCCACAGCGCTACCCCACTGCCCACACCACTCCCACAGCACTACACCACTGCCCACACCACTCCCACAGCGCTACACCACTGCCCACACCACTCCCACAGCGCTACACCACAGCCCACACCACTCCCACAGCGCTACACCACAGCCCACACTATTCCCACAGCGTTACACCACAGCCCACACCACTCCCACAGCGTAACACCACTGCCCGCACCACTCCCACAGCTCTAAAGCCAAACCCACACCACTCCCACAGCGCTACACCACTGCCCTCACCACTCCCACAGCTCTAAAGCCAAACCCACACCACTCCCACAGCGCTAATACACTGCCCACACCACTCCCACAGCGCTAAACCACAGCCCACACCATCCCGCAGCGCTACACCACAGCCCACACCACTCCCACAGCGCTACACCACTGCCCTCACCAATCCCACAGCTCTAAAGCCAAACCCACAACACTCCCACACTGCTACACCACTGCCCTCACCACTCCCACAGCTTAAAAGACAACCCCACACCACTCCCACAGCGCTAATCCTCTGCCCGCACCACTCCCACAGCGCTACACCGCTGACCACACCACTCCCACAACTCTACACCACTAGTCACACCACTCACACAGCTCTACACCGCTGCCCACACCACTCCCACAGCGCTACACCACTAGTCACACCACTCCCATAGCACTACACCGCTGACCACACCACTCCCACAGCTCTACACCACTAGTCACACCACTCACACAGCTCTACACCGCTGCCCACACCACTCCCACAGCGCTACACCACTAGTCACACCACTCCCATAGCACTACACCACCGCCTACACCACTCCCACAGCGCTACACCAAAGCCAACACCACTCCCACAGCGCTACACCACTGCCCATACCACTCCCACAGCTCTACACCACTGCCCAAAACACTCCCACAGCGCTACACCACTGCCCACACCACACCCACAGCGCTACACCAAAGCCAACACCACTCCCACAGCGCTACACCACTGCCCGCACCAGTCCCACAGCATTACAACCCTGCTCACACCACTGCCCACACCACTCCCACAGCGCTAGACCGCTGCCCGCACCACTGCCCACACCACTCCCACAACGTTACACCACTGCCCACAACATTCCCACAGTGAAACAACACTGCCCACACCACAGCCATAGCGCTACATCACAACCCACACCACTCCCATAGCGCTACACCACTGCCCACACCACTCCCACAGCGCTACACCACTGCCCACAACACTCCCACAGCATTTCACCACTGTCAACATCACTCCCACAGCACTACACCGCAACCCACACCACTCCCACAGCGCTACACCACTTCCCACACCAAACCCACAGCGTTACACCACTGCCCACACCATTCCTACGGCACTACACCACTGCCCACACCACTCCCACAGTGCTACACCACCGCCTACACCACTCCCACAGCGCTACACCAAAGCCAACACCACTCCCACAGCGCTACACCACTGCCCATACCACTCCCACAGATCTACACCACTGCCCAAAACACTCCTACAGCGCTACACCACTGCCCACACCACACCCACAGCGCTAAACCAAAGCCAACACCTCTCCCACTGCCCTACACCACTGCCCACAACACTCCCACAGCGCTACACCAAAGCCAACACCTCTCCCACAGCGCTACACCACTGCCCATACCACTCCCACAGCGCTACACCACTGCCCACAACACTCCCACAGCGCTACACCACTGCCCACACCACACCCACAGCACTACACCACTGCCCACACCACTCCCACAGCGCTACACCACTGCCCGCACCACTCCCACAGCATTACAACCCTGCTCACACCACTGCCCACACCACTCCCACAGCGCTACACCGCTGCCCGCACCACTGCCCACACCACTCCCACAACGTTACACCACTGCCCACAACATTCCCACAGCGAAACAACACTGCCCACACCACAGCCATAGCGCTACATCACAACCCACACCACTCCCATAGCGCTACACCACTGCCCACACCACTCCCACAGCGCTACACCACTGCCCACAACACTCCCACAGCGTTTCACCACTGCCCACACCACTCCCACAGCACTACACCGCAACCCACACCACTCCCACAGCGCTACACCACTGCCCACACCACTCCCTCAGCGCTACACCACTTCCCCACCAAACCCACAGCGTTACACCACTGCCCACACCATTCCCACGGCACTACACCACTGCACACACCACTCCCACAGCGCTACACTACTGCCCACACCACTCCCACAGCGCTACACCACAACCCACACCACACCAACAGCGCTACACCACTGCCCATACCACTCCCCACATCGCCACATCACTGCCCACAGTTCTCCCACAGCGTTACACCAATGCCCGCGCCACTCCCACAGCACTACACCACTGCCCACACCACTCCCACAGCGTTACACCACTGCCCGCACCACTCCCACAGCGCGACACCACTGCCCACAACACTCCCACAGCTCTACACCACTGCCCACACCAATCCCACAGGTTACACCACTGCCCATAACACTCCCACAGCGCTACACCACTGCCCACACCACACCCACAGCGCTACACCACTGCCCACACGACTCCCACAGAACTACACCACTGCCCACAACACTCCCACAGCGTTACACCACTGCCCACACCTCTCCCACAGCGCTACCCCACTGCCCACACCACTCCCACAGCACTACACCACTGCCCACACCACTCCCACAGCGCTACACCACTGCCCACACCACTCCCACAGCGCTACACCACAGCCCACACCACTCCCACAGCGCTACACCACAGCCCACACTATTCCCACAGCGTTACACCACAGCCCACACCACTCCCACAGCGTAACACCACTGCCCGCACCACTCCCACAGCTCTAAAGCCAAACCCACACCACTCCCACAGCGCTACACCACTGCCCTCACCACTCCCACAGCTCTAAAGCCAAACCCACACCACTCCCACAGCGCTAATACACTGCCCACACCACTCCCACAGCGCTAAACCACAGCCCACACCATCCCGCAGCGCTACACCACAGCCCACACCACTCCCACAGCGCTACACCACTGCCCTCACCAATCCCACAGCTCTAAAGCCAAACCCACAACACTCCCACACTGCTACACCACTGCCCTCACCACTCCCACAGCTTAAAAGACAACCCCACACCACTCCCACAGCGCTAATCCTCTGCCCGCACCACTCCCACAGCGCTACACCGCTGACCACACCACTCCCACAACTCTACACCACTAGTCACACCACTCACACAGCTCTACACCGCTGCCCACACCACTCCCACAGCGCTACACCACTAGTCACACCACTCCCATAGCACTACACCGCTGACCACACCACTCCCACAGCTCTACACCACAACCCACAACACTCCCACAGCGCTACACCACTGCCCACACCACTCCCAGAGCGCTACACCACTGCCCACACCACTCCCACAGGACTACACCACTGCCTACACCACACCCACAGCGCTACACCATTGGCCACACCACTCCCACAGCGATACACCACTGCCCGCACCACTCCCACAGTGCAACACCGCAACCCACACCATAACCATAGCGCTACACCACTGCCCACACCAGACACACAGCGCTACACCACAACCCACACCACTCCCACAGCGCTACACCACTGCACACACCACACCCACAGCACTACACCACTGCCAACCACTCCCACAGCGCTACACCACTGCCCACACCACTCCCACAGCTCTACACCATTGACCACACCACTCCCACAGCGTTACACCACTGCCCACAACTCTCCCACAGTGCTACACCACTGCCCACACCACTCCCACAGCGCTTCACCACTGCCAACACCACTCCCACAGCGCTACACCATTGCCCACTCCACTCCCACAGCGCTACACCACTGCCCACACCACTCTCACAGCGCTACACCATTGACCACACCATTCCCACAGCGCTACACCACTGCCCACACCACTCCCACAGCGCTACACCAAAACCCACACCACTTCCACAGCGCTACACCACTGCACACACCACTCCCACAGCGCTACACCACTGCCCACACCACTCCCACAGCTCTACACCACAACCCTCACCACTCCCACAGCACTACACCACTGACCACACCAATCCCAAAGCACAACACCACTGCCCACACCTCTCCCACAGCGTTAGACCACTGCCCACAACATCCCCGCTGCGCTACACCACTGCCCAAACCACTCCCACAGCGCTACACCACAACCCACACCACTTCCACAGCGCTACACCACTGCCCACACCACTCCCACAGCGCTACACCACAGCCCTCACCACTCCCACAGCGCTACACCACATCCCACACCACTCCCACAGCGCTACACCACTGCACACACCACTCCCGCAGCGCTACACCACTGCCCACTCCACTCCCAGAGAGCGACACCACACCCCACACTACTCCCAAAACACTGCACCACACCCCACACCACTACCACAGCGCTACACCTCTGCCCACATCATTCCCACCGCGCTACACCACTGCCCACTCCACTCCCAGAGCGCTACACCACTGCCCACACCACTCCCACAGCGGTAAACCACTGCACACACCACTCCCACATCGCTACAGCCCTGCCCACACCTCTCCCACAGCCCTACACAACAACCCACACCACACCCACAGCTCTGCACCACTGCCCACACGACTCCCACAGCACTACGCCACTGCCCACACCACTCCCACAGCGCTACTCCACTGCCCACACCTCTCCCACAGCGCTACACCACTGCCCTTACCAAGCTCACAGCGCTACACAACTGCCCACACCACTCCCACAGCACTACACCACTCCCGACACCACTCCCACAGCGCTACACCACTGCCCTTACCAAGCTCACAGCGCTACACAACTGCCCACACCACTCCCACAGCACTACACCACTCCCGACACCACTCCCACTGCGTTACACCACTGCCCACACCTCTCCGACAGCACTAAAACACTGACCACACATCTCCCAAAGCACTACATCTCCGCCCACAACACTCCCACAGCGCTACACCGCTGCCCACAACAATCCCACAGCGCTACACCACCGCCCACACCACTCCCAAGGCGCTACACCACTGCCCACATCACTCCCACAGTGCTACACCACCGCCTACACCACTCCCACAGCGCTACACCACTGCCCATACCACTCCCACAGCTCTACACCACTGCCCAAAACACTCCCACAGCGCTACACCACTGCCCACACCACACCCACAGCGCTACACCAAAGCCATCACCTCTCCCACAGCGCTACACCACCGCCTACACCACTCCCACAGCGCTACACCAAAGCCAACACCACTCCCACAGCGCTACACCACTGCACATACCACTCCCACAGCGCTACACCACTGCCCACAACACTCCCACAGCGCTACACCACTGCCCACACCACACCCACAGCACTACACCACTGCCCACACCACTCCCACAGCGCTACACCACTGCCCGCACCAGTCCCACAGCATTACAACCCTGCTCACACCACTGCCCACACCACTCCCACAGCGCTACACCGCTGCCCGCACCACTGCCCACACCACTCCCACAACGTTACACCACTGCCCACAACATTCCCACAGTGAAACAACACTGCCCACACCACAGCCATAGCGCTACATCACAACCCACACCACTCCCATAGCGCTACACCACTGCCCACACCACTCCCACAGCGCTACACCACTGCCCACAACACTCCCACAGCGTTTCACCACTGTCAACACCACTCCCACAGCACTACACCGCAACCCACACCACTCCCACAGCGCTACACCACTGCCCACACCACTCCCTGAGCGCTACACCACTTCCCACACCAAACCCACAGCGTTACACCACTGCCCACACCATTCCTACGGCACTACACCACTGCACACACCACTCCCACAGCGCTACACTACTGCCCACACCACTCCCACAGCGCTACACCACAACCCACACCACACCAACAGCGCTACACCACTGCCCACACCACTCCCCACATCGCCACATCACTGCCCACAGTTCTCCCACACCGTTACACCAATGCCCGCGCCACTCCCACAGCACTACACCACTGCCCACACCACTCCCATAGCGTTACACCACTGCCCGCACCACTCCCACCGCGCGTCACCACTGCCCACAACACTCCCACCGCGCTGCACCACTGCCCACACCACACCCACAGCGCTACACCACTGCCCACACGACTCCCACAGAACTACACCACTGCCCACAACACTCCCACAGCGTTACACCACTGCCCACACCTCTCCCACAGCGCTACCCCACTGCCCACACCACTCCCACAGCGCTACACCAAAACCCACACCACTTCCACAGCGCTACACCACTGCCCACACCACTCCCACAGCGCTACACCACTGCCCACACCACTCCCACAGCTCTACACCACAACCCTCACCACTCCCACAGCACTACACCACTGACCACACCAATCCCAAAGCACAACACCACTGCCCACACCTCTCCCACAGCGTTAGACCACTGCCCACAACATCCCCGCTGCGCTACACCACTGCCCACACCACTCCCACAGCGCTACACCACAACCCACACCACTTCCACAGCGCTACACCACTGCCCACACCACTCCCACAGCGCTACACCACAGCCCTCACCACTCCCACAGCGCTACACCACATCCCACACCACTCCCACAGCGCTACACCACTGCACACACCACTCCCGCAGCGCTACACCCCTGCCCACTCCACTCTCAGAGAGCGACACCACACCCCACACTACTCCCAAAACACTGCACCACACCCCACACCACTACCACAGCGCTACTCCACTGCCCACACCTCTCCCACAGCGCTACACCACTGCCCTTCCCAAGCTCACAGCGCTACACAACTGCCCACACCACTCCCACAGCACTACACCACTCCCGACACCACTCCCACAGCGCTACACCACTGCCCACAGCACACCCACAGCGCTACACCACTGCCCTTACCAAGCTCACAGCGCGACACAACTGCCCACACCACTCCCACAGCACTACACCACTCCCGACACCACTCCCACTGCGTTACACCACTGCCCACACCTCTCCGACAGCACTAAAACACTGACCACACATCTCCCAAAGCACTACACCTCCGCCCACAACACTCCCACAGCGCTACACCGCTGCCCACAACAATCCCACAGCGCTACACCACCGCCCACACCACTCCCAAGGCGCTACACCACTGCCCACATCACTCCCACAGCGCTACACCACCGCCTACACCACTCCCACAGCGCTACACCAAAGCCAACACCACTCCCACAGCGCTACACCACTGCCCATACCACTCCCACAGCTCTACACCAGTGCCCAAAACACTCCCACAGCGCTACACCACTGCCCACACCACACCCACAGCGCTACACCAAAGCCATCACCTCTCCCACAGCGCTACACCACCGCCTACACCACTCCCACAGCGCTACACCAAAGCCAACACCACTCCCACAGCGCTACACCACTGCACATACCACTCCCACAGCGCTACACCACTGCCCACAACACTCCCACAGCGCTACACCACTGCCCACACCACACCCACAGCACTACACCACTGCCCACACCACTCCCACAGCGCTACACCACTGCCCGCACCAGTCCCACAGCATTACAACCCTGCTCACACCACTGCCCACACCACTCCCACAGCGCTACACCGCTGCCCGCACCACTGCCCACAGCACTCCCACAACGTTACACCACTGCCCACAACATTCCCACAGTGAAACAACACTGCCCACACCACAGCCATAGCGCTACATCACAACCCACACCACTCCCATAGCGCTACACCACTGCCCACACCACTCCCACAGCGCTACACCACTGCCCACAACACTCCCACAGCGTTTCACCACTGTCAACACCACTCCCACAGCACTACACCGCAACCCACACCACTCCCACAGCGCTACACCACTGCCCACACCACTCCCTGAGCGCTACACCACTTCCCACACCAAACCCACAGCGTTACACCACTGCCCACACCATTCCTACGGCACTACACCACTGCACACACCACTCCCACAGCGCTACACTACTGCCCACACCACTCCCACAGCGCTACACCACAACCCACACCACACCAACAGCGCTACACCACTGCCCACACCACTCCCCACATCGCCACATCACTGCCCACAGTTCTCCCACAGCGTTACACCAATGCCCGCGCCACTCCCACAGCACTACACCACTGCCCACACCACTCCCATAGCGTTACACCACTGCCCGCACCACTCCCACCGCGCGTCACCTCTGCCCACAACACTCCCACAGCTAGACACCACTGCCCACACCAATCCCACAGGTTACACCACTGCCCACAACACTCCCACCGCGCTGCACCACTGCCCACACCACACCCACAGCGCTACACCACTGCCCACACGACTCCCACAGAACTACACCACTGCCCACAACACTCCCACAGCGTTACACCACTGCCCACACCTCTCCCACAGCGCTACCCCACTGCCCACACCACTCCCACAGCGCTACACCAAAACCCACACCACTTCCACAGCGCTACACCACTGCCCACACCACTCCCACAGCGCTACACCACTGCCCACACCACTCCCACAGCTCTACACCACAACCCTCACCACTCCCACAGCACTACACCACTGACCACACCAATCCCAAAGCACAACACCACTGCCCACACCTCTCCCACAGCGTTAGACCACTGCCCACAACATCCCCGCTGCGCTACACCACTGCCCACACCACTCCCACAGCGCTACACCACAACCCACACCACTTCCACAGCGCTACACCACTGCCCACACCACTCCCACAGCGCTACACCACAGCCCTCACCACTCCCACAGCGCTACACCACATCCCACACCACTCCCACAGCGCTACACCACTGCACACACCACTCCCGCAGCGCTACACCCCTGCCCACTCCACTCTCAGAGAGCGACACCACACCCCACACTACTCCCAAAACACTGCACCACACCCCACACCACTACCACAGCGCTACTCCACTGCCCACACCTCTCCCACAGCGCTACACCACTGCCCTTCCCAAGCTCACAGCGCTACACAACTGCCCACACCACTCCCACAGCACTACACCACTCCCGACACCACTCCCACAGCGCTACACCACTGCCCACAGCACACCCACAGCGCTACACCACTGCCCTTACCAAGCTCACAGCGCTACACAACTGCCCACACCACTCCCACAGCACTACACCACTCCCGACACCACTCCCACTGCGTTACACCACTGCCCACACCTCTCCGACAGCACTAAAACACTGACCACACATCTCCCAAAGCACTACACCTCCGCCCACAACACTCCCACAGCGCTACACCGCTGCCCACAACAATCCCACAGCGCTACACCACCGCCCACACCACTCCCAAGGCGCTACACCACTGCCCACATCACTCCCACAGCGCTACACCACCGCCTACACCACTCCCACAGCGCTACACCAAAGCCAACACCACTCCCACAGCGCTACACCACTGCCCATACCACTCCCACAGCTCTACACCAGTGCCCAAAACACTCCCACAGCGCTACACCACTGCCCACACACACCCACAGCGCTACACCAAAGCCAACACCTCTCCCACAGCGCTACACCACCGCCTACACCACTCCCACAGCGCTACACCAAAGCCAACACCACTCCCACAGCGCTACACCACTGCACATACCACTCCCACAGCGCTACACCACTGCCCACAACACTCCCACAGCGCTACACCACTGCCCACACCACACCCACAGCACTACACCACTGCCCACACCACTCCCACAGCGCTACACCACTGCCCGCACCAGTCCCACAGCATTACAACCCTGCTCACACCACTGCCCACACCACTCCCACAGCGCTACACCGCTGCCCGCACCACTGCCCACACCACTCCCACAACGTTACACCACTGCCCACAACATTCCCACAGTGAAACAACACTGCCCACACCACAGCCATAGCGCTACATCACAACCCACACCACTCCCGTAGCGCTGCACCACTGCCCACAACACTCCCACAGCGTTTCACCACTGTCAACACCACTCCCACAGCACTACACCGCAACCCACACCACTCCCACAGCGCTACACCACTGCCCACACCACTCCCTGAGCGCTACACCACTTCCCACACCAAACCCACAGCGTTACACCACTGCCCACACCATTCCTACGGCACTACACCACTGCACACACCACTCCCACAGCGCTACACTACTGCCCACACCACTCCCACAGCGCTACACCACAACCCACACCACACCAACAGCGCTACACCACTGCCCACACCACTCCCCACATCGCCACATCACTGCCCACAGTTCTCCCACAGCGTTACACCAATGCCCGCGCCACTCCCACAGCACTACACCACTGCCCACACCACTCCCACAGCGTTACACCACTGCCCGCACCACTCCCACCGCGCGTCACCACTGCCCACAACACTCCCACAGCTCTACACCACTGCCCACACCAATCCCACAGGTTACACCACTGCCCACAACACTCCCACAGGGCTACACCACTGCCCACACCACACCCACAGCGCTACACCACTGCCCACACGACTCCCACAGAACTACACCACTGCCCACAACACTCCCACAGCGCTACACCACAGCCCACACCACTCCCACAGCGCTACACCACAGCCCACACCACTCCCACAGCGCTACACCACTGCCCTCACCACACCCACAGCTTAAAAGCCAACCCCACACCACTCCCAATGCGCTAATCCTCTGCCCGCACCACTCCCACAGCGCTACACCGCTGACCACACCACTCCCACAACTCTACACCACTAGTCACACCACTCACACAGCTCTACACCGCTGCCCACACCACTCCCACAGCGCTACACCACTAGTCACACCACTCCCATAGCACTACACCGCTGACCACACCACTCCCACAGCTCTACACCACAACCCACACCCCTACACCACTGCACACACCACTCCCAGAGCGCTACACCACTGCCCACACCACTCCCACAGGACTACACCACTGCCTACACCACACCCACAGCGCTACACCATTGGCCACACCACTCCCACAGCGATACACCACTGCCCACACCACTCCCACAGCGCTACACCATTGCCAAACCACTCCCACAGCGCTTCACCACTGCCCTCACCAGTCCCACAAGCGCTATACCACAACCCACACTACTCCCACAGCGATACACCACAACCCACACTACTCCAACATCGCTACAGCCCTGCCCACACCTCTCCCACAGCACTACACAACAATCCTCACCACACCCACAGCTCTGCACCACTGCGAACACCACTCCCGCAGCACTACACCAATGCCCACACCACACCCACAGCGTTACACCACTGCCCACACCACTCCCACAGTACGACACCATTGCCCACACCACTCCCACTGCAGTACACCACTGCCCACAACACTCCCACAGCGCTACACCACTGGCCACACCACTCCCACAGCGCTACACCACTGCCCACACCACTCCCAATGCGCTACACCACTGCCCAAACCACACCCACAGCGCTACACCACAGCCCACACCACTCCCACTGCAGTACATCACTGCCCACACCACTCCCACAGCGCATCACCACTGCCCACAGAGCTACATCACTGCCCAGATCACGCCCGCAGCGCTACACTGCTGACCACACCACTCCCACAGCGCTACACCACAACCCACACAACTCCCACAGCGCTACACCACTGCCCACACCACTCCCACAGAGCTACACCACTGCCCACACCACTCCCACAGCATTACACCACTGCCCTCACCACACCCACAGCACTTCACCACTGCCCACTCCACTCCCACAGCGCTACACCACTGCCCACACCACTCCCACAGCGCTACACCACTGCCCACAACACTCCCACAGCGCTACACCATTGCCAAACCACTCCCACAGCGCTTCACCACTGCCCTCACCACTCCCACAAGCGCTATACCACAACCCACACCACTCCCACAGCGCTTCAAAACTGACCACACCACTCCCACAGCGCTACACCACAACTCACACCACTCCCACAGCACTACACCACTGCCCGCACCACTCCCACAGTGCAACACCACCACCCACACCATACCCACAGCGCTACACCACTGCCCACACCACACCCACAGCACTACACCACTGCCCACACCACTCCCACAGCGCTACACCACTGCCCACACCACTCCCACAGCTCTAAACCATTGACCACACCACTCCCACAGCGTTACACCACTGCCCACACCACTCCCACAGCGCTTCACCACTGCCAACACCACTCCCACAGCGCTACACCATTGCCCACTCCACTCCCACAGCGCTACACCACTGCCCACACCACTCCCACAGCGCTACACCATTGACCACACCATTCCCACAGCGCTACACCACTGCCCACACCACTCCCACAGCGCTACACCACAACCCACACCACTTCCACAGCGCTACACCACTGCCCACACCACTCCCACAGCTCTACACCACAACCCTCACCACTCCCCCAGCACTACACCACTGACCACACCAATCCCAAAGCACAACACCACTGCCCACACCTCTCCCACAGCGTTAGACCACTGCCCACAACATCCCCGCTGCGCTACACCACTGCCCACACCACTCCCACAGCGCTACACCACAACCCACACCACTTCCACAGCGCTACACGACTGCCCACACCACTCCCACAGCGCTACACCACAGCCCTCACCACTCCCACAGCGCTACACCACATCCCACACCACTCCCACAGCGCTACACCACTGCACACACCACTCCCGCAGCGCTACACCACTGCCCACACCACTCCCACAGCGCTACAACACTGCCCGCACCACTGCCCACTCCACTCCCAGAGAGCGACACCACACCCCACACCACTCCCAAAACACTGCACCACACCCCACACCACTACCACAGCGCTACACCTCTGCCCACATCATTCCCACCGCGCTACACCACTGCCCACTCCACTCCCAGAGCGCTACACCACTGCCCACACCACTCCCACAGCGGTAAACCACTGCACACACCACTCCCACAGCCCTACACAACAACCCACACCACACCCACAGCTCTGCACCACATCCCACACCACTCCCACAGCGCTACACCACATCCCACACCACTACCACAGCGCTACACAACTGCCCTCACCACTCCCACGGCTCTAAAGCCAAACCCACACCACTCCCACAGCGCTAATCCACTGCCCACACCAGTCCCACAGCACTAGCCAACTGCCCACACCACTGCCCACAGCACTCCCACAGCGTTAGACCATAGCCCAAACCACTCCCACAGCGCTACACCACTGCCCACACCACTCCCACAATACTACACCACTGCCCACACCACTCCCACAGCGCTACACCACAGCCCACACCACTCCCACAGCGCTACACCACTGCCCTCACCACTCCCACGGCTCTAAAGCCAAACCCACACCACTCCCACAGCACTAATCCACTGCCCACACCAGTCCCACAGCACTAGCCAACTGCCCACACCACTGCCCACAGCACTCCCACAGCGTTAGACCATAGCCCAAACCACTCCCACAACACTTCACCACATCCCACATCACTCCGACAGCACTAAATCACTGCCCACACCACTCCCGCAGCGCTACACCACTGCCCACTCCACTCCCAAAGAGCGACACCACACCCCACACCACTCCCAAAGCACAGCACCACACCCCACACGACTCCCACAGCGCTACACCTCTGCCCACATCATTCCCACCACGCTACACCACTGCCTACTCCACTCCCAGAGCGCTACACCACTGCCCACACCACTCCCACAGCGCTAAACCACTGCACACACCACTCCCACATCGCTACAGCCCTGCCCACACCTCTCCCACAGCACTACACAACAACCCACACCACACCCACAGCTCTGCACCACTGCCCACACCACTCCCGCAGCACTACACCACTGCCCACACCACACCCACAGCGTTACACCACTGCCCACACCACTCCCACAGTACGACACCATTGCCCACACCACTCCCACTGCAGTACACCACTGCCCACAACACTCCCAATGCGCTACACCACTGCCCAAACCACACCCACAGCGCTACACCACAGCACACACCACTCCCAATGCAGTACACCACTGCCCACACCACACCCACAGCGCATCACCACTGCCCACAGAGCTACACCACTGCCAAGATCACGCCCGCAGCGCAACACCACTGCCCACACCATTCCCACAGCGCTACATCACAACCCACACAACTCCCACAGCGCTACACCACTGCCCACACGACTGCCACAGAGCTACACCACTGCCCACACCACTCCCACAGCACTACACCACTGCCCTCACCACACCCACAGCACTTCACCACTGCCCACTCCACTCCCACAGCGCTACACCACTGCCCACACCACTCCCACAGCGCTACACCACTGCCCACAACACTCCCACAGCGCTACACCACTGCCCAAACCACTCCCACATCGCTACATCACTGCCCACACCACTCCCACAGCGCTACACCACTGCCCACACCACTCCCACAGCGCTACACCACAACCCACACCACTCCCACAGCACTACACCACTGCCCACACTACTCCCACAGCGCTACAACACTGCCCACACCACACCCACAGCGTTACACCACAGCCCACACCACTCCCACAGCGCTACACCACTGCCCACAACACTCCCACAGCGCTACACCACAGCCCACACCACTCCCACAGCGTTACACCATTGCCCGCACCACTCCCACAGCACTACACCACTGCCCACAGCACAACACCACTGCCCACACCACTCCCACTGCACTACACCACTGCTCACCCCACTCCCACAGCGCGACACCACACCCCACACAACTCCCATAGCGCTACACCACACCCCACACCACTCCCACAGCGCTATACCACTGCACACACCACTCCCACAGCACTACACCACTGCCCACGCCACTACTACTGCGCTACACCACTGCCCACTCCTTTCCCATAGAGCTACACCACACCCCACACCACTCCCATGGCGCTACACGACTGCCCACTCCACTCCCACAGCGCTACACCACTGCCCACTCCACTCCCACAGCGCTACACCACTGCCCACTCCACTCCGACAGCGCTACACCACTGCACACACAACTCCCACAGCGCTACACCATCGCTCACATCACTCCCACAGCGCTTCACCACTGCCCACACCGCTCCCACAGCACTACACCACTGCCCACACCACTCCCACAGCGCTACACCACTGCCCACACCACTGCCCACAGCACTCCCACAGCGTTACACCATAGCCCAAACCACTCCCACAGCACTAGCCAACTGCCCACACCACTGCCCACAACACTCCCACAGCACTACACCACTGCCCACATCACACCCAAAGCACTACATCTCAGTTCACGCCACTCCCACAGCACTTCACCACATCCCACACCACTCCGACAGCACTAAACCACTGTCCACACCACTCCCACAGCGCTACACCACAACCCACACCACTCCCACTGCGCTACACCACATCCCACAACACTCCCACAGCGCTACACCACTGCCCACACCACTCCCACAGCGCTACACCACAACCCACACCAGACCCACAATGTTACACCACAGCCCACACCACTCCCACAGCATTACACCACTGCCCGCACCACTACCACAGCACTACACCACTGCCTAAACCACTCCCACAGCAATAGCCCACTGCCCACACCACTCCCACAGCGCTACACCACTGCCCACACCACTCCCACTGCACTACACCACTGCCCACCCCACTCCCACAGCGCTACACCACTACCCACACCACTCCCACAGCGCTACACCACACCCCACACAACTCCCATAGCGCTACACCACACCCCACACCACTCCCACAGCGCTATACCACTGCACACACCACTCCCACAGCACTACACCATTGCCCACACCACAACTACTGCGCGACACCACTTCCCACTCCACTCCCATAGCGCAACACCACACCCCACACCACTCCCACAGCGCTACACCACTGCCCTCTCCACTCCCACAGCGCTACACCACTGCCCACACCACTCCCACAGCGCTACACCACTGCCCTCTCCACTCCCACAGCGCTACACCACTGCACACACCACTCCCACAGCCATACACCACCGCCCACACCACTCCCACAGCGCTTCACCACTGCCCACACCACTCCCACAGCACTACACCACTGCCCACACCACTCCCACAGCACTGCACCACTGCCCTCACCACTTCCTCAGCTCTACACCACTGCCCACACCATTCCCACTGCGCTAAAGCACAACCCACACCACTCATAAAGCGCTACACCACTGCCCACACCACTCCCACAGCACTACACCACTGCCCACACCACACCTATAGCACTACACCACTGCCCACACCACTCCCACAGCGCTACACCACTGCCCACACCACTCCCACAGCACTACACCACTGCACACACCACTCCCACAGCGCTACACCACTGCCCACACCACTCCCACAGCGCTACACCACTGCCCGCACCACTCCCACAGCGCTACACCACTGCCCACACCACTCCCACAGCGCTGCACCAGTGCCCACACCACTCCCACCGGACTACACCACTGCCCACACCACTCCCACAGCGTTACACCACTGCCCACACGACTCCCACAGAACTACACCACTGCCCACAACACTCCCACAGCGTTACACCACTGCCCACACTTCTCCCAAAGCACTACACTACTGCCCACACCACTCCCACAGCACTAGCCCACTGCCCACACCAGTTCCACAGCGCTACACCACAGCCCACACCACTCCCACAGCGCTACTCCACTGCCTAAACCACTCCCACAGCACTAGCCCACTGCCCACACCACCCCCACAGCACTACACCACTGCCCACACCACACCCACAGCGCTACACCACAGCCCACACCACTCCCACAGCGCAACACCACTGCCCACACCACTTCCACAGCGCTACAACACAGCCCACACTACTCCCACAGCGCGACACCACTGCCCACACCACTCCCACAGAGCTATACCACAGCCCACACCACTCCCACAGAGCTACACCACTGCCCACACCACACCCACAGCGCTACACCACAGCCCTCACCACTCCCACAGCGCTACACCACATCCCACACCACTCCCACAGCGCTACACCACTGCCCTCAGCACTCCCACGGCTCTAAAGCCAAACCCACACCACTCCCACAGCGCTAATCCACTGCCCACACCAGTCCCACAATACTACACCACTGCCCACACCACACCCACAGCACTTCACCACATCCCACACCACTCCGACAGCACTAAACCACTGCCCACACCACTCCCACAGCGCTACACAACAACCCACACCACTCCCACAGCGCTACACCACTGCCCACACCACTCCCACAGCACTACACCACAACCCACAACACTCCCACTGCGCTACACCACAACCCACACCACTCCCACAGCGCTACACCACTGCCCACACCACTCCCACAGCGCTACACCACTGCCCACGCCTCTCCCACAGCGCTACACCACAGCCCACACCACTCCCACAGCACTACACCACTGCCCACACCACACCCAAAGCACTACATCTCAGTTCACGCCACTCCCACAGCACTTCACCACATCCCACACCACTCCGACAGCACTAAACCACTGCCCACACCACTCCCACAGCGCTACACAACAACCCACACCACTCCCACAGCGCTACACCACAACCCACAACACTCCCACTGCGCTACACCACAACCCACACCACTCCCACAGCGCTACACCACTGCCCACACCACTCCCACAGCGCTACACCACTGCCCACGCCTCTCCCACAGCGCTACACCACTGCCCACACCACTCCCACAGCGCTACACCACAGCCCACACCACTCCCACAGCGCTACACCACTGCCCACGCCTCTCCCACAGCGCTACACCACAGCCCACACCACTCCCACAGCGCTACACCACAGCCCACACCACTCCCACAGCGCTACACCACTGCCCTCACCACTCCCACGGCTCTAAAGCCAAACCGACACCACTTCCACAGCGCTAATCCACTGCCCACACCAGTCCCACAGCACTAGCCAACTGCCCACACCACTGCCCACAGCACACCCACAGCGTTAGACCATAACCCAAACCACTCCCACAGCACTACACCACTGCCCACACCACACCCAAAGCACTACATCTCAGTTCACGCCACTCCCACAGCACTTCACCACATCCCACACCACTCCGACAGCACTAAACCACTGCCCACACCACTCCCACAGCGCTACACCACAACCCGCACCACTCCCACAGCGCTACACCACAACCCACAACAGTCCCACAGCGCTACACCACAACCCACACCACTCCCACAGCGCTACACCACTGCCCACGCCTCTCCCACAGCGCTACACCACTGCCCACACCACTCCCACAGCGCTACACCACAGCCCACACCACTCCCACAGCGCTACACCACTGCCCACGCCTCTCCCACAGCGCTACACCACAGCCCACACCACTCCCACAGCGCTACACCACAGCCCACACCACTCCCACAGCGCTAGACCACTGCCCTCACCAATCCCACAGCGCTACACCAATGGCCACACCACTTCCACAGCGCTACATCACTGCCCTCACCACTCCCACAGCGCTACACCACAGCCCACACCACTCCCACAGCACTACACCATTGACAACACCACTCCCAAAGCACTACACCACAGCCCACACCACTACCACAGCACTACACCATTGGCATCGCCACTCCCACAGCGCTACACCACTGCCCACACCACTCCCACAGCACTACACCATTGCCCTCACCACACCCACAGCGCTACACCACTGCCCTCACCACTCCCACAGCACTACACCATTGCCCACACCACTCCCACAGCACTACACCATTGCCCACACCACTCCCACAGCACTACACCATTGCCCTCACCACACCCACAGCGCTACACCACTGCCCTCACCACACCCACAGCGCTACACCACAGCCCACACCACTCCCACAGCACTACACCATTGCCCACACCACTCCCACAGCACTACACCACTGCCCTCTCTACACCCACAGCGCTACACCACTGCCCACACCACTCCCACAGCTTTACACCACTGCCCACAACACTCCCAAAGCGCTACCCCACTGCCCACACCACTCCCACAGCACTACACCACTGCCCACACATCACCCACAGCGGTACACCACAACCCACACCTCTCCTACAGCGCTACACCTCTGCCCACACCACTCCCACAGCGCTACACCACTGCCCACACCACTCCCACCGCTCTACACCACTGCCCATACCACTCCCACAGCGCTACACCACTGCCCACACCACTCCCACAGCTCTGCACCACTGCCCACAACACTCCCACAGTGCTACACCACAACCCACACCACTCCCACAGCACTACACCACTGCCCACAACACTCCCACAGAGCTACACCACAACCCACACAACTCCCACAGCACTACACCACTGCCCACACCACTCCAACAGCGATACACCACTGCCCACACCACACCCACAGCACTACACCACAACCCACACCACTCCCACAGCACTACACCACTGCCCACAACACTCCCACAGCTCTACACCATAACCCACAACACACCCACAGCGCTACACCACAGCCCACTTCATCCCCACAGCGCTACACCACTGCCCACACCACTCCCACAGCGATACACCACAACCCACACCACACCCACAGCGCTACACCACTGCCCACACCACTCCCACAGCGCTACACCACTGCCCACACCACTCCCACAGCGCTACACCACTGTCCAAACCACTCCCACAGCACTACACCGCAACCCAGACCACACCAACAGCGCTACACCACTACCCACACCACTCCCGCAACGCTACACCACTGCCCAAACCACTCCCACAGCACTACACCACAACCCAGACCACACCAACAGCGCTACACCACTACCCACATCACTCCCGCAACGCTACACCACTGCCCACACCACTCCCACAGCGCTACACCACTACCCACACCACTCCCGCAACACTACACCACTGCCCACACCACTCCCACAGCGCTACACCACTGCCCACACCACTCCCACAGCGCTACACCACTGCCCACACCACTCCCACAGCGCTACACCACTGCCCACACCACTCCCACAGCACGACACCACTGCCCACACCACTCCCACAGCGCTACACCACTGCCCACACCACTCCCACAGCGCTACACCACTGCCTACACCACTCCCACAGCACTACACTACTGCCCACCTCACAACCACAGCGCTACACCGCTGCCCACACCAATCCTAGAGCTCTACACCACTGCCTACACCACTCCCACAGCGCTACACCACAGCCCTCACCACTCCCACAGCGCTACACCACATCCCACACCACTCCCACAGCGCTACACCACTGCCCTCACCACTCCCACGGCTCTAAAGCCAAACCCACACCACTCCCACAGCGCTACACCACTGCCCACGCCTCTCCCACAGCGCTACACCACAGCCCACACCACTCCCACAGCACTACACCACTGCCCTCTCTACACCCACAGCGCTACACCACTGCCCACACCACTCCCACAGCTTTACACCACTGCCCACAACACTCCCAAAGCGCTACCCCACTGCCCACACCACTCCCACAGCACTACACCACTGCCCACACATCACCCACAGCGGTACACCACAACCCACACCTCTCCTACAGCGCTACACCTCTGCCCACACCACTCCCACAGCGCTACACCACTGCCCACACCACTCCCACCGCTCTACACCACTGCCCATACCACTCCCACAGCGCTACACCACTGCCCACACCACTCCCACAGCTCTGCACCACTGCCCACAACACTCCCACAGTGCTACACCACAACCCACACCACTCCCACAGCACTACACCACTGCCCACAACACTCCCACAGAGCTACACCACAACCCACACAACTCCCACAGCACTACACCACTGCCCACACCACTCCAACAGCGATACACCACTGCCCACACCACTCCCACAGCACTACACCACAACCCACACCACTCCCACAGCACTACACCACTGCCCACAACACTCCCACAGCTCTACACCATAACCCACAACACACCCACAGCGCTACACCACAGCCCACTTCATCCCCACAGCGCTACACCACTGCCCACACCACTCCCACAGCGATACACCACAACCCACACCACACCCACAGCGCTACACCACTGCCCACACCACTCCCACAGCGCTACACCACTGCCCACACCACTCCCACAGCGCTACACCACTGTCCAAACCACTCCCACAGCACTACACCGCAACCCAGACCACACCAACAGCGCTACACCACTACCCACACCACTCCCGCAACGCTACACCACTGCCCAAACCACTCCCACAGCACTACACCACAACCCAGACCACACCAACAGCGCTACACCACTACCCACATCACTCCCGCAACGCTACACCACTGCCCACACCACTCCCACAGCGCTACACCACTGCCCACACCACTCCCACAGCACGACACCACTGCCCACACCACTCCCACAGCGCTACACCACTGCCCACACCACTCCCACAGCGCTACACCACTGCCTACACCACTCCCACAGCACTACACTACTGCCCACCTCACAACCACAGCGCTACACCGCTGCCCACACCAATCCTAGAGCTCTACACCACTGCCTACACCACTCCCACAGCGCTACACCACAGCCCTCACCACTCCCACAGCGCTACACCACATCCCACACCACTCCCACAGCGCTACACCACTGCCCTCACCACTCCCACGGCTCTAAAGCCAAACCCACACCACTCCCACAGCGCTACACCACTGCCCACGCCTCTCCCACAGCGCTACACCACAGCCCACACCACTCCCACAGCACTACACCACTGCCCACACCACACCCAAAGCACTACATCTCAGTTCACGCCACTCCCACAGCACTTCACCACATCCCACACCACTCCGACAGCACTAAACCACTGCCCACACCACTCCCACAGCGCTACACAACAACCCACACCACTCCCACAGCGCTACACCACAACCCACAACACTCCCACTGCGCTACACCACAACCCACACCACTCCCACAGCGCTACACCACTGCCCACACCACTCCCACAGCGCTACACCACTGCCCACGCCTCTCCCACAGCGCTACACCACTGCCCACACCACTCCCACAGCGCTACACCACAGCCCACACCACTCCCACAGCGCTACACCACTGCCCACGCCTCTCCCACAGCGCTACACCACAGCCCACACCACTCCCACAGCGCTACACCACAGCCCACACCACTCCCACAGCGCTACACCACTGCCCACGCCTCTCCCACAGCGCTACACCACTGCCCACACCACTCCCACAGCGCTACACCACAGCCCACACCACTCCCACAGCGCTACACCACTGCCCACACCACTCCCACAGCGCTACACCACAGCCCACACCACTCCCACAGCGCTACACCACAGCCCACACCACTCCCACAGCGCTACACCACTGCCCTCACCACTCCCACGGCTCTAAAGCCAAACCGACACCACTTCCACAGCGCTAATCCACTGCCCACACCAGTCCCACAGCTCTAGCCAACTGCCCACACCACTGCCCACAGCAAACCCACAGCGTTAGACCATAACCCAAACCACTCCCACAGCACTACACCACTGCCCACACCACACCCAAAGCACTACATCTCAGTTCACGCCACTCCCACAGCACTTCACCACATCCCACACCACTCCGACAGCACTAAACCACTGCCCACACCACTCCCACAGCGCTACACCACAACCCGCACCACTCCCACAGCGCTACACCACAACCCACAACAGTCCCACAGCGCTACACCACAACCCACACCACTCGCACAGCGCTACACCACTGCCCACACCACTCCCACAGCGCTACACCACTGCCCACACCACTCCCACAGCGCTACACCACAACCCACACCACTCCCACAGCGCTAGACCACTGCCCTCACCAATCCCACAGCGCTACACCAATGGCCACACCACTTCCACAGCGCTACATCACTGCCCTCACCACTCCCACAGCGCTACACCACAGCCCACACCACTCCCACAGCACTACACCATTGCCCACACCACTCCCAAAGCACTACACCACAGCCCACACCACTACCACAGCACTACACCATTGGCATCGCCACTCCCACAGCGCTACACCACTGCCCACACCACTCCCACAGCACTACACCATTGCCCTCACCACACCCACAGCGCTACACCACTGCCCTCACCACTCCCACAGCGCTACACCACAGCCCACACCACTCCCACAGCACTACACCATTGCCCACACCACTCCCACAGCACTACACCACTGCCCTCTCTACACCCACAGCGCTACACCACTGCCCACACCACTCCCACAGCTTTACACCACTGCCCACAACACTCCCAAAGCGCTACCCCACTGCCCACACCACTCCCACAGCACTACACCACTGCCCACACATCTCCCACAGCGGTACACCACAACCCACACCTCTCCTACAGCGCTACACCTCTGCCCACACCACTCCCACAGCGCTACACCACTGCCCACACCACTCCCACCGCTCTACACCACTGCCCATACCACTCCCACAGCGCTACACCACTGCCCACACCACTCCCACAGCTCTGCACCACTGCCCACAACACTCCCACAGTGCTACACCACAACCCACACCACTCCCACAGCGCTACACCACTGCCCACACCACTCCAACAGCGATACACCACTGCCCACACCACTCCCACAGCACTACACCACAACCCACACCACTCCCACAGCACTACACCACTGCCCACAACACTCCCACAGCTCTACACCATAACCCACAACACACCCACAGCGCTACACCACAGCCCACTTCATCCCCACAGCGCTACACCACTGCCCACACCACTCCCACAGCGATACACCACAACCCACACCACACCCACAGCGCTACACCACTGCCCACACCACTCCCACAGCGCTACACCACTGCCCACACCACTCCCACAGCGCTACACCACTGTCCAAACCACTCCCACAGCACTACACCGCAACCCAGACCACACCAACAGCGCTACACCACTACCCACACCACTCCCGCAACGCTACACCACTGCCCAAACCACTCCCACAGCACTACACCACAACCCAGACCACACCAACAGCGCTACACCACTACCCACATCACTCCCGCAACGCTACACCACTGCCCACACCAATCCCACAGCGCTACACCACTACCCACACCACTCCCGCAACACTACACCACTGCCCACACCACTCCCACAGCGCTACACCACTGCCCACACCACTCCCACAGCGCTACACCACTGCCCACACCACTCCCACAGCGCTACACCACTGCCCACACCACTCCCACAGCACGACACCACTGCCCACACCACTCCCACAGCGCTACACCACTGCCCACACCACTCCCACAGCGCTACACCACTGCCTACACCACTCCCACAGCACTACACTACTGCCCACCTCACAACCACAGCCCTACACCGCTGCCCACACCAATCCTAGAGCTCTACACCACTGCCTACACCACTCCCACAGAGCTACACCACTGTCCAAACAACTCCCACAGCGATACACCACTGCCCACATCACTCCCACAGCACTACACCACTGCCTACACCACTCCCACGGCGCTACACCATTGTCCAATCCACTCCCACAGCGATACAACACTGCTCACATCACTCCCACAGCTCTAGACCACTGCCCACTCCAGTCACACAGCGCTACACCACTGCGCACACCACTACCACAGCGCTACACCACTGCCCATACCAATCCCACAGCACTACACCACTGCCCACACCACTCCCACAGCACTACACCACTGCCCGCAACACTCCCACAGCACTACACTACTGACCACCTCACAACCACAGCGCTACACCGCTGCCCACACCAATCCTAGAGCGGTACACCACTGCCCACACCACTCCCACAGTGCTAAACCACTGCCCACACCACTCCCGCAGCGCTACTCCACTGCACACATCACCCCCACAGCACTACACCACTGCCCGCACCACTCCCACAGCGCTACACCATCCCCGCAGGGTGTTCTGCACTATTGGAGTGTCAGTAATTGAGAGTTTGCTGCACTATTGGAGTGTCAGTAACTGAGGATGTGCTGCACTATTGGAGGGTCAGTAACTGAGGATGTGCTGCACTATTGGAGGCTCAGTAATTGAGGGTGTGCTGCACTATTGGAATGTCAGTAATTGAGGGATTGATGCATTATTGGAGTGTCAGTAATTGAGGGTGTGCTGCACTATTGGAGTGTCAGTAATTGAGGTTGTGCTGCACTATTGGATTGTCAGTAATTGAGGGTGTGCTGCACTATTGGAGGGTCAGTAATTGAGGGTGTGCTGCACTATTGGAGTGTCAGTAATTGATGTTGTGCTGCACTATTGGAGTGTCAGTAATTGAGGGTGTGCTGCACTATTGGAGTGTCAGTAATTGAGGGTGTGCTGCACTATTGGAGTGTCAGTAATTGAGTGTGTGCTGCACTCTTGGAGGGTCAGTAATTGAGGGTGTGCTGCATTATTGAAATGTCAGTAATTGAGGGTTTGATGCATTATTGGAGGGTCAGTAATTGAGTGTGTGCTGCACTATTGGAGTCTCAGTAATTGAAGTTGTGCTGCAAAATTTTACTGTCATTTATTCAGGGTGTGCTGCACTATTGGGGAGTCAGTAATTGAGGGTGTGCTGCACTATTGGAGGGTCAGTAATTGAAGGTGTGCTGCACTATTGGAGGGTCAGTAATTGAGTGTGTGCTGCACTATTGGAGTGTCAGCAATTGAGGGTGTGCTGCACTATTGGAGTGTCAGTAATTGAGGGTGTGCTGCACTATTGGGGGGTCAGTAATTGAGTGTGTGCTGCACTATTGGAGTGTCAGTAATTGAGGGTGTGCTGCACTATTAGAGAGTCAGTAATTGAGGGTGTGCTGCACTATTGGAGAGTCAGTAATTGAGGGTGTGCTCCACTATTGGAGTGTCAGTAATTGAGGGTTTGCTGCTTTATGGGAGTGTCAGTAATTGAGGGTGTGCTGCACTATTGGAGGGTCAGTAATTGAGGGTTTGCTGTACGATTGGAGTGTCAGTAATTGAGGGTGTGCTGCACTATTGGAGCGTCAGTAATTGAGGGTGTGCTGCACTATTGGATTGTCAGTAATTGAGGGTGTGATGCACTATTGGAGGGTCATTAATTGAGGGTGTGCTGCACTATTGGAGTGTCAGTAATTGAGGGTGTGCTGCACGATTGGAGTGTCAGTAATTGAGGGTGTGCTGCACTATTATAGAGTCAGTAATTGAGGGTGTGCTGCACTATTGGAGTGTCAGTAATTGAGGGTGTGCTGCACTATTGGAGTGTCAGTAATTGAGGGTGTGCTGCACTATTGGAGTGTCAGTAATTGAGTGTGTGCTGCACTCTTGGAGGGTCAGTAATTGAGGGTGTGCTGCATTATTGAAATGTCAGTAATTGAGGGTTTGATGCATTATTGGAGGGTCAGTAATTGAGTGTGTGCTGCACTATTGGAGTCTCAGTAATTGAAGTTGTGCTGCAAAATTTTACTGTCATTTATTCAGGGTGTGCTGCACTATTGGGGAGTCAGTAATTGAGGGTGTGCTGCACTATTGGAGGGTCAGTAATTGAAGGTGTGCTGCACTATTGGAGGGTCAGTAATTGAGTGTGTGCTGCACTATTGGAGTGTCAGCAATTGAGGGTGTGCTGCACTATTGGAGTGTCAGTAATTGAGGGTGTGCTGCACTATTGGGGGGTCAGTAATTGAGTGTGTGCTGCACTATTGGAGTGTCAGTAATTGAGGGTGTGCTGCACTATTAGAGAGTCAGTAATTGAGGGTGTGCTGCACTATTGGAGAGTCAGTAATTGAGGGTGTGCTCCACTATTGGAGTGTCAGTAATTGAGGGTTTGCTGCTTTATGGGAGTGTCAGTAATTGAGGGTGTGCTGCACTATTGGAGGGTCAGTAATTGAGGGTTTGCTGTACGATTGGAGTGTCAGTAATTGAGGGTGTGCTGCACTATTGGAGCGTCAGTAATTGAGGGTGTGCTGCACTATTGGATTGTCAGTAATTGAGGGTGTGATGCACTATTGGAGGGTCATTAATTGAGGGTGTGCTGCACTATTGGAGTGTCAGTAATTGAGGGTGTGCTGCACGATTGGAGTGTCAGTAATTGAGGGTGTGCTGCACTATTATAGAGTCAGTAATTGAGGGTGTGCTGCACTATTGGAGTGTCAGTAATTGAGGGTGTGCTGCACTATTGGAGTGTCAGTAATTGAGGTTGTGCTGCACTATTGGAGTGCCAGTAATAGAGGGTTTGCTGCACTATTGGAGTGTCAGTAATTGAGGGTGTGCTGCACTATTGGAGTGTCAGTAATTGAGGGTTTGCTGCACTATTGGAGTGTCAGTAATTGAGGGTGTGCTGCACTATTGGAGTTTAAAAGGGACACTGAGTGACATCACGGTGAGGTTAAAGGGACAGATAGTGATATCTCGGGAGGTTTAAAGGAATAGAGAGTGAGATCACATGGAGGTTAAAGGGACAGAGAGCGATCGCGGAGATGTTAAAGGGACAGAGAGTGAGATCAGATATAGTGAAAGGGACAGAGATTGAGATCACGGGGAGGTAAAGGGGACAGAGGGTGAGATCACGGGTAGGTTAAAGGGACAGAGAGTGAGATCACGGGGAGGTTAAAGGGACAGAGAGTGAAATCACGGTGTGGTTAAAGGGACAGAGAGTGAGATCACGGGGAGTTTAAAATTACTGAGACTGAGATCACAGGGAGTTTAAAGGGACAGAGAGAGAGATCACGGGGAGGTTAAAAGTACAAAGAGTGAGATCACAGGGAGGTTAAAGGGACAGAGATTGAGATCACGGGTGGGTTAAAGGGACAGTGAGTGAGAACACGGGGAGGTTAAATGGACAGAGAGTGAGGTCACGGGGAGGTTAAAGGGACAGAGATTGAGATCGGGGACAGTCAAAAGGTCCGAAAGTGAGAACAGGGACAGTTAAAGGGACAGAGATTGATATCACGAGGAGGTTAAACGGACAGAGAGTGAGTTAAGGGGAGGTTAAAGTGCCAGAGATTGAGAACATGGGGAGGTTAAAGAGACAGAGAGAGAGATCACGGGGCAGTTAAAGGGCCAGAGGTTTAGATGACGGGGAGGTTAAATGTACAGAGACTGAGATCACGGGGAGGTTAAAGGGACAGAGAGTGAGATCACGGGGAGGTTAAAGGGACAGAGACTGAGATCATGGGGAGGTTAAAGGGACAGAGAGAGAGATCACTGGGAGGTTATAAGTACACAAAGTGAAATCGCGGAGAGGTTAAAGGGACAGAGAGTGAGATCATGGGGATGTTAACGGGACAGAGAGTGAGATCACGGGGATGTTAAAGGGACAGAGAGTGAGATCACGGGGATGTAAAAGGGACAGATAGTGAGATCACGGGGAGGTTAAAGGGACAGAGAGTGAGATCACGGGGAGGTTAAAGGGACAGAGAGTGAGATCACGGGGAGGATAAAGGGACATTGAGTGAGATCACGGGGAGGTTAAAGGGACAGAGAGTGAGATCACGGGGAGGTTAAAGGGACAGTGGGTGAGAACACGGGGAGGTAAATGAGACAGAGAGTGAGATCACGGGGAGGTTAAAGGGGCAGAGAGTGAGATCTCGGAGATGTTAAAGGGACAGAGAGTGAAATCACGGGGAGGTTTAAGGGAGAGATTATTAGATTACGGGGAGTTTAAACGGACAGAAAGTGAGATCACGGGGAGGTTAAAAGGACAGAGACTGAGATCACGGGGAGGTTAAAGGGACAGAGAGAGAGATCACGGGGAGTTTATAAGGACAGAGACTGAGATCACGGGAAGGTTAAAGGGACAGAGAGTGAGATCACGGGGAGGTTAAAAGGACAGAGACTGAGATCACGGGGAGGTTAAAGGGACAGAGAGAGAGATCACGGGGAGTTGATAAGGACAGAGACTGAGATCACTGGGAGGTCAAAGGGACAGAGAGAGAGATCACGGGGAGGTTAAAGGGACAGTGAGTGAGATCACGGGGAGTTAAAAGGGACAGAGAGTGAGATCACAGGGAGGTTAGAGGGACATAGAGCGAGAAAACGGGGATACTAAAGGGACAGAGAGTGAGTTCACAGGGACGTTGAAGTGACAGACAGTGAGATCACAGGGAGGATAAAGGGACTGAGAGTTAGATCACGGACAGGTTAAAGGGACAGAGAGTGAGATTACGGGGAGATTAAATGGACAGAGAGGAAGATCACGGGGATGTTATAGGGACAGAGGGTGAGATCACAGGGAGGTTAAAGGGACAGAGAGTGAGATCACGGGGAGGTTAAAGGGACAGAGATTGAGATCACGGGGATGTTATAGGGACAGAGGGTGAGATCATGGGGAGGTTAAAGGGACAAGGAGTGAGATCACGGGAGGGATAAAGGGACAGAGAGTGAGATCACGGGGAGGTTAAAGGGAAAGAGAGTGAGAACAAGGAGAGGTTAAAGGGACAGAGAGTGATATCACGGGGAGGTTAAAGGGACAGAGAGTGAGATCACGGGGAGGTTAAAGGGACAGAGAGTGAGATCACGGGGAGGTTAAAGGGACAGAGAGTGAGACCAATTGGAGGTTAAAGGGACAGAGATTGAGATCACGGGGATGTTATAGGGACAGAGGGTGAGATCATGGGGAGGTTAAAGGGACAAGGAGTGTGATCACGGGAGGGATAAAGGGACAGAGAGTGAGATCACGGGGAGGTTAAAGGGAAAGAGAGTGAGAACAAGGAGAGGTTAAAGGGACAGAGAGTGAGATCACGGGGAGGTTAAAGGGACAGAGAGTGAGATCACGGGGAGGTTAAAGGGACAGAGAGAGCGATCACGGGGAGGTTATAGGGACAGAGAGTGAGATCACGGGGAGGTTATAGGGACAGAGAGTGAGATCACGGGGAGGTTAAGGGACAGAGATTGAGATCACGGGGAGGTTAAAGGGACAGAGAGAGAGATCACGGGTAGTTTAAAAGGCTGAGACTGAGATCATGGGTTAGTTAAAGGGACAGAGAGTGAGATCACGGGGAGTTAAAGGGACAGCGAGTGAGATCACGGGGAGGTTAAAGGGACAGAGAAAGAGATCACGGGGAGGTTAAATGGACAAAGAATGAGATCACGGTGAGGTTAATGGGACAGAGAGTGAGATCACGTGGAGGTTAAAGGGACAGAGAGTGAGATCATTGGGAGGTTAAATGGACAGACAGTGAGATCACGGGGAGGTTAAAGGGACAGAGAGTGAGATCATGGGGAGGCTAAAGGGACAGAGAGTGAGATCACGGGGAGGTTAAAGGGACAGAGAGTGTGTTCACGGGGAGGTGAAAGGGACAGAGAATGAGATCACGAGGAGGTTAAAGGGACAGAGAGTGAGATTTTTGGGAAGTTAAAGGGACAGAGATTTAGATTACGGGGAGGTTACAGCGACAGAGAGTGAGATCACGGGGAGGTTAAAGGGACAGAGAGTGAGATCACGGGGAGGCTAAAAGGACAGAGAATGAGATCACGGTGAGGTTAATGGGACAGAGAGTTAGATCACGCGGAGGTTAAAGGGACAGAGAGTGAGATCATTGGGAGGTTAAATGGACAGAGAGTGAGATCACGGGGAGGTTAAAGGGACAGAGAGTGAGATCATGGGGAGGCTAAATGGACAGAGAGTGAGATCACTGGGAAGTTAAAGGGACAGAGAATTAGATCACGGGAAGGTTAACGGGACAGAGAGTGAGATCACGGACAAGTTAAAGGGACAGCGAGAGATTACGGAGAGGTTAAAGCGACAGAGAGTGAGATCACGGGGAGGTTAATGGGTCAGAAAGTGGGATCACGGGGATGTTAAAGGGACAGAGAGTGAGATCACAGGGAGGTTAAATGGAGAGAGAGAAAGATCACGTGCAGTTTAAAGGGACAGAGAGTGAGATCACGGGGTGGTTAAAGGGACAGGAAGTGAGATCACAGGCAGGTTAAAGGGACAGAGAGTGAGATTATGTGGAGGTTAAAGGGACAGAGAGTGAGTTAAGTGGAGGTTAAAGGGCCAGAGATTGAGAACACGGCGAGGTTAAAGGAACAGAGAGTGAGATCACGGAGATGTTAAAGTGACAGAGAGTGAGATCACGGGTAGTTGAAAAGGACAGAGACTGAGATCATGGGGAGGTTAAAGGGTCAGGGAGAGAGATCACGGGGAGGTTAAACGCACGCAGAGTAAGATCACGGGGAGTTAAAGGGACAGAGAGTGAGATCACGGGAGAGTAAAAGGAATAGAGAGTGAGATCACAGGGAGGTTTAAAGGACGGAGAGTGAGATCACGTGGAGGTTAAAGGGACAGAGAGTGAGATTATGGGGAGTTTAAAGGGACAGAGAGTGAGATCACGGGAGTGTAAAAGGAACAGAGAGTGAGATCACGGTTAGGTTAAAGGGACTGAGAGTGAGATCACGGGGAGGTTAAAGGGACAGTGAGTGAGATCATGGGGAGTTTAAAGGGACAGAGAGTGAGATCACGGGGAGGTTAATGGGACAGTGATTGAGATCACAGGGAGGTTAAAGGGACAGAGAGTGAGATCACGGGGATGTTATAGGGACAGAGGATGATATCACGGGGAGGTTAAAGGGACAGAGATTGAGATCACGGGGAGGTTAAAGGGACAAAGATTGAGATCGGGGACAGTCAAAAGGACAAAAAGTGAGAACAGGGACTGTTAAAGGGACAGAGATTGCGATCACGGGTAGGTTAAAGGGACAGAGAGTGAGATCACGGGGAGGTTAAAGGGACAGAGAGTGATATCACGGGGAGGTTAAAGGGACAGAGGGTGAGATCACGGGGAGGTTAAAGGGACAGAGAGTGAGATCACAGGGAGGTTAAAGGGACAGAGAGTGAGACCAATTGGAGGTTAAATGGACAGAGATTGAGATCACGGGGATGTTATAGGGACAGAGGGTGAGATCATGGGGAGGTTAAAGGGACAAGGAGTGTGATCACGGGAGGGATAAAGGGACAGAGAGTGAGATCACGGGGAGGTTAAAGGGAAAGAGAGTGAGAACAAGGAGAGGTTAAAGGGACAGAGAGTGAGATCACGGGGAGGTTAAAGGGACAGAGAGTGAGATCACGGGGAGGTTAAAGGGACAGAGAGAGCGATCACGGGGAGGTTATAGGGACAGAGAGTGAGATCACGGGGAGGTTATAGGGACAGAGAGTGAGATCACGGGGAGGTTAAGGGACAGAGATTGAGATCACGGGGAGGTTAAAGGGACAGAGAGAGAGATCACGGGTAGTTTAAAAGGCTGAGACTGAGATCATGGGTTAGTTAAAGGGACAGCGAGTGAGATCACGGGGAGGTTAAAGGGACAGAGAGTGAGATCACGGGGAGGTTAAATGGACAAAGAATGAGATCACGGTGAGGTTAATGGGACAGAGAGTGAGATCACGTGGAGGTTAAAGGGACAGAGAGTGAGATCATTGGGAGGTTAAATGGACAGACAGTGAGATCACGGGGAGGTTAAAGGGACAGAGAGTGAGATCATGGGGAGGCGAAAGGGACAGAGAGTGAGATCACGGGGAGGTTAAAGGGACAGAGAGTGTGTTCACGGGGAGGTGAAAGGGACAGAGAATGAGATCACGAGGAGGTTAAAGGGACAGAGAGTGAGATCATGGGGAGGTTATAGGGACAGAGAGTCAGATCACGGGGAGGTTAAAGGGGCAGAGAGTGTGTTCACGGGGAGGTGAAAGGGACAGAGAATGAGATCACGAGGAGGTTAAAGGGACAGAGAGTGAGATCATGGGGAGGTTAAAGGGACAGAGAGTGAGATTTTTGGGAAGTTAAAGGGACAGAGATTTAGATTACGGGGAGGTTACAGCGACAGAGAGTGAGATCACGGGGAGGTTAAAGGGACAGAGAGTGAGATCACGGGGAGGCTAAAAGGACAGAGAATGAGATCACGGTGAGGTTAATGGGACAGAGAGTTCGATCACGTGGAGGTTAAAGGGACAGAGAGTGAGATCATTGGGAGGTTAAATGGACAGAGAGTGAGATCACGGGGAGGTTAAAGGGACAGAGAGTGAGATCATGGGGAGGCTAAATGGACAGAGAGTGAGATCACTGGGAAGTTAAAGGGACAGAGAATTAGATCACGGGAAGGTTAACGGGACAGAGAGTGAGATCACGGACAAGTTAAAGGGACAGCGAGAGATTACGGAGAGGTTAAAGCGACAGAGAGTGAGATCACGGGGAGGTTAATGGGTCAGAAAGTGGGATCACGGGGATGTTAAAGGGACAGAGAGTGAGATCACAGGGAGGTTAAATGGAGAGAGAGAAAGATCACGTGCAGTTTAAAGGGACAGAGAGTGAGATCACGGGGTGGTTAAAGGGACAGGAAGTGAGATCACGGGCAGGTTAAAGGGACAGAGAGTGAGATTATGTGGAGGTTAAAGGGACAGAGAGTGAGTTAAGTGGAGGTTAAAGGGCCAGAGATTGAGAACACGGCGAGGTTAAAGGAACAGAGAGTGAGATCACGGAGATGTTAAAGTGACAGAGAGTGAGATCACGGGTAGTTGAAAAGGACAGAGACTGAGATCATGGGGAGGTTAAAGGGTCAGGGAGAGAGATCACGGGGAGGTTAAACACACGCAGAGTAAGATCACGGGGAGTTAAAGGGACAGAGAGTGAGATCACGGGAGAGTAAAAGGAATAGAGAGTGAGATCACAGGGAGGTTTAAAGGACGGAGAGTGAGATCACGTGGAGGTTAAAGGGACAGAGAGTGAGATTACGGGGAGTTTAAAGGGACAGAGAGTGAGATCACGGGAGTGTAAAAGGAACAGAGAGTGAGATCACGGTTAGGTTAAAGGGACTGAGAGTGAGATCACGGGGAGGTTAAAGGGACAGTGAGTGAGATCATGGGGAGTTTAAAGGGACAGAGAGTGAGATCACGGGGAGGTTAATGGGACAGTGATTGAGATCACAGGGAGGTTAAAGGGACAGAGAGTGAGATCACGGGGATGTTATAGGGACAGAGGATGATATCACGGGGAGGTTAAAGGGACAGAGATTGAGATCACGGGGAGGTTAAAGGGACAAAGATTGAGATCGGGGACAGTCAAAAGGACAAAAAGTGAGAACAGGGACTGTTAAAGGGACAGAGATTGCGATCACGGGTAGGTTAAAGGGACAGAGAGTGAGATCACGGGGAGGTTAAAGGGACAGAGAGTGAGATCACGGGGAGGTTAAAGGGACAGAGAGTGAGTTAAGGGTAGGTAAAAGGGCCAGAGATTGAGAACAAGGCGAGGTTAAAGGGACAGTGAGTGAGATCACGGGGATGTTAAAGGTACAGAGAGAGAGATCACGGAGAAGTTAAATGCACACAGAGTGAGATAACAGGGAGTTAAAGGGACAGAGAGTGAGATCACGGGGAGTTAAAGGGACATGGAGTGAGATCACGGGGAGGTTAAAGGGGAAGAGAGTGAGTTCACGGGGACGTTAAAGTGACAGAGTGAGATCGCAGAGATGTTAAAGGGACAGAGTGTGAGATCACGGTGAGGTTAAAGGGACAGAGAGTAAGATCACGAGGAGGTTAAAGGGACATAGAGTGATATCACGTTGAGGTTAAACGTACGCAGAGTGAGATCACGAAAGGTTAAAGGGACAGAGCGAGAGATCAGAGGGAGTTTAATAGGATAGAAAGTGAGATCAAGGGGATGTTATAGGGACAGAGAGTGACATCACGGGGAGGTTAAAGGGACAGAGAGTCAGATCACGGGGAAGTTAAAGGGACAGAGAGTGAGATCACGGGTAGGTTAAAGGGACAGAGAGTGAGATCACGGGGAGGTTAAAGGGACAGAGAATGAGATCACGGGTAGGTTAAAGGGACAGAGAGTGAGTTAAGGGGAGGTTAAAGGACAAGACATTGAGAACATGGGGAGGTTAAAGAGACAGAGAGTGAGATCACGGGGCGGTTAAAGGGCCAGAGAGTTAGATGACGGTGAGGTTAAAAGGACAGAGACAAGATCACGGGGAGGTTAAAGGGACAGAGAGAGATTACGGGGAGGTTAAACGTACACAGAGTGAGATCACGGAGAGGTTAATGGGACAGTGAGAGAGATCACGGGGAGTTTAAAAGGAGAGAGAGTGAGATTACGGGGAGGTTACAGGAACAGAGTCTGAGATCACGGGGAGGTTATAGGGAAAGAGATTGAGATGACGGGGAGGTAAAAGGGACAGAGAGTGAGATCATAGGGATGTTAAAGGGACAGAGAGTGAGATCACGGGGAGGTTAAAGGGACAGAGAGTGAGATGACAGGGATGTTAAAGGGACAGAAAGTGAGATCACGGGGAGGTTAAAGGGGCAGAGAGTGAGTTCACGGGGACGTTAAAGTGACAGAGAGTGAGATCACGGGGAGGTTAAAGGGACTGAGAGTGAGATCACTGGGAGGTTAAAGGGACGGAAAGTGAGATCACGGCGATGTTAAAGTGGCTGAGAGTAAGATCACGGGGAGGTTAAAGGGGGGGAGAGAGAGATCACGGGGAGTTAAAAGGGACAGAGAGTGAGATCATGGGGACGTTAAAGGGAAAGCGAATGAGATCACGGGGAGGTTAAATGGACAGAGAGTAAGATCACGGGGATGTTAAAGGGACAGAGAGTGAGATCACGGGGAGGTTAAAGGGGCAGAGAGTCAGATCACGGGGAGGTTAAAGGGGCAGAGAGTCAGATCACGGGGAGGTTAAAGGGACAGAGAGTGAGATCACGGGGAGGTTAAAGGGACAGAGATTGAGTTCACGGGGCGGTTAAAGGGACAGAGAGTGAGATCACTGGGAGGTTAAAGGGACAGAGAGTGAGATCATGGGGAGGCTAAAGGGACAGGGAGTGATATCACGGGGAGGCTAAAAGGAAAGAGAGTGAGATCACTGGGAGGTTGAAGGGATAGAGAGTGAGATCACGGGGAGGTTAAAGTTACAGAGAAAGAGATCACGGGGAGTTTAAAGGGACAGAGAATGAGATCACGGGGAGGTTAAATGGACAGAGAGTGAGAACATGTGGAGTTTAAAGGGAAAGACAGAGATCACGGGGAGGTTAAAGGGTCAGAGAGTGAGATCACAGGGAGGTTAAAGGGAAAGTGAGTGAGATCAAAGGGAGGTTAAAGGGAGAGAGAGTGAGATCACGTGCAGCTTAAAGGGACAGAGAGTGAGATCACGGGGAGGTTAAAGGGACAGAGAGTGAGATCACAGGGATGTTAAAGGGACATAAAGTGAGATCACGGGGAGGTTAAAGTGACAGAGAGTGAGATCACGGGGAGGATAAAGGGACTGAGAGTGAGATCACTGGGAGGTTAAAGGGTCTGAAAGTGAGATCGCAGGGATGATAAAGTGGCTGAGATTGAGATCACGGGGAGGTTAAAGGGGGAGAGAGAGAGATCACGGGGAGTTAAAAGGGACAGAGAGTGAGATCACGGTGACGTTAAAGGGACAGAGAGTGAGATCACGGGGAGGTTAAAGAGACAGAGAGTGAGATCACGCGAGGGTTAAAGGGACAGAGAGTGAGATCACAGGGAAGTTAAAGGGAAAGAGTGTGAGATCACGGGGAGGTTAAAGGGACTGAGAGTGAGATCACTGGGAGGTTAAAGGGACTGAAAGTGAGATCACGGGGATGTTAAAGTGGCTGAGAGTGAGATCACGGGGAGGTTAAAAGGGGAGAGAGAGAGCTCACGGGGAGTTAAAAGGGACAGAGAGTGAGATCACGGGGACGTTAAAGGGACAGAGAGTGAGATCACGGGGAGGTTAAATGGACAGAGAGTAAGATCACGGGGATGTTAAAGGGACAGCGAGTGAGATCACGGGGAGGTTAAAGGGGCAGAGAGTCAGATCACGGGGAGGTTATAGGGACAGAGAGTGAGATTACGGGAGGGTTAAAGGGACAGAGTGTGAGATCAAGGGGAGGTTAAAGGGACAGAGATTGAGATCACTGGGAGGATAAAGGGACAGAGATTGAGATCAAGGGGAGGTTAAAGGGACAGAGAGTGAGATCACAGGGAGTTTAAAGGCACAGAGAGAGTTTACGGGGAGGTTAAAGCGACAGAGAGAGATCACGAGGAGGTTTAGGGGACAGAGAGTGAGCTCACAGGGAGGTTAAAGGGTCAGAGAGTGAGATCACAGGGAGGTTAAAGGGACAGAGAGTGAGATCACAGGGAAGTTAAAGGGACGGAAAGTGATATTACGGGGAGGTTAAAGGGACAGAGAGTGAGATCACGGGGAGGCTAAAAGGAAAGAGAGTGAGATCACGGGGAGGTTAAAGGGACAGAGATTGAGTTCACGGGGCGGTTAAAGGGACAGAGAGTGAGATCACTGGGAGGTTAAAGGGACAGAGAGTGAGATCATGGGGAGGCTAAAAGGAAAGAGAGTGAGATCACTGGGAGGTTGAAGGGATAGAGAGTGAGATCACGGGGAGGTTAAAGTTACAGAGAAAGAGATAACGGGGAGTTTAAAGGGACAGAGAATGAGATCACGGAGAGGTTAAATGGACAGAGAGTGAGAACATGTGGAGTTTAAAGGGAAAGACAGAGATCACGGGGAGGTTAAAGGGACAGAGAGAGTTTACAGGGAGGTTAAAGCGGCAGAGAGAGATCACGAGGAGGTTTAGGGGACAGAGAGTGAGCTCACAGGGAGGTTAAAGGGTCAGAGAGTGAGATCACAGGGAGGTTAAAGGGACAGAGAGTGAGATCACAGGGAAGTTAAAGGGACGGAGAGTGATATTACGGGGAGGTTAAAGGGACAGAGAGTGAGATCACGGGGAGGCTAAAGGGACAGAGATTGAGTTCACGGGGCGGTTAAAGGGACAGAGAGTGAGATCACTGGGAGGTTAAAGGGACAGAGAGTGAGATCATGGGGAGGCTAAAGGGACAGGGAGTGAGATTACGGGGAGGCTAAAAGGAAAGAGAGTGAGATCACTGGGAGGTTGAAGGGATAGAGAGTGAGATCACGGGGAGGTTAAAGTAACAGAGAAAGAGATAACGGGGAGTTTAAAGGGACAGAGAATGAGATCACGGAGAGGTTAAATGGACAGAGAGTGAGAACATGTGGAGTTTAAAGGGAAAGACAGAGATCATGGGGAGGTTAAAGGGACAGAGAGAGTTTACGGGGAGGTTAAAGCGACAGAGAGAGATCACGAGGAGGTTTAGGGGACAGAGAGTGAGCTCACAGGGAGGTTAAAGGGTCAGAGAGTGAGATCGCAGGGAGGTTAAAGGGACAGTGAGTGAGATCAAAGGGAGGTTAAAGGGAGAGAGAGTGAGATCACGTGCAGCTTAAAGGGACAGAGAGTGAGATCACGGGGAGGTTAAAGGGACAGACAGTGAGATCACAGGGAAGTTAAAGGGACGGAGAGTGATATTACGGGGAGGTTAAAGGGACAGAGAGTGAGATCACGGGGAGGCTAAAAGGAAAGAGAGTGAGATCACTGGGAAGAAAAAGGGCCAGAGATTTAGATCACAGGGAGATTAACGGGTCAGAGAGCGAGATCACGGGGAGGTTAAAGGGACAGAGAGTCAGATCATGGGGAGGTTAAAGGGACAGAGAGTGTGTTCACGAGGTGGTGAAAGGGACAGAGAATGAGATCACGAGGTGGTTAAAGTGACAGAGAGTGAGATCATGGGGAGGTTATAGGGACAGAGAGTCAGATCACGGGGAGGTTAAAGGGGCAGAGAGTGTGTTCACGGGGAGGTGAAAGGGACAGAGAATGAGATCACGGGGAGGTTAAAGGGACAGAGAGTGAGATCATGGGGAGGTTAAAGGGACAGAGAGTGAGATTTTTGGGAAGTTAAAGGGACAGAGATTTAGATTACGGGGAGGTTACAGCGACAGAGAGTGAGATCACGGGGAGGTTAAAGGGACAGAGAGTGAGATCACGGGGAGGTTAAATGGACAGAGAATGAGATCACGGTGAGGTTAATGGGACAGAGAGTGAGATCACGTGGAGTTTAAAGGGACAGAGAGTGAGATCATTGGGGTGTTAAATGGACAGAGAGTGAGATCACGGGGAGGTTAAAGGGACAGAATGTGAGATCATGGGGAGGCTAAAGGGACAGAGAGTGAGATCACTGGGAAGTTAAAGGGACAGAGATTTAGATCACGGGAAGGTTAACGGGACAGAGAGTGAAATCACGGAAAAGTTAAAGGGACAGCGAGAGATTACGGAGAGGTTAAAGGGACAGCGAGTGAGATCACGGGGAGGTTAATGGGACAGAGAGTGGGATCACGGGGAGGTTAAAGGGACAGAGAGTGAGATCACAGGGAGGTTAAATGGAGAGAGAGAAAGATCACTTGCAGTTTAAAGGGACATAGAGTGAGATCACGGGGAGGTTAAAGGGACAGAAAGTGACATCACGGGCAGGTTAAAGGGACAGAGAGTGAGATCACAGGGAGGTTAAAGTGCCAGAGATTGAGAACACGACGAGGTTAAAGGAACAGAGAGTGAGATCACGAAGATGTTAAAGTGACAGAGAGTGAGATCACGGGTAGTTGAAAAGGACAGAGACTGAGATCATGGGGAGGTTAAAGGGACAGGGAGAGAGATCACGGGGAGGTTAAACGCACGCAGAGTGAGATCACGGGGAGTTAAAGGGACAGAGAGTGAGATCACGGGAGAGTAAAAGGAATAGAGAGTGAGATCACGGGGAGGTTTAAAGGACGGAGAGTGAGATCACGTGGAGGTTAAAGGGACAGAGAGTGAGATCACGGGGATGTTATAGGGACAGAGGATGATATCACGGGGAGGTTAAAGGTACAGAGATTGAGATCACGGGGAGTTTAAAGGGACAAAGATTGAGATTGGGGACAGTCAAAAGGACAAAAAGTGAGAACAGGGACTGTTAAAGGGACAGAGATTGCGATCACGGGTAGGTTAAAGGGACTGAGAGTGAGATCACGGGGAGGTTAAAGGGACAGAGAGTGAGATCACGGGGAGGTTAAAGGGACAGAGAGTGAGTTAAGGGTAGGTAAAAGGGCCAGAGATTGAGAACAAGGCGAGGTTAAAGGGACAGAGAGTGAGATCACGGGGATGTTAAAGGAACAGAGAGTGAAATCACGTGGAGGTTAAAAGTACGCAGAGTGAGATCACGAAAGGTTAAAGGGACAGAGCGAGAGATCACAGGGAGTTTAATAGGATAGAAAGTGAGATCAAGGGGATGTTATAGGGACAGAGAGTGACATCACGGGGAGGTTAAAGGGACAGAGAGTGAGATCACGGGGAGGTTAAAGGGACAGAGAGTGAGATCACGGGTAGGTTAAAGGGACAGAGAGTGAGTTAAGGGGAGGTTAAAGGACAAGACATTGAGAACATGGGGAGGTTAAAGAGAAGAGAGTGAGATCACGGGGCGGTTAAAGATCCAGAGAGTTAGATGACGGTGAGGTTAAAAGGACAGAGACAAGATCACGGGGAGGTTAAAGGGACAGAGAGAGATTACGGGGAGGTTAAACGTACACAGAGTGAGATCACGGGGAGGTTAATGGGACAGTGAGTGAGATCTCGGGGAGTTTAAAAGGATCGAGAGTGAGATAACGGGGAGGTTACAGGAACAGAGTCTGAGATCACGGGGAGGTTATAGGGAAAGAGATTGAGATGACGGGGAGGTAAAAGGGACAGAGAGTGAGATCACAGGGATGTTAAAGGGACAGAGAGTGAGATCACGGGGAGGTTAAAGGGACAGAGGGTGAGATGACAGGGATGTTAAAGGGACAGAAAGTGAGATCACGGGGAGGTTAAAGGGGCAGAGAGTGAGTTCACGGGGAGTTAAAAGGGACAGGGAGTGAGATCATGGGGACGTTAAAGGGACAGAGAGTGAGATCACGGGGAGGTTAAATGGACAGAGAGTAAGATCACGGGGATGTTAAAGGGACAGAGAGTGAGATCACGGGGAGGTTAAAGGGGCAGTGAGTCAGATCACGGGGAGGTTATAGGGAAAGAGAGTGAGATCACGGGAGGGTTAAAGGGACAGAGAGTGAGATCACGGGGAAGTTAAAGGGACAGAGTGTGAGATCAAGGGGAGGTTAAAGGGACAGAGATTGAGATCACTGGGAGGATAAAGGGACAGAGATTGAGATCAAGGGGAGGTTAAAGGGACAGAGAGTGAGATCACGGGGAATTTAAAGGGACAGAGAGTGAGATCACGGGGAGGCTAAAAGGACAGAGAATGAGTTCACGGGGAGCTTAATGGGACAGAGAATGAGCGCACGGGGAAGTTAAAGGGACAGAGAGTGAGATCACGGGGAGGTTAAAGGTACAGAGATTGAGTTCACGGGGCGGTTAAAGGCACAGAGAGTGAGATCACTGGGAGGTTAAAGGGACAGAGAGTGAGATCATGGGGAGGCCAAAAGGAAAGAGAGTGAGAACACTGGGAGGTTGAAGGGACAGGGAGTGAGATCACAGGGAGGTTAAAGTTACAGAGAAAGAGATCACGGGTAGTTTAAAGGGACAGAGAATGAGATCACGGGGAGGTTAAATGGACAGAGAGTGAGAACATGTGGAGTTTAAAGGGAAAGACAGAGATCACGGGGAGGTTAAAGGGACAGAGAGTGAGATCACAGGGAGGTTAAAGGGTCAGAGAGTGAGATCACGGGGAGGTTAAAGGGACAGTGAGTGAGATCAAAGGGAGGTTAAAGGGAGAGAGAGTGAGATCACGTGCAGCTTAAAGGGACAGAGAGTGAGATCACGGGGAGGTTAAAGGGACAGAGAGTGAGATCACAGGGAAGTTAAAGGGACGGAGAGTGATATTACGGGGAGGTTAAAGGGACAGAGAGTGAGATCATGGGGAGGTTAAAGGGACAGAGATTTAGATCACAGGGAGGTTAACGGGTAAGTTAGTGAGAACACGGGGAGGTTAAAGGGACAGAGAGTCAGATCACGGGGAGGTTAAAGGGACAGAGAGCGTGTTCACGGGGAGGTGAAAGGGACAGAGAATGAGATCACGGTGAGGTTAAAGGGACAGAGAGGTGATCATGGGGAGGTTATAGGGACAGAGAGTCAGATCACGGGGAGGTTAAAGGGGCAGAGAGTGTGTTCACAGGGAGGTTAAAGGGTCTGAAAGTGAGATCACAGGGATGATAAAGTGGCTGAGATTGAGATCACGGGGAGGTTAAAGGGGGAGAGAGAGAGATCACGGGGAGTTAAAAGGGACAGAGAGTGAGATCACGGGGACGTTAAAGGGACAGAGAGTGAGATCACGGGGAGGTTAAAGAGACAGAGAGTGAGATCACGCGAGGGTTAAAGGGACAGAGAGTCAGATCACGGGGAAGTTAAAGGGAAAGAGTGTGAGATCACGGGGAGGTTAAAGGGACTGAGAGTGAGATCACTGGGAGGTTAAAGGGACTGAAAGTGAGATCACGGGGATGTTAAAGTGGCTGATCACGGGGAGGTTAATAGGGGAGAGAGAGAGCTTACGGGGAGTTAAAAGGGACAGCGAGTGAGATCACGGGGAGGTTAAAGGGGCAGAGAGTCAGATCACGGGGAGGTTATAGGGACAGAGAGTGAGATCACGGGAGGGTTAAAGGGACAAAGTGTGAGATCAAGGGGAGGTTAAAGTGACAGAGATTGAGATCACTGGGAGGATAAAGGGACAGAGATTGAGATCAAGGGGAGGTTAAAGGGACAGAGAGTGAGATCACGGGGAGGTTAAAGGGACAGAGAATGAGTTCACGGGGAGCTTAATGGGACAGAGAATGAGCGCACGGGGAAGTCAAAGGGACAGAGAGTGAGATCACGGTGAGGTAAAAGGTACAGAGATTGAGTTCACGGGGCGGTTAAAGGGACAGAGAGTGAGATCACTGGGAGGTTAAAGGGACAGAGAGTGAGATCATGGGGCGGCTAAAAGGAAAGAGAGTGAGAACATTGGGAGGTTGAAGGGACAGAGAGTGAGATCACGGGGAGGTTAAATGGACAGAGAGTGAGAACATGTGGAGTTTAAAGGGAAAGACAGAGATCACGGGGAGGTTAAAGGGACAGAGAGTGAGATCACAGGGAGTTTAAAGGGACAGAGAGAGTTTACGGGGAGGTTAAAGCGACAGAGAGAGATCACGAGGAGGTTTAGGGGACAGAGAGTGAGATCACAGGGAGGTTAAAGGGACAGAGAGTGAGATCACGGGGAGGTTAAAGGGACAGTGAGTGAGATCAAAGTGAGGTTAAAGGGAGAGTGAGTGAGATCACGTGCAGCTTAAAGGGACAGAGAGTGAGATCACGGGGAGGTTAAAGGGACAGAGAGTGAGATCACAGGGAAGTTAAAGGGACGGAGAGTGATATTACGGGGAGGTTAAAGGGACAGAGAGTGAGATCATGGGGAGGCTAAAAGGAAAGAGAGTGAGATCACTGGGAAGTTAAAGGGACAGAGATTTAGATCACAGGGAGGTTAACGGGTCAGTGAGTGAGATCACGGGGAGGTTAAAGGGACAGAGAGTCAGATCACGGGGAGGTTAATGGGACAGAGAGTGTGTTCACGGGGAGGTGAAAGGGACAGAGAATGAGATCACGGGCAGGTTAAAGGGACAGAGAGTGAGATCACGGGGAGGTTATAGGGACAGAGAGTCAGATCACGGGGAGGTTAAAGGGGCAGAGAGTGTGTTCACGGGGAGGTGAAAGGGACAGAGAATGAGATCACGGGGAGGTTAAAGGGACAGAGAGTGAGATCATGGGAAGGTTAAAGGGACAAAGAGTGAGATTTTTGGGAAGTTAAAGGGACAGAGAGTGAGATCACAAGGAGGTTAATGGGACAGAGAGTGAGATCACAGGGATGTTAAAGGGACAGAAAGTGAGATCACGGGGAGGTTAAAGGGGCAGAGAGTGATTCCACGGGGACGTTAAAGTGACAGAGAGTGAGATCACGGGGAGGTTAAAGGGACTGAGAGTGAGATCACTGGGAGGTTAAAGGGACTGAAAGTGAGATCACGGGGAGGTTAAAGGGACAGAGAATGAGTTCACGGGGAGCTTAATGGGACAGAGAATGAGCGCACGGGGAAGTTAAAGGGACAGAGAGTGAGTTCACGGTGAGGTAAAAGGTACAGAGATTGAGTTCACGGGGCGGTTAAAGGGACAGAGAGTGAGATCACTGGGAGGTTAAAGGGACAGAGAGTGAGATCATGGGGCGGCGAAAAGGAAAGAGAGTGAGAACATTGGGAGGTTGAAGGGACAGAGAGTGAGATCACGGGGAGGTTAAATGGACAGAGAGTGAGAACATGTGGAGTTTAAAGGGAAAGACAGAGATCACGGGGAGGTTAAAGGGACAGAGAGTGAGATCACAGGGAGTTTAAAGGGACAGAGAGAGTTTACGGGGAGGTTAAAGCGACAGAGAGAGATCACGAGGAGGTTTAAGGGACAGAGAGTGAGATCACAGGGAGGTTAAAGGGACAGAGAGTGAGATCACGGGGAGGTTAAAGGGACAGTGAGTGAGATCAAAGTGAGGTTAAAGGGAGAGTGAGTGAGATCACGTGCAGCTTAAAGGGACAGAGAGTGAGATCACGGGGAGGTTAAAGGGACAGAGAGTGAGATCACAGGGAAGTTAAAGGGACGGAGAGTGATATTACGGGGAGGTTAAAGGGACAGAGAGTGAGATCATGGGGAGGCTAAAAGGAAAGAGAGTGAGATCACTGGGAAGTTAAAGGGACAGAGATTTAGATCACAGGGAGGTTAACGGGACAGTGAGTGAGATCTCGGGGAGTTTAAAAGGATCGAGAGTGAGATAACGGGGAGGTTACAGGAACAGAGTCTGAGATCACGGGGAGGTTATAGGGAAAGAGATTGAGATGACGGGGAGGTAAAAGGGACAGAGAGTGAGATCACAGGGATGTTAAAGGGACAGAGAGTGAGATCACGGGGAGGTTAAAGGGACAGAGAGTGAGATGACAGGGATGTTAAAGGGACAGAAAGTGAGATCACGGGGAGGTTAAAGGGGCAGAGAGTGAGTTCACGGGGACGTTAAAGGGGGAGAGAGAGAGATCACGGGGAGTTAAAAGGGACAGGGAGTGAGATCATGGGGACGTTAAAGGGACAGAGAGTGAGATCACGGGGAGGTTAAATGGACAGAGAGTAAGATCACGGGGATGTTAAAGGGACAGAGAGTGAGATCACGGGGAGGTTAAAGGGGCAGTGAGTCAGATCACGGGGAGGTTATAGGGAAAGAGAGTGAGATCACGGGAGGGTTAAAGGGACAGAGAGTGAGATCACGGGGAAGTTAAAGGGACAGAGTGTGAGATCAAGGGGAGGTTAAAGGGACAGAGATTGAGATCACTGGGAGGATAAAGGGACAGAGATTGAGATCAAGGGGAGGTTAAAGGGACAGAGAGTGAGATCACGGGGAATTTAAAGGGACAGAGAGTGAGATCACGGGGAGGTGAAAGGGACAGAGAATGAGATCACGGGCAGGTTAAAGGGACAGAGAGTGAGATCATGGGGAGGTTATAGGGACAGAGAGTCAGATCACGGGGAGGTTAAAGGGGCAGAGAGTGTGTTCACGGGGAGGTGAAAGGGACAGAGAATGAGATCACGGGGAGGTTAAAGGGACAGAGAGTGAGATCATGGGAAGGTTAAAGGGACAAAGAGTGAGATTTTTGGGAAGTTAAAGGGACAGAGAGTGAGATCACAAGGAGGTTAATGGGACAGAGAGTGAGATCACAGGGATGTTAAAGGGACAGAAAGTGAGATCACGGGGAGGTTAAAGGGGCAGAGAGTGATTCCACGAGGACGTTAAAGTGACAGAGAGTGAGATCACGGGGAGGTTAAAGGGACTGAGAGTGAGATCACTGGGAGGTTAAAGGGACTGAAAGTGAGATCACGGGGAGGTTAAAGGGACAGAGAATGAGTTCACGGGGAGCTTAATGGGACAGAGAATGAGCGCACGGGGAAGTTAAAGGGACAGAGAGTGAGTTCACGGTGAGGTAAAAGGTACAGAGATTGAGTTCACGGGGCGGTTAAAGGGACAGAGAGTGAGATCACTGGGAGGTTAAAGGGACAGAGAGTGAGATCATGGGGCGGCTAAAAGGAAAGAGAGTGAGAACATTGGGAGGTTGAAGGGACAGAGAGTGAGATCACGGGGAGGTTAAATGGACAGAGAGTGAGAACATGTGGAGTTTAAAGGGAAAGACAGAGATCACGGGGAGGTTAAAGGGACAGAGAGTGAGATCACAGGGAGTTTAAAGGGACAGAGAGAGTTTACGGGGAGGTTAAAGCGACAGAGAGAGATCACGAGGAGGTTTAAGGGACAGAGAGTGAGATCACAGGGAGGTTAAAGGGACAGAGAGTGAGATCACGGGGAGGTTAAAGGGACAGTGAGTGAGATCAAAGTGAGGTTAAAGGGAGAGTGAGTGAGATCACGTGCAGCTTAAAGGGACAGAGAGTGAGATCACGGGGAGGTTAAAGGGACAGAGAGTGAGATCACAGGGAAGTTAAAGGGACGGAGAGTGATATTACGGGGAGGTTAAAGGGACAGAGAGTGAGATCATGGGGAGGCTAAAAGGAAAGAGAGTGAGATCACTGGGAAGTTAAAGGGACAGAGATTTAGATCACAGGGAGGTTAACGGGACAGTGAGTGAGATCTCGGGGAGTTTAAAAGGATCGAGAGTGAGATAACGGGGAGGTTACAGGAACAGAGTCTGAGATCACGGGGAGGTTATAGGGAAAGAGATTGAGATGACGGGGAGGTAAAAGGGACAGAGAGTGAGATGACAGGGATGTTAAAGGGACAGAGAGTGAGATCACGGGGAGGTTAAAGGGACAGAGAGTGAGATGACAGGGATGTTAAAGGGACAGAAAGTGAGATCACGGGGAGGTTAAAGGGGCAGAGAGTGAGTTCACGGGGACGTTAAAGGGGGAGAGAGAGAGATCACGGGGAGTTAAAAGGGACAGGGAGTGAGATCATGGGGACGTTAAAGGGACAGAGAGTGAGATCACGGGGAGGTTAAATGGACAGAGAGTAAGATCACGGGGATGTTAAAGGGACAGAGAGTGAGATCACGGGGAGGTTAAAGGGGCAGTGAGTCAGATCACGGGGAGGTTATAGGGAAAGAGAGTGAGATCACGGGAGGGTTAAAGGGACAGAGAGTGAGATCACGGGGAAGTTAAAGGGACAGAGTGTGAGATCAAGGGGAGGTTAAAGGGACAGAGATTGAGATCACTGGGAGGATAAAGGGACAGAGATTGAGATCAAGGGGAGGTTAAAGGGACAGAGAGTGAGATCACGGGGAATTTAAAGGGACAGAGAGTGAGATCACGGGGAGGCTAAAAGGACAGAGAATGAGTTCACGGGGAGCTTAATGGGACAGAGAATGAGCGCACGGGGAAGTTAAAGTGACAGAGAGTGAGATCACGGGGAGGTTAAAGGTACAGAGATTGAGTTCACGGGGCGGTTAAAGGCACAGAGAGTGAGATCACTGGGAGGTTAAAGGGACAGAGAGTGAGATCATGGGGAGGCCAAAAGGAAAGAGAGTGAGAACACTGGGAGGTTGAAGGGACAGGGAGTGAGATCACAGGGAGGTTAAAGTTACAGAGAAAGAGATCACGGGTAGTTTAAAGGGACAGAGAATGAGATCACGGGGAGGTTAAATGGACAGAGAGTGAGAACATGTGGAGTTTAAAGGGAAAGACAGAGATCACGGGGAGGTTAAAGGGACAGAGAGTGAGATCACAGGGAGGTTAAAGGGTCAGAGAGTGAGATCACGGGGAGGTTAAAGGGACAGTGAGTGAGATCAAAGGGAGGTTAAAGGGAGAGAGAGTGAGATCACGTGCAGCTTAAAGGGACAGAGAGTGAGATCACGGGGAGGTTAAAGGGACAGAGAGTGAGATCACAGGGAAGTTAAAGGGACGGAGAGTGATATTACGGGGAGGTTAAAGGGACAGAGAGTGAGATCATGGGGAGGTTAAAGGGACAGAGATTTAGATCACAGGGAGGTTAACGGGTAAGTTAGTGAGAACACGGGGAGGTTAAAGGGACAGAGAGTCAGATCACGGGGAGGTTAAAGGGACAGAGAGCGTGTTCACGGGGAGGTGAAAGGGACAGAGAATGAGATCACGGTGAGGTTAAAGGGACAGAGAGGTGATCATGGGGAGGTTATAGGGACAGAGAGTCAGATCACGGGGAGGTTAAAGGGGCAGAGAGTGTGTTCACAGGGAGGTTAAAGGGTCTGAAAGTGAGATCACAGGGATGATAAAGTGGCTGAGATTGAGATCACGGGGAGGTTAAAGGGGGAGAGAGAGAGATCACGGGGAGTTAAAAGGGACAGAGAGTGAGATCACGGGGACGTTAAAGGGACAGAGAGTGAGATCACGGGGAGGTTAAAGAGACAGAGAGTGAGATCACGCGAGGGTTAAAGGGACAGAGAGTCAGATCACGGGGAAGTTAAAGGGAAAGAGTGTGAGATCACGGGGAGGTTAAAGGGACTGAGAGTGAGATCACTGGGAGGTTAAAGGGACTGAAAGTGAGATCACGGGGATGTTAAAGTGGCTGATCACGGGGAGGTTAATAGGGGAGAGAGAGAGCTTACGGGGAGTTAAAAGGGACAGCGAGTGAGATCACGGGGAGGTTAAAGGGGCAGAGAGTCAGATCACGGGGAGGTTATAGGGACAGAGAGTGAGATCACGGGAGGGTTAAAGGGACAAAGTGTGAGATCAAGGGGAGGTTAAAGTGACAGAGATTGAGATCACTGGGAGGATAAAGGGACAGAGATTGAGATCAAGGGGAGGTTAAAGGGACAGAGAGTGAGATCACGGGGAGGTTAAAGGGACAGAGAATGAGTTCACGGGGAGCTTAATGGGACAGAGAATGAGCGCACGGGGAAGTTAAAGGGACGGAGAGTGAGTTCACGGTGAGGTAAAAGGTACAGAGATTGAGTTCACGGGGCGGTTAAAGGGACAGAGAGTGAGATCACTGGGAGGTTAAAGGGACAGAGAGTGAGATCATGGGGCGGCTAAAAGGAAAGAGAGTGAGAACATTGGGAGGTTGAAGGGACAGAGAGTGAGATCACGGGGAGGTTAAATGGACAGAGAGTGAGAACATGTGGAGTTTAAAGGGAAAGACAGAGATCACGGGGAGGTTAAAGGGACAGAGAGTGAGATCACAGGGAGTTTAAAGGGACAGAGAGAGTTTACGGGGAGGTTAAAGCGACAGAGAGAGATCACGAGGAGGTTTAAGGGACAGAGAGTGAGATCACAGGGAGGTTAAAGGGACAGAGAGTGAGATCACGGGGAGGTTAAAGGGACAGTGAGTGAGATCAAAGTGAGGTTAAAGGGAGAGTGAGTGAGATCACGTGCAGCTTAAAGGGACAGAGAGTGAGATCACGGGGAGGTTAAAGGGACAGAGAGTGAGATCACAGGGAAGTTAAAGGGACGGAGAGTGATATTACGGGGAGGTTAAAGGGACAGAGAGTGAGATCATGGGGAGGCTAAAAGGAAAGAGAGTGAGATCACTGGGAAGTTAAAGGGACAGAGATTTAGATCACAGGGAGGTTAACGGGTCAGTGAGTGAGATCACGGGGAGGTTAAAGGGACAGAGAGTCAGATCACGGGGAGGTTAAAGGGACAGAGAGTGTGTTCACGGGGAGGTGAAAGGGACAGAGAATGAGATCACGGGCAGGTTAAAGGGACAGAGAGTGAGATCATGGGGAGGTTATAGGGACAGAGAGTCAGATCACGGGGAGGTTAAAGGGGCAGAGAGTGTGTTCACGGGGAGGTGAAAGGGACAGAGAATGAGATCACGGGGAGGTTAAAGGGACAGAGAGTGAGATCATGGGAAGGTTAAAGGGACAAAGAGTGAGATTTTTGGGAAGTTAAAGGGACAGAGAGTGAGATCACAAGGAGGTTAATGGGACAGAGAGTGAGATCACAGGGATGTTAAAGGGACAGAAAGTGAGATCACGGGGAGGTTAAAGGGGCAGAGAGTGATTCCACGGGGACGTTAAAGTGACAGAGAGTGAGATCACGGGGAGGTTAAAGGGACTGAGAGTGAGATCACTGGGAGGTTAAAGGGACTGAAAGTGAGATCACGGGGATGTTAAATTGGCTGAGAGTGAGATCACGGGGAGGTTAAAGGGGGAGAGAGAGAGATCACGGGGAGTTAAAAGGGACAGAGAGTGAGATCACGGGGAGGTTAAAGGGACAGAGAGTGAGATCACAGGGATGTTAAAGGGACAGAAAGTGAGATCACGGGGAGGTTAAAGGGGCAGAGAGTGAGTCCACGGGGACGTTAAAATGACAGAGAGTGAGATCACGGGGAGTTTAAAGGGACTGAGAGTGAGATCACTGAAAGGTTAAAGGGTCTGAAAGTAAGATCACGGGGATGTTAAAGTGGCTGAGTGTGAGATCACGGGGAGTTAAATGGGACAGAGAGTGAGATCACGGGGACGTTAAAGGGACAGAGAGTGAGATCATGGGGAGGTTAAATGGACAGAGAGTAAGATCACGGGGATGTTCAAGGGACAGCGAGTGAGATCACGGGGAGGTTAAAGGGGCAGAGAGTCAGATCACGGGGAGGTTATAGGGACAGAGAGTGAGATCACGGGAGGGTTAAAGGGACAGAGAGTGAGATCACGGGGAAGTTAAAGGGACAGAGTGTGAGATCAAGGGGAGGTTAAAGGGACAGAGATTGAGATCACTGGGAGGATAAAGGGACTGAGATTGAGATCAAGGGGAGGTTAAAGGGACAGAGAGTGAGATCACGGGGAGGTTAAAGGGACAGAGAGTGAGATCACGGGGAGGTTAAGGGGACAGAGATTGAGTTCACGGGGCGGTTAAAGGGACAGAGAGTGAGATCACTGGGAGGTTAAAGGGACAGAGAGTGAGATCATGGGAAGGTTAAAGGGACAGAGATTTAGATCACAGGGAGGTTAACGGGTAAGTTAGTGAGAACACGGGGAGGTTAAAGGGACAGAGAGTCAGATCACGGGGAGGTTAAAGGGACAGAGAGCGTGTTCACGGGGAGGTGAAAGGGACAGAGAATGAGATCACGGTGAGGTTAAAGGGACAGAGAGGTGATCATGGGGAGGTTATAGGGACAGAGAGTCAGATCACGGGGAGGTTAAAGGGGCAGAGAGTGTGTTCACAGGGAGGTTAAAGGGTCTGAAAGTGAGATCACAGGGATGATAAAGTGGCTGAGATTGAGATCACGGGGAGGTTAAAGGGGGAGAGAGAGAGATCACGGGGAGTTAAAAGGGACAGAGAGTGAGATCACGGGGACGTTAAAGGGACAGAGAGTGAGATCACGGGGAGGTTAAAGAGACAGAGAGTGAGATCACGCGAGGGTTAAAGGGACAGAGAGTCAGATCACGGGGAAGTTAAAGGGAAAGAGTGTGAGATCACGGGGAGGTTAAAGGGACTGAGAGTGAGATCACTGGGAGGTTAAAGGGACTGAAAGTGAGATCACGGGGATGTTAAAGTGGCTGATCACGGGGAGGTTAATAGGGGAGAGAGAGAGCTTACGGGGAGTTAAAAGGGACAGCGAGTGAGATCACGGGGAGGTTAAAGGGGCAGAGAGTCAGATCACGGGGAGGTTATAGGGACAGAGAGTGAGATCACGGGAGGGTTAAAGGGACAAAGTGTGAGATCAAGGGGAGGTTAAAGTGACAGAGATTGAGATCACTGGGAGGATAAAGGGACAGAGATTGAGATCAAGGGGAGGTTAAAGGGACAGAGAGTGAGATCACGGGGAGGTTAAAGGGACAGAGAATGAGTTCACGGGGAGCTTAATGGGACAGAGAATGAGCGCACGGGGAAGTTAAAGGGACGGAGAGTGAGTTCACGGTGAGGTAAAAGGTACAGAGATTGAGTTCACGGGGCGGTTAAAGGGACAGAGAGTGAGATCACAGGGAGGTTAAAGGGACAGAGATTTAGATCACGGGATGGTTAACGGGACAGAGAGTGAGATCACGGACAAGTTAAAGGGACAGCGAGAGATTACGGAGAGGTTAAAGGGACAGAGAGTGAGATCACGGGGTGGTTAATGGGACAGAGAGTGGGATCACGGGGAGGTTAAAGGGACAGAGAGTGAGATCACAGGGAGGTTAAATGGAGAGAGAGAAAGATCACGTACAGTTTAAAGGGACAGAGAGTGAGATCACGGGGAGGTTAAAGGGACAGAAAGTGAGATCACGGGCAGGTTAAAGGGACAGAGAGTGAGATTATGTGGAGGTTAAATGGACAGAGAGTGAGATCACAGGGAGGTTAACGGGACAGAAAGTGAGATCACTGGGTGGCTAAAGGGACAGTGAGTGAGATCACAGGGAGGTTAAAGGGACAGAAAGTGAGATCACGGGCAGGTTAAAGGGACAAAGAGTGAGATTATGGGGAGGTTAAAGGGACAGAGAGTGAGATCACGGGGACGTTAAAGGGACAGAGAGTGAAATCACGGGGAGGTTAAAGTGAAGAGTGATATCACTGGGACGTTAAAGGGAAAGATATTGAGATCACGCGGAGGTTAATGGGACAGAGAGTGAGATCAGAGGTAGGTTAAAGACACAGAGAGTGAGAACACGGGGAGTTTAAAGGGAAAGAGAGTGAACAGTGGGAGAATAAATGGACAGAGAGTTAGATCACGTGGACGTGAAAGAGACAGAAGTGAGATCACGGGGAGGTTAATGGGTCAGAGACTGAGATCACGGGGAGGTGAAAGGATCAGAGATTGAGATCACAGGGAGGTTAAATGGACAGAGAGTGAGATCACGGGGATGTTAAAGGGTCAGAGAGTGCGATTACGGGGAGGTTAAAGGGAAAGAGAGTGAGATCACGTGGAGGTTAAAGGGACAGAGAGTGAGATCACGGGGAGGCTAAAGGGGCAGAGATTTAGATCACGGGGAGGTTAACGGGACAGAGAGTGAGATCACGGGCAAGTTAAAGGGACAGAGAGAGATTACGGGGAGGTTAAAGCGACAGATAGTGGGATCACGGGGAGGTTAATGGGACAGAAAGTGAGATCACGGGGAGGTTAAAGGGACAGAGGGTGATATCACAGGGAGGTTAAATGGACAGAGTGTGAGACCACAGGGAGGTTAAAGGGACAGAAAGTGAGATTAAGGGGATCTTAAAGGGACAGAGAGTGAGATCATTGTGCGGATAAAGGGACAGGGAGCGAGATCACAGGGAGGCTAAATGGAAAGCGAGTGAGATCACCGGGAAGTTAAAGGGACAGAGATTTAGATCACACGGAGGTTAACTGGACAGAGAGTGAGATCACGGGGAGGTTAAAGGGACAGAGAGAGATTACGGGAAGGTTAAAGGGACAGGGAGTGAGATCACGGGCAGGTTAAAGGGACAGAGAGTGAGATCACTGTGCGGCTAAAGGGACATGGAGTGAGATCACAGGGAGGCTAATTGGACAGAGAGTGAGATCACTGGGAAGTTAAAGGGACAGAGATTTAGATCACTGGGAGGTTAACGGGCCAGAGAGTGAGATCACGGGGAGGTTAAAGGGACAGAGAGTGAGATCACGGGGAGGTTAAAGGGACAGAGAATGAGATCACGGGGAGGTTAAAGGGATAGAGAGTGAGATCACGGGGAGGATAAAGTTACAGAGAGTGAAATCACGGGGAGGTTAAAGGGACGGAGAATGAGATCACGGGGAGGTTAAAGCGACAGAGAGTGAGATCACGGGGAGGTTCAAGGGATAGAGAGTGATATCACGGGGAGGTTAAAGGGACAGAGAATGAGATCGCGGGGAGTTTAAAGGGATAGAGAGTGAGATCACGGGGAGGTTAAAGGGACAGAGAGTGAGATCACTGGGAGGTTAAAGGGACTGAAAGTGAGATCACGGGGATGTTAAAGTGTCTGAGAGTGAGATCACGGGGAGGTTAAAGGGGGAGAGAGAGAGATCACGGGGAGTTAAAAGGGCCAGAGAGTGAGATCATGGGGACGTTAAAGGGACAGAGAGTGAGATCACGGGGAGGTTAAATGGACAGAGAGTAAGATCACGGGTATGTAAAAGGGACAGAGAGTGAGATCACAGGGAGTTTAAAGGGACAGAGAGAGTTTACGGGGAGGTTAAAGGGGCAGAGAGTCAGATCACGGTGAGGTTAAAGGGACAGAGAGTGAGATCATGGGGAGGCTAAAGGGACAGAGAGTGAGAATACTGGGAAGTTAAAGGGACAGAGATTTAGATCACGGGAAGGTTAACGGGACAGAGAGTGAGATCACGGACAAGTTAAAGGGACAGCGAGAGATTACGGAGAGGTTAAAGGGACAGACAGTGAGATCACGGGGAGGTTAATGGGACAGAGAGTGGGATCACAGGGAGGTTAAATGGAGAGAGAGAAAGATCACGTGCAGTTTAAAGGGACAGAGAGTGAGATCACGGGGAGGTTAAAGGGACAGAAAGTGAGATCACGGGCAGGTTAAAGGGACAGAGAGTGAGATTATGTGGAGGTTAAAGGGACAGAGAGTGAGATCACAGGGAGGTTAAAGGGACAGTGAGTGAGATCACTGGGTGGCTAAAGGGACAGTGATTGAGATCACAGGGAGGTTAAAGGGACAGAAAGTGAGATCACGGGCAGGTTAAAGGGACAAAGAGTGAGATTATGGGGAGGTTAAAGGGACAGAGAGTGAGATCACGGGGAGGTTAAAGGGACAGAGATTGAGATCACGGGGAGGTTAAAGTGAAGAGTGATATCACTGGGACGTTAAAGGGAAAGATATTGAGATCACGCGGAGGTTAATGGGACAGAGAGTGAGATCAGAGGTAGGTTAAAGACACAGAGAGTGAGAACACGGGGAGTTTAAAGGGAAAGAGAGTGATCAGTGGGAGAATAAATGGACAGAGAGTTAGATCACGTGGACGTTAAAGGGACAGAAGTGAGATCACGGGGAGGATAAATGGTCAGAGAGTGAGATTACGGGGAGGTTAAAGGGACAGAGAGTGAGATCACGGGGAGGCTAAAGGGACAGAGATTTAGATCACGGGGAGGTTAACGGGACAGAGAGAGATCACGGGGAGGTTAAAGGGACAGAGGGTGATATCACAGGGAGGTTAAATGGACAGAGTGTGAGACCACAGGGAGGTTAAAGGGACAGAAAGTGAGATTAAGGGGAGCTTAAAGGGACAGGGAGCGAGATCACAGGGAGGCTAAATGGAAAGCGAGTGAGATCACGGGGAAGTTAAAGGGACAGAGATTTAGATCACACGGAGGTTAACGGTACAGAGAGTGAGATCACGGGGAGGTTAAAGGGACAGAGAGAGATTACGGGAAGGTTAAAGGGACAGGGAGTGAGATCACGGGCAGGTTAAAGGGACAGAGAGTGAGATCACGGGGAGGTTAATGCGACAGAGAGTGAGATCGCGGGGAGGTTAATGCGACAGAGAGTGAGATCGCGGGGAGTTTAAAGGGATAGAGAGTGAGAATACTGGGAAGTTAAAGGCACAGAGATTTAGATCACGGGAAGGTTAACGGGACAGAGAGTGGGATCACAGGGAGGTTAAATGAAGAGAGAGAAAGATCACGTGCAGTTTAAAGGGACAGAGAGTGAGATCACGGGGAGGTTAAAGGGACAGAAAGTGAGATCACGGGCAGGTTAAAGGGACAGAGAGTGAGATTATGTGGAGGTTAAAGGGACAGAGAGTGAGATCACAGGGAGGTTAAAGGGACTGAAAGTGAGATCACTGGGTGGCTAAAGGGACAGTGATTGAGATCACAGGGAGGTTAAAGGGACAGAAAGTGAGATCACTGGCAGGTTAAAGGGACAAAGAGTGAGATTATGGGGAGGTTAAAGGGACAGAGAGTGAGATCACGGGGAGGTTAAAGTGAAGAGTGATATCACTGGGACGTTAAAGGGAAAGATATTGAGATCACGCGGAGGTTAATGGGACAGAGAGTGAGATCAGAGGTAGGTTAAAGACACAGAGAGTGAGAACACGGGGAGTTTAAAGGGAAAGAGAGTGATCAGTGGGAGAATAAATGGACAGAGAGTTAGATCACGTGGACGTTAAAGGGACAGAAGTGAGAACACGGGGAGGTTAATGGGTCAGAGACTGAGATCACTGGGAGGTTAAAGGATCAGAGAGTGAGATCACAGGGAGGTTAAATGGACAGAGAGTGAGATCACGGGGATGTTAAAGGGTCAGAGAGTGAGATTACGGGGAGGTTAAAGGGACAGAGAGTGAGATCACGGGGAGGCTAAAGGGACAGAGAGTGAGATCACGGGGAGGCTAAAGGGACAGAGATTTAGATCACGGGGAGGTTAACGGGACAGAGAGTGAGATCACGGGCAAGTTAAAGGGACAGAGAGAGATTACGGGGAGGTTAAAGCGACAGATAGTGGGATCACGGGGAGGTTAATGGGAGAGAGAGTGAGATCACGGGGAGGTTAAAGGGACAGAGGGTGATATCACAGGGAGGTTAAATGGACAGAGTGTGAGACCACAGGGAGGTTAAAGGGACAGAAAGTGAGATTAAGGGGAGCTTAAAGGGACAGAGAGTGAGATCATTGTGCGGATAAACGGACAGGGAGCGAGATCACAGGGAGGCTAAATGGAAAGCGAGTGAGATCACGGGGAAGTTAAAGGGACAGAGATTTAGATCACACGGAGGTTAACGGTACAGAGAGTGAGATCACGGGGAGGTTAAAGGGACAGAGAGAGATTACGGGAAGGTTAAAGGGACAGGGAGTGAGATCACGGGCAGGTTAAAGGGACAGAGAGTGAGATCACTGTGCGGCTAAAGGGACAGGGAGTGAGATCACAGGGAGGCTAAATGGAAAGAGAGTGAGATCACTGGGAAGTTAAAGGGACAGAGATTTAGATCACTGGGAGGTAAACGGGCCAGAGAGTGAGATCACGGGGAGGTTAAAGGGACAGAGAGTGAGATCACGGGGAGGTTAAAGGTACAGAGAATGAGATCACGGGGAGGTTAAAGGTATAGAGAGTGAGATCACGGGGAGGTTAAAGTTACAGAGAGTGAAATCACGGGGAGGTTAAAGGGACGGAGAATGAGACCACGGGGAGGTTAATGCGACAGAGAGTGAGATCACGGGGAGGTTAAAGGGACAGAGAATGAGATCGCGGGGAGTTTAAAGGGATAGAGAGTGAGATCACGGGGAGGTTAAAGGGACAGAGAGTGAGATCACAGGGATGTTAAAGGGATAGAAAGTGAGATCACGGGGAGGTTAAAGGGGCAGAGAGTGAGTTCACGGGGACGCTAAAGGGACAGAGAGTGAGATCACGGGGAGGTTAAAGGGACAGAGAGTGAGATCACGGGGAGGTTAAAGGGACAGAGATTGAGTTCACGGGGCGGTTAAAGGGACAGAGAGTGAGATCACTGGGAGGTTAAAGGGACAGAGAGTGAGATCATGGGAAGGCTATAGGGACAGTGAGTGAGAGCACGGGGAGGCTAAAAGGAAAGAGAGTGAGATCACTGGGAGGTTGAAGGGATAGAGAGTGAGATCACGGGGAGGTTAAAGTTACAGAGAAAGAGATCACGGGGAGTTTAAAGGGGCAAAGAATGAGATCACGGGGAGGTTAAATGGACAGAGAGTGAGAACATGTGGAGTTTAAAGGGAAAGACAGAGATCACGGGGAGGTTAAAGGGACAGAGAGTGAGATCACAGGGAGTTTAAAGGGACAGAGAGAGTTTACGGGGAGGTTAAAGCGACAGAGAGAGATCACGAGGAGGTTAAGGGGCCAGAGAGTGAGCTCACAGGGAGGTTATAGGGTCAGAGAGTGAGATCACAGGGAGGTTAAAGGGACAGTGAGTGAGATCAAAGGGAGGTTAAAGGGACAGAGAGTGAGATCACAGGGAAGTTAAAGGGACGGAGAGTGATATTACGGGGAGGTTAAAGGGACAGAGAGTGAGATCACGGGGAGGCTAAAAGGAAAGAGAGTGAGATCACTGGGAAGTTAAAGGGACAGAGATTTAGATCACAGGGAGGTTAACGGGTCAGAGAGTGAGATCACGGGGAGGTTAAAGGGACAGAGAGTCAGATCAAGGGGAGGTTAAAGGGACAGAGAGTGTGTTCACGGGGAGGTGAAAGGGACATAGAATGAGATCACGAGGAGGTTAAAGGGACAGGGAGTGAGATCATGGGGAGGTTATAGGGACAGAGAGTCAGATCACGGGGAGGTTAAAGGGGCAGAGAGTGTGTTCACGGGGAGGTGAAAGGGACAGAGAATGAGATCACGGGGAGGTTAAAGGGACAGAGAGTCAGATCATGGGGAGGTTAAAGGGACAGAGAGTGAGATTTTTGGGAAGTTAAAGGGACAGAGATTTAGATTACGGGGAGGGTACAGCGACAGAGAGTGAGATCACGGGGAGGTTAAAGGGACAGAGAGTGAGATCACGGGGAGGTTAAATGGACAGAGAATGAGATCACGGTGAGGTTAAAGGGACAGAGAGTGCGATCACGGGGAGGCAAAAGGGACAGAGAGTGAGATCACTGAGAAGTTAAAGGGACAGAGATTTAGATCACGGGAAGGTTAACGGGTCAGAGAGTGAGATCACGGACAATTTAAAGGGACAGCGAGAGATTATGGAGAGGTTAAAGGGACAGAGAGTGAGATCACGGGGAGGTTAATGGGACAGAGAGTGGGATCACGGGGAGGTTAAAGGGACAGAGAGTGAGATCACAGGGAGGTTAAATGGAGAGAGAGAATGATCACGTGCAGTTTAAAGGGACAGAGAGTGAGATCACGGGGAGGTTAAAGGGACAGAAAGTGAGATCACGGGCAGGTTAAAGGGACAGAGAGTGAGATTATGTGGAGGTTATAGGGACAGAGAGTGAGATCACAGGGAGGTTAAAGGGACAGAAAGTGAGATCACTGGGTGGCTAAAGGGACAGTGAGTGAGATCACAGGGAGGTTAAAGGGACAGAAAGTGAGATCACGGGCAGGTTAAAGGGACAAAGAGTGAGATTATGGGGAGGTTAAAGGGACAGAGAGTGAGATCACGGGGACGTTAAAGGGACAGAGAGTGAAATCACGGGGAGGTTAAAGGGACAGAGATTGAGATCCCGGGGAGGTTAAAGTGAAGAGTGATATCACTGGGACGTTAAAGGGATTGATATTGAGATCACGCGGAGGTTAATGGGACAGAGAGTGAGATCAGAGGTAGGTTAAAGACACAGAGAGTGAGAACACGGGGAGTTTAAAGGGAAAGAGAGTGATCAGTTGGAGAATAAATGGACAGAGAGTTAGATCACGTGGACGTGAAAGGGACAGAAGTGAGATCACGGGGAGGTTAATGGGTCAGAGACTGAGATCACGGGGAGGTTAAATGATCAGAGAGTGAGATCACAGGGAGGTTTAATGTACAGAGAGTGAGATCACGGGGATGTTAAAGGGTCAGAGAGTGAGATTACGGGGAGGTTAAAGGGACAGAGAGTGAGATCACGGGGAGGCTAAAGGGACAGAGAGTGAGATCACGGGGAGGCTAAAGGGACAGAGATTTAGATCACGGGGAGGTTAACGGGACAGAGAGTGAGATCACGGGCAAGTTAAAGGGACAGAGAGAGATTACGGGGAGGTTAAAGCGACAGATAGTGGGATCACGGGGAGGTTAATGGGAGAGAGAGTGAGATCACGGGGAGGTTAAAGGGACAGAGGGTGATATCACAGGGAGGTTAAATGGACAGAGTGTGAGACCACAGGGAGGTTAAAGGGACAGAGAGTGAGATCATTGTGCGGATAAAGGGACAGGGAGCGAGATCACAGGGAGGCTAAATGGAAAGCGAGTGAGCTCACCGGGAAGTTAAAGGGACAGAGATTTAGATCACACGGAGGTTAAAGTTACAGAGAGTGAAATCACGGGGAGGTTAAAGGGACGGAGAATGAGATCACGGGGAGGTTAAAGCGACAGAGAGTGAGATCACGGGGAGGTTAAAGGGATAGAGAGTGATATCACGGGGAGGTTAAAGGGACAGAGAATGAGATCGCGGGGAGTTTAAAGGGATAGAGAGGGAGATCACGGGGAGGTTAAAGGGACAGAGAGTGAGATCACAGGGATGTTAAAGGGATAGAAAGTGAGATCACGGGGAGTTTAAAGGGGCAGAGAGTGAGTTCACGGGGACGTTGAAGTGACAGAGAGTGAGATCACGGGGAGGTTAAAGGGACTGAGAGTGAGATCACTGGGAGGTTAAAGGGACTGAAAGTGAGATCACGGGGATGTTAAAGTGTCTGAGAGTGAGATCACGGGGAGGTTAAAGGGGGAGAGAGAGAGATCACAGGGAGTTAAAAGGGACAGAGAGTGAGATCATGGGGACGTTAAAGGGACAGAGAGTGAGATCACGGGGAGGTTAAATGGACAGAGAGTAAGATCACGGGGATGTTAAAGGGACAGAGAGTGAGATCACGGGGAGGTTAAAGGGGCAGAAAGTCAGATCACGGGGAGGTTATAGGGACAGTGAATGAGATCTCGGGTATGTTAAAGGGACAGAGAGTGAGATCACAGGGAGTTTAAAGGGACAGAGAGAGTTTACGGGGAGGTTAAAGCGACAGAGAGAGATCACGAGGAGGTTTAGGGGCCAGAGTGTGAGCTCACAGGGAGGTTAAAGGGACTGTGAGTAAGATCAAAGGGAGTTTAAAGGGAGAGAGAGTGAGATCACGTGCAGCTTAAAGGGACAGAGAGTGAGATCACGGGGAGGTTAAAGGGACAGAGAGTGAGATCACAGGGAAGTTAAAGGGACGGAGAGAGTTATTACGGGGAGGTTAAAGGGACAGAGAGTGAGATCACAGTGAAGCTAAAAGGGAAGAGAGTGAGATCACTGGGAAGTTAATGGGACAGAGATTTAGATCACAGGGAGGTTAACGGGTCAGAGAGTGAGATAACGGGGAGGTTAAAGGGACAGAGAGTCAGATCACGGGGAGGTTAAAGGGACAGAGAGTGTGTTCACGGGGAGGTGAAAGGGAAAGAGAATGAGATCACGAGGAGGTTAAAGATGCAGAGAGTGAGATCACAGGGAGGTTATAGGGACAGAGAGTCAGATCACGGGGAGGATAAAAGGGGCAGAGAGTGTGTTCACGGGGAGGTGAAAGGGACAGAGAATGAGATCACGAGGAGGTTAAAGGGACAGAGAGTGAGATCACTGGGAAGTTAAAGGGACAGAGATTTAGATCACGGGAAGGTTAACGGGACAGAGAGTGAGATCACGGACAAGTTAAAGGGACAGCGAGAGATTACGGAGAGGTTAAAGGGACAGAGAGTGAGATCACGGGGAGGTTAATGGGACAGAGAGTGGGATCACGGGGAGGTTAAAGGGACAGAGAGTGAGATCACAGGGAGGTTAAATGGAGAGAGAGAAAGATCACGTGCAGTTTAAAGGGACAGAGAGTGAGATCACGGGGAGGTTAAAGGGACAGAAAGTGAGATCACGGGCAGGTAAAAGGGACAGAGAGAGATTACGGGGAGGTTAAAGCGACAGATAGTGGGATCACGGGGAGGTTAATGGGACAGAGAGTGAGATCACGGGGAGGTTAAAGGGACAGAGGGTGATATCACAGGGAGGTTAAATGGACAGAGTGTGAGACCACAGGGAGGTTAAAGGGACAGAAAGTGAGATTAAGGGGAGCTTAAAGGGACAGAGAGTGAGATCATTGTGCGGATAAAGGGACAGGGAGCGAGATCACAGGGAGGCTAAATGGAAAGCGAGTGAGCTCACCGGGAAGTTAAAGGGACAGAGATTTAGATCACACGGAGGTTAAAGTTACAGAGAGTGAAATCACGGGGAGGTGAAAGGGACATAGAATGAGATCACGAGGAGGTTAAAGGGACAGAGAGTGAGATCATGGGGAAGTTATAGGGACAGAGAGTCAGATCACGGGGAGGTTAAAGGGGCAGAGAGTGTGTTCACGGGGAGGTGAAAGGGACAGAGAATGAGATCACGGGGAGGTTAAAGGGACAGAGAGTCAGATCATGGGGAGGTTAAAGGGACAGAGAGTGAGATTTTTGGGAAGTTAAAGGGACAGAGATTTAGATTACGGGGAGGGTACAGCGACAGAGAGTGAGATCACGGGGAGGTTAAAGGGACAGAGAGTGAGATCACGGGGAGGTTAAATGGACAGAGAATGAGATCACGGTGAGGTTAAAGGGACAGAGTGTGCGATCACGGGGAGGCAAAAGGGACAGAGAGTGAGATCACTGAGAAGTTAAAGGGTCAGAGATTTAGATCACGGGAAGGTTAACTGGACAGAGAGTGAGATCACGGACAATTTAAAGGGACAGCGAGAGATGATGGAGAGGTTAAAGGGACAGAGAGTGAGATCACGGGGAGGTTAAATGGAGAGAGAGAAAGATCACGTGCAGTTTAAAGGGACAGAGAGTGAGATCACGGGGAGGATAAAGGGACAGAAAGTGAGATCACGGGCAGATTAAAGGGACAAAGAGTGTGATTATGGGGAGGTTAAAGGGACAGAGAGTGAGATCACGGGGACGTTAAAGGGACAGAGAGTGAAATCACGGGGAGGTTAAAGGGACAGAGATTGAGATCACGGGGAGGTTAAAGTGAAGAGTGATATCACTGGGACGTTAAAGGGAAAGATATTGACATCACGCGGAGGTTAATGGGACAGAGAGTGAGATCAGAGGTAGGTTAAAGACACAGAGAGTGAGAACACGGGGAGTTTAAAGGGAAAGAGAGTGATCAGTTGGAGAATAAATGGACAGAGAGTTAGATCACGTGGAGGTTAAAGGGACAGAAGTGAGATCACGGGGAGGTTAATTGGTCAGAGACTGAGATCACGGGGAGGTTAAAGGATCAGAGAGTGAGATCACAGGGAGGTTATATGTACAGAGAGTGAGATCACGGGGATGTTAAAGGGTCAGAGAGTGAGATTACGGGGAGGTTAAAGGGACAGAGAGTGAGATCACGGGGAGGCTAAAGGGACAGAGAGTGAGATCACGGGGAGGCTAAAGGGACAGAGATTTAGATCACGGGGAGGTTAACGGGACAGAGAGTGAGATCACGGGCAAGTTAAAGGGACAGAGAGAGATTACGGGGAGGTTAAAGGGACAGAGAGTGAGATCACGGGGAGGCTAAAGGGACAGAGAGTGAGATCACGGGGAGGCTAAAGGGACAGAGATTTAGATCACGGGGAGGTTAACGGGACAGAGAGTGAGATCACGGGCAAGTTAAAGGGACAGAGAGAGATTACGGGGAGGTTAAAGCGACAGATAGTGGGATCACGGGGAGGTTAATGGGAGAGAGAGTGAGATCACGGGGAGGTTAAAGGGACAGAGGGTGATATCACAGGGAGGTTAAATGGACAGAGTGTGAGACCACAGGGAGGTTAAAGGGACAGAAAGTGAGATTAAGGGGAGCTTAAAGGGACAGAGAGTGAGATCACAGGGATGTTAAAGGGATAGAAAGTGAGATCACGGGGAGTTTAAAGGGGCAGAGAGTGAGTTCACGGGGACGTTAAAGTGACAGAGAGTGAGATCACGGGGAGGTTAAAGGGACTGAGAGTGAGATCACTGGGAGGTTAAAGGGACTGAAAGTGAGATCACGGGGATGTTAAAGTGTCTGAGAGTGAGATCACGGGGAGGTTAAAGGGGGAGAGAGAGAGATCACAGGGAGTTAAAGGGACAGAGAGTGAGATCATGGGGAGGTTAAAGGGACAGAGAGTGAGATCACGGTGAGGTTAAATGGACAGAGAGTAAGATCACGGGGATGTTAAAGGGACAGAGAGTGAGATCACGGGGAGGTTAAAGGGGCAGAGAGTCAGATCACGGGGAGGTTATAGGGACAGTGAATGAGATCTCGGGTATGTTAATGGGACAGAGAGTGAGATCACAGGGAGTTTAAAGGGACAGAGAGAGTTTACGGGGAGGTTAAAGCGACAGAGAGAGATCACGAGGAGGTTTAGGGGCCAGAGAGTGAGCTCACAGGGAGGTTAAAGGTTCAGACAGTGAGATCACAGGGAGGTTAAAGGGACAGTGAGTAAGATCAAAGGGAGGTTAAAGGGAGAGAGAGTGAGATCACGTGCAGCTTAAAGGGACAGAGAGTGAGATCACGGGGAGGTTAAAGGGACAGAGAGTGAGATCACAGGGAAGTTAAAGGGACGGAGAGAGTTATTACGGGGAGGTTAAATGGACAGAGAGTGAGATCACGGTGAGGCTAAAAGGGAACAGAGTGAGATCACTGGGAAGTTAATGGGTCAGAGATTTAGATCACAGGGAGGTTAACGGGTCAGAGAGTGAGATAACGGGGAGGTTAAAGGGACAGAGAGTCAGATCACGGGGAGGTTAAAGGGACAGAGAGTGTGTTCACGGGGAGGTGAAAGGGACAGAGAATGAGATCACGAGGAGGTTAAAGGGACAGAGAGTGAGATCACAGGGAGGTTATATGGACAGAGAGTCAGATCACGGGGAGGTTAAAGGGGCAGAGAGTGTGTTCACGGGGAGGTGAAAGGGACAGAGAATGAGATCACGAGGAGGTTAAAGGGACAGAGAGTGAGATCACTGGGAAGTTAAAGGGACAGAGATTTAGATCACGGGAAGGTTAACGGGACAGAGAATGAGATCACGGACAAGTTAAAGGGACAGCGAGAGATTACGGAGAGGTTAAAGGGACAGAGAGTGAGATCACGGGGAGGTTAATGGGACAGAGAGTGGGATCAGGGCGAGGTTAAAGGGACAGAGAGTGAGATCACAGGGAGGTTAAATGGAGAGAGAGAAAGATCACGTGCAGTTTAAAGGGACAGAGAGTGAGATCACGGGGAGGTTAAAGGGACAGAAAGTGAGATCACGGGCAGGTTAAAGGGACAGAGTGTGAGATCACAGGGAGTTTAAAGGGACTGAAAGTGAGATCACTGGGTGGCTAAAGGGACAGTGAGTGAGTTCACAGGGAGGTTAAAGGGACAGAAAGTGAGATCACGGGCAGGTTAAAGGGAAAATGAGTGAGATTATGGGGAGGTTAAAGGGGCAGAGAGTGAGATCACGGGGAGGTTAAAGGGACAGAGAGTGAATTCACGGGGAGGTTAAAGGGACAGAGATTGAGATCACGGGGAGGTTAAAGTGAAGAGTGATATCACTGGGACGTTAAAGGGAACGATATTGAGATCACGCGGAGGTTAATGGGACAGAAAGTGAGATCAGAGGTAGGTTAAAGACACAGAGAGTGAGAACACGGGGAGTTTAAAGGGAAAGAGAGTGATCAGTGGGAGAATAAATGGACAGAGAGTTAGATCACGTGGACGTGAAAGGGACAGAAGTGAGATCACGGGGAGGATAATGGGTCAGAGACTGAGATCACGGGGAGGTTAAAGGGGCAGAGAGTGAGATCACAGGGAGGTTAAATGGACAGAGAGTGAGATCATTGTGCGGATAAAGGGACAGGGAGCGAGATCACAGGGAGGCTAAATGGATAGCGAGTGAGATCACTGGGAAGTTAAAGGGACAGAGATTTAGATCACACGGAGGTTAACGGGACAGAGAGTGAGATCACGGGGAGGTTAAAGGGACAGAGAGAGATTACGGGAAGGTTAAAGGGACAGGGAGTGAGATCACGGGCAGGTTAAATGGACAGAGAGTGAGATCACTGTGCGGCTAAAGGGACAGGGAGTGAGATCACAGGGAGGCTAATTGGAAAGAGAGTGAGATCACGGGGAGGTTAAAGGGACAGAGAGTCAGATTACGGGGAGGTTAAAGGGACAGAGAGTGTGTTCACGGGGAGGTGAAAGGGACAGAGAATGAGATCACGGTGAGGTTAAAGGGACAGAGAGTGAGTTCATGGGGAGGTTATAGGGACAGAGAGTCAGATCACGGGGAGGTTAAAGGGGCAGAGAGTGTGTTCACGGGGAGGTGAAAGGGACAGAGAATGAGATCACGGGGAGGTTAAAGGGACAGAGAATGAGTTAAGGGGAGGTTAAAGGACAAGACATTGAGAACATGGGGAGGTTAAAGAGACAGAGAGTGAGATCACGGGGCGGTTAAAGGGCCAGAGAGTTAGATGACGGTGAGGTTAAAAGGACAGAGACAAGATCACAGGGAGGTTAAAGGGACAGAGTGATATCACGGGGAGGTTAATGGGACAGTGAGTGAGATCACGGGGAGTTTAAAAGGATAGAGAGTGAGATTACGGGGAGGTTACAGGAACAGAGTCTGAGATCACGGGGTGGTTATAGGGAAAGAGATTGAGATGACGGGGAGGTAAAAGGGACAGAGAGTGAGATCACAGGGATGTTAAAGGGACAGAGAGTGAGATCACGGGGAGGTTAAAGGGACAGAGAGTGAGATGACAGGGATGTTAAAGGGACAGAAAGTGAGATCACGGGGAGGTTAAAGGGGCAGAGAGTGAATTCACGGGGACGTTAAAGTGACAGAGATTGAGATCACGGGGAGGTTAAAGGGACTGAGAGTGAGATCACTGGGAGGTTAAAGGGACTGAAAGTGAGATCACGGGGATGTTAAAGTGGCTGAGAGTGAGATCACGGGGAGGTTAAAGGGGGAGAGAGAGAGATCACGGGGAGTTAAAAGGGACAGAGAGTGAGATCATTGGGAGGTTAAAGTTACAGAGATTGAGTTCACGGGGCGGTTAAAGGGACAGAGAGTGAGATCACTGGGATGTTAAAGGGACAGAGAGTTAGATCATGGGGAGGCTAAAAGGACAGAGAGTGAGATCACAGGGAGGTTAAAGGTACAGAGAGTGAGATCACAGGGAGGTTAAAGGTACAGAGAGTCAGATCACGGGGAGGTTAAAGGGACAGAGAGTGTGTTCACGGGGAGGTGAAAGGGACAGAGAATGAGATCACGAGGAGGTTAAAGGGACAGAGAGTGAGATCACAGGGAGGTTAGAGGGACAGAGAGTCAGATCACGGGGAGGTTAAAGGGGCAGAGAGTGTGTTCACGGGGAGGTGAAAGGGACAGAGAATGAGATCACGAGGAGGTTAAAGGGACAGAGAGTGAGATCACTGGGAAGTTAAAGGGACAGAGATTTATATCACGGGAAGGTTAACGGGACAGAGAGTGAGATCACGGACAAGTTAAAGGGACAGCGAGAGATTACGGAGAGGTTAAAGGGAAAGAGAGTGAGATCACGGGGAGGTTAATGGGACAGAGAGTGGGATCACGGGGAGGTTAAAGGGACAGAGAGTGAGATCACAGGGAGGTTAAATGGAGAGAGAGAAAGATCACGTGCAGTTTAAAGGGACAGAGAGTGAGATCACGGGGAGGTTAAAGGGACAGAAAGTGAGATCACGGGCAGGTTAAAGGGACAGAGAGTGAGATCACAGGGAGGTTAAAGGGACTGAAAGTGAGATCACTGGCAGGTTAAAGGGACAAAGAGTGAGATAATGGGGAGGTTAAAGGGACAGAGAGTGAGATCACGGGGAGGTTAAAGGGACAGAGAGTGAAATCACGGGGAGGTTAAAGGGACAGAGATTGAGATCACGGGGAGGTTAAAGTGAAGAGTGATATCACTGGGACGTTAAAGGGAAAGATATTGAGATCACGCGGAGGTTAATGGGACAGAGAGTGAGATCAGAGGTAGGTTAAAGACACAGAGAGTGAGAACACGGGGAGTTTAAAGGGAAAGAGAGTGATCAGTGGGAGAATAAATGGACAGAGAGTTAGATCACGTGGACGTGAAAGGGACAGAAGTGAGATCACGGGGAGGATAATGGGTCAGAGACTGAGATCACGGGGAGGTTAAAGGGGCAGAGAGTGAGATCACAGGGAGGTTATATGTACAGAGAGTGAGATCACGGGGATGTTAAAGGGTCAGAGAGTGAGATTACGGGGAGGTTAAAGGGACAGAGAGTGAGATCACGGGGAGGCTAAAGGGACAGAGAGTGAGATCACGGGGAGGCTAAAGGGACAGAGATTTAGATCACGGGGAGGTTAACGGGACAGAGAGTGAGATCACGGGCAAGTTAAAGGGACAGAGAGAGATTACGGGGAGGTTAAAGGGACAGAGAGTGAGATCACGGGGAGGCTAAAGGGACAGAGAGTGAGATCACGGGGAGGCTAAAGGGACAGAGATTTAGATCACGGGGAGGTTAACGGGACAGAGAGTGAGATCACGGGCAAGTTAAAGGGACAGAGAGAGATTACGGGGAGGTTAAAGCGACAGATAGTGGGATCACGGGGAGGTTAATGGGAGAGAGAGTGAGATCACGGGGAGGTTAAAGGGACAGAGGGTGATATCACAGGGAGGTTAAATGGACAGAGTGTGAGACCACAGGGAGGTTAAAGGGACAGAAAGTGAGATTAAGGGGAGCTTAAAGGGACAGAGAGTGAGATCACAGGGATGTTAAAGGGATAGAAAGTGAGATCACGGGGCGTTTAAAGGGGCAGAGAGTGAGTTCACGGGGACGTTAAAGTGACAGAGAGTGAGATCACGGGGAGGTTAAAGGGACTGAGAGTGAGATCACTGGGAGGTTAAAGGGACTGAAAGTGAGATCACGGGGATGTTAAAGTGTCTGAGAGTGAGATCACGGGGAGGTTAAAGGGGGAGAGAGAGAGATCACAGGGAGTTAAAGGGACAGAGAGTGAGATCATGGGGAGGTTAAAGGGACAGAGAGTGAGATCACGGTGAGGTTAAATGGACAGAGAGTAAGATCACGGGGATGTTAAAGGGACAGAGAGTGAGATCACGGGGAGGTTAAAGGGGCAGAGAGTCAGATCACGGGGAGGTTATAGGGACAGTGAATGAGATCTCGGGTATGTTAATGGGACAGAGAGTGAGATCACAGGGAGTTTAAAGGGACAGAGAGAGTTTACGGGGAGGTTAAAGCGACAGAGAGAGATCACGAGGAGGTTTAGGGGCCAGAGAGTGAGCTCACAGGGAGGTTAAAGGTTCAGACAGTGAGATCACAGGGAGGTTAAAGGGACAGTGAGTAAGATCAAAGGGAGGTTAAAGGGAGAGAGAGTGAGATCACGTGCAGCTTAAAGGGACAGAGAGTGAGATCACGGGGAGGTTAAAGGGACAGAGAGTGAGATCACAGGGAAGTTAAAGGGACGGAGAGAGTTATTACGGGGAGGTTAAATGGACAGAGAGTGAGATCACGGTGAGGCTAAAAGGGAACAGAGTGAGATCACTGGGAAGTTAATGGGTCAGAGATTTAGATCACAGGGAGGTTAACGGGTCAGAGAGTGAGATAACGGGGAGGTTAAAGGGACAGAGAGTCAGATCACGGGGAGGTTAAAGGGACAGAGAGTGTGTTCACGGGGGAGGTGAAAGGGACAGAGAATGAGATCACGAGGAGGTTAAAGGGACAGAGAGTGAGATCACAGGGAGGTTATATGGACAGAGAGTCAGATCACGGGGAGGTTAAAGGGGCAGAGAGTGTGTTCACGGGGAGGTGAAAGGGACAGAGAATGAGATCACGAGGAGGTTAAAGGGACAGAGAGTGAGATCACTGGGAAGTTAAAGGGACAGAGATTTAGATCACGGGAAGGTTACGGGACAGAGAATGAGATCACGGACAAGTTAAAGGGACAGCGAGAGA